>NW_026000082.1:25403830-25414060 GCF_001458135.2 Marmota marmota marmota | reverse complement strand
GCAGAGGAGCCAATCAGCTAGATGTTGCTGGGGCCGAGGAGCCAATCAGCTAGATGTTGCTGGGGCCACTGTGAGCCAATCATCAGCCGGCAGCTGGAAGTTTGCTGGCAGCTGGAAGTTTGCTGGGGCCCCTTCGGCTGTGGCTCTCAACACGGAGCCTTACAGGGACAGCTGGTGGGGCCACAAAGATAGGCTGGGGGAGGGGAGGGGCAGGAGAAGGAGCTAGAGAAAAGGGGAAAGGCCAGTTCAGTTAGGGGCCTTTGGGGACATGGCAAAGGGCTTGGGGCTTCTTTCCTGTGAAAAGGGAAGTTCTCAGAAGCTTCTGAGAGCCTACTGGGGAAGAGTTGTGATGCAGTTCATGCTGCATTTACAGAATGGATTTTAGAGAAGCAAGAAGACCAGTTGGGAGGCCACTGAGGTAGCCCCGTGAGCCACCATGCTGGATATGGGTAGTAACCACAGAGATGGAGATACAGGGAAAATTCAGGGCTAAAAGTTAACCCCCTGGGGCAAAGAGCTGAGCTGGGGAAGGAGTGGAGGTCATCAGCATTCTCTGCATCTTCACCCACCTCCTGAGACCGGCATGCCACCTAGCTGGGCCCATCAGACCCCTGTTTCTGATGCTTTGAAACATGAGCAAACACTTCCAGATAGGGGACAGGAAGATGGCGTCCAGGCGGTGAAGGAGTCTGGCGTGTGGTCCTCCCAAAGGCCTGGCTCCCATGGCAGCTCCTGCTGCCGAGTCTCCCCTTCCTCATGTCTGATCCCCAGCTCGTGTCTGTCCTGAGAGCACCCCAATAGCGTCCTACTCTTTGCCTGTGTTCCCTCCCAATCAGCACCCCTGCCTCATGTATGTAATACGAAGTCCTCACGACCAGAAGGACCTTGCAGGGTTCCAGTCTACAGGGGAACCATGGAGGAAAGAATGGAGTCTTGTAGAGGAACTCTATTTAGATCAAAGGCTTGAGACCAAGACCCCTAGGGAACCAGAGCTCCCGGGGGGAAGGTTTTGCTGCTGTCTTCAGTGGTAGCCCTACCTGGAGGATTTTCTCCCAAGCACTAGGCTGGGTAGGGAGCCAGACAGGGCCTCCTGGGGTTGGAGACCCTGGGGTGGTAGAAGATGGGATGGTTCCTTTAGGAGCAGAGCTGGGGGAGGTGATGAGACCATTCGTAAGGATCCAGTGTCACCAGGGTTGCCACTAGTAACTTAGTCCTGGGAAGAGGTGACCTATCTCAGCATGGGGACAAAGACACTGCTGCAATTATGAAGAGGCTTTTAAAAAGGAGGAGGAAGAAGTGGAGGAGGAGGAGGAGGAGGAGGAAAGGGAGATGGGCACAGCCAGGGCAGGGAGGAGCCCCTGAAGTCCCTGCCAGAGCAAGTGCTCCCTATAGCCACAGCGGGGTCAGGTAGCCATAAGGTGGGGCCCACGTCATTAGTCCCCACGTAGGTCTACCACCACCACCAGCCTCCCACTCACAAGGCCCTGCTCCTGCACCAAGGTTCCTCACCACCCTAGCGGCTAGGGCCCTGGCTACAGCAGTGAGCCCAGAGCAAGGAGAAGAGTGAAGATTCAGGTCTGGGGCAAGCCCAGCCGAAGCACAAGCCCCCGGAACTGGGGGCTGACGGCACTGAGCGGGGACAATTAGGGGGAGGCTCAGCCGATGTGAAAGCTGAAGGCTTCTAGCTCTCAAATTTTGCCATACATCCAAACCATCCGGGAAACAGATTCCCTGGAATGTGTATCCTTTATAAACCCCACTCCCATCCCCACTTCCAGGCAACTGAGAAATCCCAGCCTTTGCCAAGAGCTTCCAAAAGGTTATGTTCATCATAGGGAGGCCTTCAGCAGGACTTTCTAAGTTGGAAAGCATTATTGCCACTGGCCCTTCTGAGAGAGAGAGAGAGAGAGAGGGAGAGATTGAGGGGGCTGAGGGAGGAAGAGAAAAAAAGGAATAAAAGGAAAAGGCTTCAAAAACTTTTTCAAGTCAAACTGCAGCTCCAATGACAATCACCTTTAACCCCCCAAAAAGCCCCATCGTAGCTTTCAAGTGTCAATCTGAGTGCTGGGCCTGAATTATCTAACCTTCAGCTTTAAAGAGCCACAGCCAAAGGTCAGAAGCAGGAAGCGGGAACTTTCTCAGCTTTGGATGATTGAAAGGCAGAAGACTTTCAGAGGGGGACCCAACCAGGAGAAGTCCCCATTTGGAGTTAAACAGCCTCGGCTGTTAAAACAGCTGGCTTGTGATTTAATTAGGTCCCTTATTGTTTAAATAACGAGGAGGAATCTTTGCAAAACACAGACCTGACCCCTCACTCCTGAGCTTCAAGTCTTCTGATGCTGCCCTAAGCCTATAAGTGCATCCTCCAGAGGGGGACCTGCAGCAGCGAATATTAGGGGGATAAAGGGTTCCCTGGGGTGGCATCAGTTTGTAGAACACGGGGTTAAGCCAAGTGAAGCAGGATTTATTGTTATAGGACTTGTCAGAGCCTTATGCTAATGGGTGTGAGTCACTGCCCAGGACCCGAGATTCTAGGCAGCATTTCCCTCCTGGGTTTCCCCACCGCTGAATCCCAGCATCTCTCAGGACTACAGTCCACAGGACACCTTTGGGACTTTCAGCAAAGCCTTAACCTAGCATGCCGGGCCTTCCACACCCAGCCCGGGCCCTGTTTGCAGCCTCGCACCCCTTGATGCACACATGCACAACCACCTCTGAAGTTCTAGCTCATCAGCTCTTTGCCCTTCACAAAGCACTTGAGACACTCAGCTGGCTGCTTTTGCTGCCAGAAATGCCTTCCCTCCCCTTCTTCACCTCCCACTCACTCCACTCAGGCTTGGAACCCTTGCTCAAAGTTGTCACCTCTGTGGGACCTTTAGTTCCATCAGGCTCCACCTGCTGTCTCCTTGCAAAAGTTGCCTGCCCCCTGCTCCAGGCCCGGTCACAGCCTGATGGACCAACACTGTGATTAGCCCGAGTCTCTCTGTTACTAATTGAGGGCTGCGGAAGGGCTGGGAGCCCAAGCTGACTGAGGAAATGCACACCGCCAATACTAATAGCATCCATCCGTCAGTCAGCGCTCGCAGGCATTACCAGAAGCTCTCCATGTGCACGAGGACAGGGTGACATGCATCAGGTACATCCTCACAACTTTACTCACCCTGTTAATAAGCCTCCTATCAATTTTTATTGTCTCTATTTTATAGATGTGGAAGCTGAATCTCAGAAGAGGTTACTTGGCCCACAGTCATAGGACCAACGTGTGGGGCAGAGGCAGGGTTCAATCCTATGCTCTCCAACACTACATTACTTCACATAAGACGGCAGAGGTGAGCTTGACTCTAGGGCCCGCTGACTCAGAGGCTGCATAGTGTCATCCGGGCCTCGGTTTCTCTGCATCTCTCCACTCTGCAGCCTCAGTGAATCAGTTCTGCCCTGGGGCTGGCTTCCGGCATGGTGCCAAAGCAGCTGCAGCAGTTCCAGGATTTGCATCCAGATACAACAATGTCCGGAGGAAGAAAGGGAAGAGAGAGTAGAGATCAAGAGCACTGCTATGGAAACAGACAGCCTCACTTCCTAGGTGTTGACCTTAGATAAGTCAAGTGTGCAAAGATACGGTGAAGAAGAAATGGGCCATCTTGAAAGGAACTGCCCATCTTTTCTCTTTTGCCTCAGGTTTTACATAGAACACTTTTCTACTCCATCTTTTCCCAACAAACAGTTTTGTGTGTGTGTGCGCTGGGGATCAAGTTACACTCCCGGCCCCACTATTCTATTCCTTGAAAATCCATTTCAACCTCACCTCCTCCAGGAAGCCTTCCCTGATGGCACCCCTAGGCTGGGTTTGATGCCCCTGCAGTGCATCCCTGAGTACTCTGCATTGTTGACCCCACTCCCTGGTACTGTATAATGACTGGTTTCATTGTGTTCCACTCTAGACCATGAGCTGAGGGAAGGCAGGAAGCATGTGGCTTGTCACCATAGCGCCCCCAGTCACTGCTGTAGTACCCAACACATGTAAGGACCCTAAAAAAAAATATCTGCTAGATGTTCAGGCAGAAGACTCACTTCTAGCATGGGCTAGACGCTTTGTTTAGATCAACTTTGGGCCTTGGTGGCCAGTTCTTGGGTACACATGCTTGTCCTTGTTTGGAGAGCACAGGGGAGCCATGGCCACTAAATCCAAAGAATGAGAAGAGTCAAGTTCAGAGAAAACATTCCTTAGGTTTCCCCCATCACCTGGGATAACCTAAAAGATGTTAGTCAAGAGTGACACAAACTCTTAGGCTTACATTCTTTCTCAGCTGCTTCCTGGGCATGCTCTTGACAGGTCTCATCATCTCTCTGGGCCTCATTTTCTTCATCTGTAAAATGAGGTTAAAAGCAATACTTCCTCCAAAAATTAAGTGACACAAATTAGACAGCAAGCCAGGCACATCGTCAACCCTCCTGTGAATGTCGGCTCCTCTCATCAGCCTGTACTGTCAGTGACAAAACCACGCAGAAGTGGTGACCTACCTACCTTATAGTCCCATCTCTGGGCTTAAGTCTCTGGAGTCCCAGCGAGGCTCCCTACTGGGAAGGGCATGATGGACGAGGGGTGGAAGATTCATGAGCTGAGTGGACACGCCACTGTCCCTCATCAAAGCCGGACTAATGAAGGCGAAGATGAGGTCATTTACGGCTGAGAAATGCCCAAGGGTGGGCAGGCTGAAGCCAAGCTCCCTGAGTAAGACAGGCTAATTGTGTATTGAGTCGGGAAGTGTTTTAGGAATAAAACTTTCATCAATTTTTTCTTTTAGGACAGTTTTAGAAATCACTGCAGAATACAATGCTCTATCACTCCAGAGTGTGAGAAAGCAGGCTAGGCCAGGAGCGGGGGGACACTTGGATTCTTGTCCCAGATCTGCTAGGATGGCTTGCTTCAGGACCTTGAATAGTTTCCACCCTGCTCTAGCCTCAGGGGAGCTCGGAGACCTCAAAAGTGCCTCTGAGCCTGGTGTGCCTGTAATCCCAGCAGCTCAGGAGGCTGAGGCAGGAGGATCTCAGTTCAAAGCCACCCTCAGCAATTTAACAAGGCCCTACGCAACTCAGTGAGACCCTGCTCTAACTAAAATACAAAAAGGCCTGGGGATGTGGCTCAGTGGTTAAGTGCCCCTGAGTTCGATCCCTGGTCCCAAAAAATTAAAAAAGAAAAAGGAAAAAAAAATGCCTCTGAGCTCTGCGGCAGAGGTTATGGTTGCCCCAACCGATGTGAGTTCAATGCCAGCTCTTCCCTTAGAAACTGTATTCCTCAGCAAGCCGGCAGCCCCTGTGAGCAGCCCTCAAGCTTATTGCATTGGAACTGGGAATTTTAATTGTTCCCACTTCCCAGGACCTGCCTACCCCTGATCTCTTACCAGCTCTTCTGGGGATTAGAGGAAGTAATTATACAAAGCTCCTAGCCAGTTCTGGCACAAGAGCATTTAATAAGTGGTAGCTGTTGTGCTGATTCTGATTCAATAAGTCTCTTGGCACTTTTGGTGACAGCGTAACCTTGGGAAGGCTCATACAGACAGTGCACTTGACAGAGATGCGAAAATCCCCTCCAAAGAAGCACATCACAGCCCAAAGAGAGGAAGGGCTTCCATCCCAGGGCTTCATTCAGCCTTGAAGGCCCTGTGAAACAGTCAGGCTCTTACAAGGTCCTGGGCTCGAAGCCCCCCAGTCACATTAGGTGTGCTTTGCTACCTACTGACAGTTGCTATCCCCGGCAGAAACTGATTCAACCTCAAAACAGAAAAAAAAAAAAAAAAGAGTGAGAGAGAGAGAGAGAGAGCTCTTAGTGTTGGGAAAGTGGCAAGTTGCACTTTGTATCTGCTCTTAGTTTTTAAGCCCTTCCTCTCTCTCTCTCTTTTTTTTTTAAGAAGGCAGTCTTTTTAAAAAATATTTCTTATATGTATGGACCTTTATATTATTCATTTATTTCTATGTGGTGCTGAGGATCTAACCCAGTGCTTCACACATGCTAAACAAGTGCTCTACCACTGAGCCACAGCCGCAACGCCTTTAAGGGTTTTTTAAAAACCTTGTGCCCTGTCAATGGTTCAAAAGATGGGCTAGAGAATCAAACAGACTTGATCTTCAACCTGGGCTCTCTACACTCCCCCTTCAAGGGCAAGTATCGGGCTACTATCCAAGTCCAAGGGCAAGTTATTTCATCCCATCAAAGCTGTGTTGTAAAACGGAGATTAGAAACAGCACCCATCTCTTGGAGTTACTGATGGGCTTAAATGTGACATCACAAATAAAGCTCAGCACGGCATCTAGCACACAGTAGGGACTTGGTAAGATTGCCACATTATTATAACTTTGTTATTCCCAAGAAAAACTGGTAGGAAGTTAAATCAGCAGATGAGAAGGTGTTTAAAATACCATGAATGCTCATCAAATAAGGTGGGGCTGTGGCTCAGTGGCAGAGCGCTTGCCTAGCATGTGTGAGGCACTGGGGTCGATCCTTAGCACCATATAAAATAAATAAAGGCATTCTGTCCATCTACAACTACAAAAAAAATTTTTTAATTAAAAAAAATAGCTGAGTGTTTAACCAGTTGGAAGACACCAGCCAAGCACAGACCACCTGACTACTGAATGGCTAAGTGACCACTGAATGGCTCAGACACACCAGAGATATGATGCCGTCACTTTCCCTGGTCCAGATTGTCAGAGTCCCAGCCCCTCTCCCAGCCCTGCCCTTGACACACGTTGAGTAACCATGCAAGCTCCTTCCCTTCTCTGGGGGTCCTTTTCCTTGCTTGTCAGAGGTGAGGATTGAGCTGGAGGGCCTTGAAATGTCTAACTCCCCATAATTTTAGGATTGCACTGAACTCATCGTCTGTGTATTCATCTGGTTGCAGAAGCGGGTCCCTGTTGACTCTTTCAGGGTTATCTAAATTTGCCACCTTTAGGCTGTAGTGTAGGTTTGGGGAGATGATGTCCTTAAATTTCTCTATGCTCTGCCTTGAGATTTCTTGTGGACACAACGCAAGCTCTAGGGACAGAGAGAGCATGTGTCCTACTTTGAGGTCTGACACTGTGTCAGCGTGCAACCCCAGGGAAGTCACTGGCCCTTCCTGGCCTGGGTTTTCCTCTACTGTGTCACAAGAATCAGGGCTGCAGTCCATTGGACCATTGCAAAAGGACAGGGGAGAGGACAGGTTCGGAGAGGGTCTCTCAGGGCTTTTGCCAGAAAGGTGGGCACAGAACCTCACTCTCTCCTGCTGGGTTGCACGTGGAGGGTTGTCCAGCACCTCTGGCCCCCCCAAGAGAGGGGAGCCACCTGATCACAGAGTTAGCACAGAGGAAGCAGAGGAAGAAGCCAGCTCTGAGGATGACAACGGAGCCCCAGTGCCCATCCCCATGCCCCCTGTTACACCTTTTTTTCCTTAGCAATGAAAAATTGAAATTTGTTTTACTTCTTCTGAAGCAGTTATGACTTTCTAATATGTAATTTACCTATTTGCTTATTATTTATTATCTGTCCCCACTACAATATAAGCTCTATGGGGTAGGATTTTTGTCCCTGTTGCTTGTTGGTTTGTCCCTAGACCCAGCAAAGTGCCCAGCACATAGTGTATGTTAAATATGTACCTGTTGGGTGGATGGTGAAGACTCTGAAATCTGGAGAATGTTGCAAATGTCCATAAATCATAATTTACAGATAATTTTTCATAAGACGTTTTTCTCATCTGCTGATTGGATTTGCCCTTTAGTTAATAGCCTGAGATGAGCCAGACCCTCCTCAAATCTAAGACAGTGCCTACCAACCGTCAGGGCCTCTTCTCAGAAGGTAAATGTGGCAACAGGACCACTGTGTTTGGAGGTTCGGCCCTTTTGGCATCAGCCACTACGATTCTGGGTCTCTGGGTCCTAGTCTTAATTCTATTCTTGCTCCCCGTGTCCTCCCTCAGTGAGGCCATCCTCTCCCAACTTTGAAGTACCTCTCCTTATGCTGCTTCCAGACCTCTACCTCCAGCCCTGACTTGAACCGGAAATCAAGCTGTTGACTGTTTACTTGACTTTTCCACTTGGATGAACTGCATTACAGGCCCTGTACGAAATGAAAAATGCAACATTCAACATCAATTAAGATTTCAGTGACAACAGAACACTCAACAAGCACAGAGCCTGTCTGAGCACAGGGCAACCACCCGGGTCCCACACCCATGAAGCTGGCCCTGACTGCAGATGTATCCACCTCCACATGTCCAAAATTTAACCCTAGCATGTTCCCCTCATGAGAGTTTCATCTTAAAAAATAGCTCACTATCTGCCCAGTCGCTCTGGTGAGAGAGCAGTCCTTCTTCCCTCCCCGTCACGGTTGCCCACACCTCCCCTTCCCTCTGTTCCCTTAACCCAGGCCAAGGTCATTCTTGCAGCAGCCTCCTAACCCACCCTGCCTCCTGCCTCACACCCACTCCAAACCATTCCCCACACGGGGGCCACAGTGACTTCTGAAGTGCAAACCCTTAGCTCCAGAGTCCTCAACACGGATCTGAGGCCCAAGTGGTGTGACTTCTGCTCTCTCCCCAGCCTTACGGTTAACACCAACCACCCTGAACTTTCTTGCGGTGCCTGCCACCTGCCATGCTGGTAGCTTTTCCTTGCCCCCCTGTTCCTCTCATCATCTTCCCTCTGAAAGGCTTCCTTGACCCCCACCCTGAGTGTCACTCCTGTGGACTCCCTCAACTTCCCTTCTTCCCCTGTCACAGCATCATTCACAAAGTGGTACCAATCCCTCAACAGTTAAGAAGCTACCCAGGGAGCCCGTCTGCTTCCCACTGCATTCCTGGGACTGGCACAGTGCCTGGCTACGTAGGCCTGTATTGCCTGACTAGGACAGGTTCTGGGTAGGAAAAGGGAGAATGGTGACCTTCCAACCATCAGTGGACCAAAACCAAACCACAGTGCCAGGCATGGTGACACACACCTGTAATCCCAGCAACTCAGGAGGCTGAGTCAGGAGGATGGCATATTCCAGGCCAGCCTCAGTCTCTTAGAGAAGCCTTAAGCAACTTAGCAAGACCCTGTCTCAAAATAAAAAATAAAATAAAAAGGGCTGGGGATGTAGTTCAGTGGTACAGTACCCCTGGGTTCCATCCCCAGTATCAAAACAATAACAACAAACAAACAAACAAGCTCTATCAACATGCCTTCTTCCAAGTCTTTCTAGAAGAGACATGAGAGACACCTATCAGACAACCTGCACACAAATTTCACCCAGGACACAGAGGTATGCCTTTAACACTAGCTCACCAAGGGGTGAGCTAAGGTGCCGCTACCATCTTGTGTCTTCATAAATTTCCTTTTTATAGAATCAAGAAAGAAAGCAGATCCCTGGATGAGAAGCAAACATTTGTGCTCCCTATGACTTCATTTTCTGGTATCCTGATCATTTAAAAACTTGAAAAAGAACAGGATGTCTTTTCTTTACCCGCATACCTAATTATCAAGAATACTGAAACCTTATATCATTTTAGGGGAATAAGATAAGAAAACATCTTAAGAGGAAACATGACCCATACTTTAAGAGATGGACATCATATGCGGGAAAACATTCCGAATGAGATCAATATCAACAGGGTTCACTGTATTTTAAATAGCGGGATTTAAGTAGGCTTTTATTCATAACACGATGAACAGTCCCTTACATTATGCTGAGACATCAGGGGGACAAAGGGAGAGAGAGGAGTAAGTGATGGTCCAAAAGCATATCTGTGGGATCCTAAACGATGCAAAATTAAAAATGCATTTTTTCCAGAAAACCAAACAAATTATAAGTAGGAACAATTAGGTGACGATAATTCCTCTAGTAGAAATATTTACATATATTTCTGCTTTCCTATTTATAACAGAGCTAGAAGGTGTCAGAGTCCCCCAGTTCCATGTGAGCTGGTTTGAAGCTAGGCTTCAACTGAAGATGAAAATAACCCAGGAAAAAACAGGGGGCAGGGACTTTGGTCTAAATGGAAGTGTAACCCACACTTAAGACTATGCAGCTAGTTAGTACTGATTTTGAACATGAAACCACAAGAGAATAAACAGTTCCTTGTGAGCAACCGGGTTCTGATTCATCAAGGAATTCTCATTGTCTGAAAATGCACGTATTGTTTCAGGAGCAATTGTTGCAAGTTACGTCATCTAAAGGCATGCTCAGAGATATGTTTGTTTCTTACAGAAAAGAAAAAAAAA
>NW_026000082.1:25377467-25403528 GCF_001458135.2 Marmota marmota marmota | reverse complement strand
TTTTTTTTTCTTTTCTGTAAGAAACAAACATATCTCTGAGCATGCCTTTAGATGACGTAACTTGCAACAATTGCTCCTGAAACAATACGTGCATTTTCAGACAATGAGAATTCCTTGATGAATCAGAACCCGGTTGCTCACAAGGAACTGTTTATTCTCTTGTGGTTTCATGTTCAAAATCAGTACTAACTAGCTGCATAGTCTTAAGTGTGGGTTACACTTCCATTTAGACCAAAGTCCCTGCCCCCTGTTTTTTCCTGGGTTATTTTCATCTTCAGTTGAAGCCTAGCTTCAAACCAGCTCACATGGAACTGGGGGACTCTGACACCTTAAGGAGACTTCCACAAATACATGGAGCATCTTCAAAGCTGGGCAGCTTGAGAACTCTGGGTTCTTGGCCAGCTGCCCTCCACCAGATGGTTTGGAAAGGTCAGCAAGGCCCCTTTGAGAGGCAGAGTCAGCATGATCACCCACTCCTGTCCAGAGGAAGGTTGCTGGGAGCCCTTGGACAATTGACTTTCCCTCTCTGACCCATGATCTCCTCGTCCACAAAACAAAGATAATTACAGAACCTCCTTCAATGGTTAAATGAGAATATTCCAGGTGAAAGCACCCAGCGCAGTGCCCACATAGCACATTCCATGCTCTCAAGGAAGAGTCCATACCAGTCCAGCACAAGGTGAAAAATGATGCTGGGTACAATGGCATACCCCTGTAATCCCAGTAACTCTGGAAGCTGAGGCAGGAGGATCACAAGTTTCAGGTCAGCCTCAGCAACTTAGTGAGACCCTGTCTCAAAAAATAAAGAGGACAAGGGGATGTGGCTCAGTGGTGAAGTGTTCCTTTATATGCTGGGGTTCAATCCCCAATACATAAAAAGAAAAAGAAAAAGTTGCATTTTTAAGAACTGTTGGGGGGGCTGGGGTTGTGGCTCAGTGGTAGAGCACTCGCCTCGCATGTGCAAGGCCCTGGGTTCGATCCTCAGCACCACATATCAATAAATAAAATAAAGGTATTGTGTCCAACTACAACTAAAAAGAAAAGAAAAGAACTCTTGGGAAATGTTCATCAGTTATTATTATTTTTTAAATACAAGTGATGAGACCATCGTTAGCCAAGCTCTAAAAGTCTAACACACCTCGTTGTCATTTCCATAACTAGGTCCTCAGGGGCCTGCTTCGGTGAATCGACCAGGATTTGTGTTAAGCATAACAATTGTCTATGTATAAATAGTGATGCACACTCAGTTGGGTCTCCTCAAAATCAGTGGTGTGCTCTTAGGTGATGAAAGCACCCCTCCCTCCGTTCCAGTCTCCTATTTGCTTTTGCGAACCCTTCTCTTGATGGAAAGTGCTCCAGGGAGTTCTAGCCCAAGCCTGATTAGAAACCAAATTCCAAATCCTGAAATCACAGGGTCTGACTGCACCCTGCTGAGTCCAGCCCGGAAGGCTCTAGGCCACCCAAGATGAAAAGCTTGGCCCACCCAACTCACAGTCCAGTTAGGCAGTGAGCAAATAAGTTATCCTAAAACCTACAAGGCATAAGTATTTGTTTATTGTGCTCATGGGAATTCCAATAGAATACCGCAGGGGAGGCTTCTCTCTGTTACATGACCACTGTGGGGCCCAGTGAGTATCCTTGGGCATTTCTCTCTTTATCTACTTTGGTTCTCAGAATCTCTCCAGCATGTCAGTTGTATAGTAGTCAGATTTCCTGGATATATCCAGGGCTCCTGGGGCCCATGGAGAGGAGAGGGAGCAACTACTACCTTTTATACTCTGTTATGGTTTAGATATGCGGTGTTCCCCAAAAGTTCATGTAAGGATGTATGAAAGAAAGTTCAAGGTGGAATGATTGGGTTATGAGAGTTCTAACCTAATCAGTGCTTTAATCTGCTGATAGGGATAACTGGGTAGTCCCTGTGGACTGTAGGATATGGCTAGAGGAAGTTATGGGGGGGAGGTGTTTGGGGTATATAATTTGTCCCTGGTAAGCAGAGCTCTCTCTCTGCTTCCTGATTGACATGTCCTGAGCTGCTTTCCTCTGTCACGTCCTCTGCCCTGCTGTTCTGCCTCTCCTCCTGCACAGAGCAATGGAGTCAGCCATCTGTGGACTGAGACCTATGAAACCATGAGCCCCAAATAAATTTTTCCTCCTCTAAAATTGTTTTCATAAGGTCTTTTGGTCTCCACAACAAAATGACTAAAACTTGTCTTAATCTCCAAAGTCACGCAGCCTCACCTCCTCCATTTTCTCTTAGTCAAAGCATTTACAGACATCTGCCCAGGTTTGAGGGGTCAACCTCACATTGCAAGAACAGCATGAGTCAGGCATATGTTGGTGCAGCTATCTTTAGAAGATGTGATCCACATAAAACACCCTCCATGGACACTCTCTTAGAAGTTGGGAGCCGGAGTGACACCATCTTTAGGGAACCTCGTGACTCCAGCTCTGGGAAAGGATGAAAAAACCTAGGGTCTTATAGCTGGATGTGAGAAACTGATGTGGCTCTATTTTTGAAAATAATAAATAACAGTAGCTTCTATCTCAAGGCCTGTCCTAAGGAAGGGTGATACCCTTGTCCTTGGAAAAACCCACAGAGCACNAAAAAAAAAAAAAAAAAAAAAAAGAGTGAGAGAGAGAGAGAGAGAGCTCTTAGTGTTGGGAAAGTGGCAAGTTGCACTTTGTATCTGCTCTTAGTTTTTAAGCCCTTCCTCTCTCTCTCTCTTTTTTTTTTAAGAAGGCAGTCTTTTTAAAAAATATTTCTTATATGTATGGACCTTTATATTATTCATTTATTTCTATGTGGTGCTGAGGATCTAACCCAGTGCTTCACACATGCTAAACAAGTGCTCTACCACTGAGCCACAGCCGCAACGCCTTTAAGGGTTTTTTAAAAACCTTGTGCCCTGTCAATGGTTCAAAAGATGGGCTAGAGAATCAAACAGACTTGATCTTCAACCTGGGCTCTCTACACTCCCCCTTCAAGGGCAAGTATCGGGCTACTATCCAAGTCCAAGGGCAAGTTATTTCATCCCATCAAAGCTGTGTTGTAAAACGGAGATTAGAAACAGCACCCATCTCTTGGAGTTACTGATGGGCTTAAATGTGACATCACAAATAAAGCTCAGCACGGCATCTAGCACACAGTAGGGACTTGGTAAGATTGCCACATTATTATAACTTTGTTATTCCCAAGAAAAACTGGTAGGAAGTTAAATCAGCAGATGAGAAGGTGTTTAAAATACCATGAATGCTCATCAAATAAGGTGGGGCTGTGGCTCAGTGGCAGAGCGCTTGCCTAGCATGTGTGAGGCACTGGGGTCGATCCTTAGCACCATATAAAATAAATAAAGGCATTCTGTCCATCTACAACTACAAAAAAAATTTTTTAATTAAAAAAAATAGCTGAGTGTTTAACCAGTTGGAAGACACCAGCCAAGCACAGACCACCTGACTACTGAATGGCTAAGTGACCACTGAATGGCTCAGACACACCAGAGATATGATGCCGTCACTTTCCCTGGTCCAGATTGTCAGAGTCCCAGCCCCTCTCCCAGCCCTGCCCTTGACACACGTTGAGTAACCATGCAAGCTCCTTCCCTTCTCTGGGGGTCCTTTTCCTTGCTTGTCAGAGGTGAGGATTGAGCTGGAGGGCCTTGAAATGTCTAACTCCCCATAATTTTAGGATTGCACTGAACTCATCGTCTGTGTATTCATCTGGTTGCAGAAGCGGGTCCCTGTTGACTCTTTCAGGGTTATCTAAATTTGCCACCTTTAGGCTGTAGTGTAGGTTTGGGGAGATGATGTCCTTAAATTTCTCTATGCTCTGCCTTGAGATTTCTTGTGGACACAACGCAAGCTCTAGGGACAGAGAGAGCATGTGTCCTACTTTGAGGTCTGACACTGTGTCAGCGTGCAACCCCAGGGAAGTCACTGGCCCTTCCTGGCCTGGGTTTTCCTCTACTGTGTCACAAGAATCAGGGCTGCAGTCCATTGGACCATTGCAAAAGGACAGGGGAGAGGACAGGTTCGGAGAGGGTCTCTCAGGGCTTTTGCCAGAAAGGTGGGCACAGAACCTCACTCTCTCCTGCTGGGTTGCACGTGGAGGGTTGTCCAGCACCTCTGGCCCCCCCAAGAGAGGGGAGCCACCTGATCACAGAGTTAGCACAGAGGAAGCAGAGGAAGAAGCCAGCTCTGAGGATGACAACGGAGCCCCAGTGCCCATCCCCATGCCCCCTGTTACACCTTTTTTTCCTTAGCAATGAAAAATTGAAATTTGTTTTACTTCTTCTGAAGCAGTTATGACTTTCTAATATGTAATTTACCTATTTGCTTATTATTTATTATCTGTCCCCACTACAATATAAGCTCTATGGGGTAGGATTTTTGTCCCTGTTGCTTGTTGGTTTGTCCCTAGACCCAGCAAAGTGCCCAGCACATAGTGTATGTTAAATATGTACCTGTTGGGTGGATGGTGAAGACTCTGAAATCTGGAGAATGTTGCAAATGTCCATAAATCATAATTTACAGATAATTTTTCATAAGACGTTTTTCTCATCTGCTGATTGGATTTGCCCTTTAGTTAATAGCCTGAGATGAGCCAGACCCTCCTCAAATCTAAGACAGTGCCTACCAACCGTCAGGGCCTCTTCTCAGAAGGTAAATGTGGCAACAGGACCACTGTGTTTGGAGGTTCGGCCCTTTTGGCATCAGCCACTACGATTCTGGGTCTCTGGGTCCTAGTCTTAATTCTATTCTTGCTCCCCGTGTCCTCCCTCAGTGAGGCCATCCTCTCCCAACTTTGAAGTACCTCTCCTTATGCTGCTTCCAGACCTCTACCTCCAGCCCTGACTTGAACCGGAAATCAAGCTGTTGACTGTTTACTTGACTTTTCCACTTGGATGAACTGCATTACAGGCCCTGTACGAAATGAAAAATGCAACATTCAACATCAATTAAGATTTCAGTGACAACAGAACACTCAACAAGCACAGAGCCTGTCTGAGCACAGGGCAACCACCCGGGTCCCACACCCATGAAGCTGGCCCTGACTGCAGATGTATCCACCTCCACATGTCCAAAATTTAACCCTAGCATGTTCCCCTCATGAGAGTTTCATCTTAAAAAATAGCTCACTATCTGCCCAGTCGCTCTGGTGAGAGAGCAGTCCTTCTTCCCTCCCCGTCACGGTTGCCCACACCTCCCCTTCCCTCTGTTCCCTTAACCCAGGCCAAGGTCATTCTTGCAGCAGCCTCCTAACCCACCCTGCCTCCTGCCTCACACCCACTCCAAACCATTCCCCACACGGGGGCCACAGTGACTTCTGAAGTGCAAACCCTTAGCTCCAGAGTCCTCAACACGGATCTGAGGCCCAAGTGGTGTGACTTCTGCTCTCTCCCCAGCCTTACGGTTAACACCAACCACCCTGAACTTTCTTGCGGTGCCTGCCACCTGCCATGCTGGTAGCTTTTCCTTGCCCCCCTGTTCCTCTCATCATCTTCCCTCTGAAAGGCTTCCTTGACCCCCACCCTGAGTGTCACTCCTGTGGACTCCCTCAACTTCCCTTCTTCCCCTGTCACAGCATCATTCACAAAGTGGTACCAATCCCTCAACAGTTAAGAAGCTACCCAGGGAGCCCGTCTGCTTCCCACTGCATTCCTGGGACTGGCACAGTGCCTGGCTACGTAGGCCTGTATTGCCTGACTAGGACAGGTTCTGGGTAGGAAAAGGGAGAATGGTGACCTTCCAACCATCAGTGGACCAAAACCAAACCACAGTGCCAGGCATGGTGACACACACCTGTAATCCCAGCAACTCAGGAGGCTGAGTCAGGAGGATGGCATATTCCAGGCCAGCCTCAGTCTCTTAGAGAAGCCTTAAGCAACTTAGCAAGACCCTGTCTCAAAATAAAAAATAAAATAAAAAGGGCTGGGGATGTAGTTCAGTGGTACAGTACCCCTGGGTTCCATCCCCAGTATCAAAACAATAACAACAAACAAACAAACAAGCTCTATCAACATGCCTTCTTCCAAGTCTTTCTAGAAGAGACATGAGAGACACCTATCAGACAACCTGCACACAAATTTCACCCAGGACACAGAGGTATGCCTTTAACACTAGCTCACCAAGGGGTGAGCTAAGGTGCCGCTACCATCTTGTGTCTTCATAAATTTCCTTTTTATAGAATCAAGAAAGAAAGCAGATCCCTGGATGAGAAGCAAACATTTGTGCTCCCTATGACTTCATTTTCTGGTATCCTGATCATTTAAAAACTTGAAAAAGAACAGGATGTCTTTTCTTTACCCGCATACCTAATTATCAAGAATACTGAAACCTTATATCATTTTAGGGGAATAAGATAAGAAAACATCTTAAGAGGAAACATGACCCATACTTTAAGAGATGGACATCATATGCGGGAAAACATTCCGAATGAGATCAATATCAACAGGGTTCACTGTATTTTAAATAGCGGGATTTAAGTAGGCTTTTATTCATAACACGATGAACAGTCCCTTACATTATGCTGAGACATCAGGGGGACAAAGGGAGAGAGAGGAGTAAGTGATGGTCCAAAAGCATATCTGTGGGATCCTAAACGATGCAAAATTAAAAATGCATTTTTTCCAGAAAACCAAACAAATTATAAGTAGGAACAATTAGGTGACGATAATTCCTCTAGTAGAAATATTTACATATATTTCTGCTTTCCTATTTATAACAGAGCTAGAAGGTGTCAGAGTCCCCCAGTTCCATGTGAGCTGGTTTGAAGCTAGGCTTCAACTGAAGATGAAAATAACCCAGGAAAAAACAGGGGGCAGGGACTTTGGTCTAAATGGAAGTGTAACCCACACTTAAGACTATGCAGCTAGTTAGTACTGATTTTGAACATGAAACCACAAGAGAATAAACAGTTCCTTGTGAGCAACCGGGTTCTGATTCATCAAGGAATTCTCATTGTCTGAAAATGCACGTATTGTTTCAGGAGCAATTGTTGCAAGTTACGTCATCTAAAGGCATGCTCAGAGATATGTTTGTTTCTTACAGAAAAGAAAAAAAAAAAAATATATATATATATATATATATATATATAGGGGGCTTTCATAGTTTAGTTTGGACTTTGGAGCCCAAGCTTGCCGTGTACGCTCAGCACCATTTTGCAGGGCTTCTGGTTAAAGATTCCATTTTGATTTTAATGGAACGATCAGTTACATCTGCAACCCAAGCCAAGTTCCTTCCTGCCTCCTCTCCTGGATCTACCCAGAGAACAAACGAGAGGAAAACTTGAGTCCCAGGAAGTAGTCCCCCACACACGTGGATATTTCTAATTTACGGAGAGAAAACTCTCCAGTTAAAAAACAGGCTAGCTAGTAATCTATTTAAAACCACGACTGACATGATAAATGAAACAGAATAAATGTATACAGCGAGTGAGCCTCCTCGGGAACACGGGGGGACTGGAGCGCTTCTGCTGACAGCGACTTTCCCGTCAGTGGCCTGTCTCTCTTGGAGGCAGCTGTCAATCACGGGCCAGCCCGTGCTCCCGGGGGAGTTCATTGTGCCCGCAGACAGTTGTGGAATAACTGCTCCTAGGCGTCGGAGCAGCAGATGGAGTGTATCTGTCAATCATTGTCACTAATTATTAACTTCTGTCACTCAGAGCAAGGCAACATCTCGGCGCCTGATCCGCTGTGATTTGATCTGCCACGCCACCTCGGAGACAGACGGAGCAACCTTTCATTCCGGTCACACTCGCAGCACTTTGCTGGGTCAGCCGCCGTGACTCAGTGTTCGCGCCCCCCGACCGGGCGGGCACACGTGGGTGTGCACACGCCTGCGAGCTTCCGGAGGCGCAGCGCCACGAGGGGCCTCCTCGGGAGCCCAGGCCAGGGGCAACGGTTCCTGCTCATTAATTATTAAAAGAGGATGGTTTTATCTTGGCCGCTGGCAGAACCAGGGCCAAAGTGTAAGAGAAGACCAATTTAGAGGGTTTTCTTCTCCTTGCACCACCCTGGGACCAGCAATTATCAGTCAAGTTCACATTGATTATATTCCTATGATCTTTTCTCAACCTTCTGATTTGGGAGCTGGAGATGTCAGCCTGAATAATTAATTAAGGCATCTGTGTAGCATGCTTTGCAAGGAGCTATAACCTAAGGGGATATTTGCTACCATGGGCTCAGAGAGCTTCTTCGTGACAAGACTGGGAAGGGGGCTTAGGGATCTTCAGGTCCAACTTCCCCCAGAGAGGACGTGACTTGCCTAAGGTCACAGAGGCCACGACTCTGACACCTTAAGGAGACTTCCACAAATACATGGAGCATCTTCAAAGCTGGGCAGCTTGAGAACTCTGGGTTCTTGGCCAGCTGCCCTCCACCAGATGGTTTGGAAAGGTCAGCAAGGCCCCTTTGAGAGGCAGAGTCAGCATGATCACCCACTCCTGTCCAGAGGAAGGTTGCTGGGAGCCCTTGGACAATTGACTTTCCCTCTCTGACCCATGATCTCCTCGTCCACAAAACAAAGATAATTACAGAACCTCCTTCAATGGTTAAATGAGAATATTCCAGGTGAAAGCACCCAGCGCAGTGCCCACATAGCACATTCCATGCTCTCAAGGAAGAGTCCATACCAGTCCAGCACAAGGTGAAAAATGATGCTGGGTACAATGGCATACCCCTGTAATCCCAGTAACTCTGGAAGCTGAGGCAGGAGGATCACAAGTTTCAGGTCAGCCTCAGCAACTTAGTGAGACCCTGTCTCAAAAAATAAAGAGGACAAGGGGATGTGGCTCAGTGGTGAAGTGTTCCTTTATATGCTGGGGTTCAATCCCCAATACATAAAAAGAAAAAGAAAAAGTTGCATTTTTAAGAACTGTTGGGGGGGCTGGGGTTGTGGCTCAGTGGTAGAGCACTCGCCTCGCATGTGCAAGGCCCTGGGTTCGATCCTCAGCACCACATATCAATAAATAAAATAAAGGTATTGTGTCCAACTACAACTAAAAAGAAAAGAAAAGAACTCTTGGGAAATGTTCATCAGTTATTATTATTTTTTAAATACAAGTGATGAGACCATCGTTAGCCAAGCTCTAAAAGTCTAACACACCTCGTTGTCATTTCCATAACTAGGTCCTCAGGGGCCTGCTTCGGTGAATCGACCAGGATTTGTGTTAAGCATAACAATTGTCTATGTATAAATAGTGATGCACACTCAGTTGGGTCTCCTCAAAATCAGTGGTGTGCTCTTAGGTGATGAAAGCACCCCTCCCTCCGTTCCAGTCTCCTATTTGCTTTTGCGAACCCTTCTCTTGATGGAAAGTGCTCCAGGGAGTTCTAGCCCAAGCCTGATTAGAAACCAAATTCCAAATCCTGAAATCACAGGGTCTGACTGCACCCTGCTGAGTCCAGCCCGGAAGGCTCTAGGCCACCCAAGATGAAAAGCTTGGCCCACCCAACTCACAGTCCAGTTAGGCAGTGAGCAAATAAGTTATCCTAAAACCTACAAGGCATAAGTATTTGTTTATTGTGCTCATGGGAATTCCAATAGAATACCGCAGGGGAGGCTTCTCTCTGTTACATGACCACTGTGGGGCCCAGTGAGTATCCTTGGGCATTTCTCTCTTTATCTACTTTGGTTCTCAGAATCTCTCCAGCATGTCAGTTGTATAGTAGTCAGATTTCCTGGATATATCCAGGGCTCCTGGGGCCCATGGAGAGGAGAGGGAGCAACTACTACCTTTTATACTCTGTTATGGTTTAGATATGCGGTGTTCCCCAAAAGTTCATGTAAGGATGTATGAAAGAAAGTTCAAGGTGGAATGATTGGGTTATGAGAGTTCTAACCTAATCAGTGCTTTAATCTGCTGATAGGGATAACTGGGTAGTCCCTGTGGACTGTAGGATATGGCTAGAGGAAGTTATGGGGGGGAGGTGTTTGGGGTATATAATTTGTCCCTGGTAAGCAGAGCTCTCTCTCTGCTTCCTGATTGACATGTCCTGAGCTGCTTTCCTCTGTCACGTCCTCTGCCCTGCTGTTCTGCCTCTCCTCCTGCACAGAGCAATGGAGTCAGCCATCTGTGGACTGAGACCTATGAAACCATGAGCCCCAAATAAATTTTTCCTCCTCTAAAATTGTTTTCATAAGGTCTTTTGGTCTCCACAACAAAATGACTAAAACTTGTCTTAATCTCCAAAGTCACGCAGCCTCACCTCCTCCATTTTCTCTTAGTCAAAGCATTTACAGACATCTGCCCAGGTTTGAGGGGTCAACCTCACATTGCAAGAACAGCATGAGTCAGGCATATGTTGGTGCAGCTATCTTTAGAAGATGTGATCCACATAAAACACCCTCCATGGACACTCTCTTAGAAGTTGGGAGCCGGAGTGACACCATCTTTAGGGAACCTCGTGACTCCAGCTCTGGGAAAGGATGAAAAAACCTAGGGTCTTATAGCTGGATGTGAGAAACTGATGTGGCTCTATTTTTGAAAATAATAAATAACAGTAGCTTCTATCTCAAGGCCTGTCCTAAGGAAGGGTGATACCCTTGTCCTTGGAAAAACCCACAGAGCACTCCTAGGCACATACCCACCCTGCTGAGTTGTTTGTCTGCAAATAACAGGAGAGATCTGACTCAGTTAGGCTAGGTGAGGACCCATAGCAACTCCCCTAGCAACCACCAATCAGTATGAGACAGGGAAAATACCTGGGATGCCAGATGATCCCCCTAGTAGTTTATGGTGGTTGATAACATGTTGGGAAACCATATAGTTTAGCACCCCTCGTGGCCTAAACCAATCAGTTAAACGAATCCCCCTCTTGTACTAACCAATCACCCCTACCCAACTTGTTCCCGCCAATGAATGTGCTAATCATTGTTAAGAGTTGTTGTTTGATTTTCCCGTGGTATGGAATGATTTGCTGTGTGATGTTGGGACGCATAGAGTATCCCCCCAAAACCTATAAAATCTCACTGAACAAAAGACCAGGACTCACTCCCTGGGACCCCTGCATCGGGAACGGTTGTGAGTCCAGGCTCGAGTTTGCAATTAAGACTCTTGTGTGATTGCATCGGATTCAGCTCCTGGAGGTTTATTGGAGTCCCATGAATCTGGCATTACAGGATGCAGTGGTGCACACCTGTAATCCCAGCTACTGGGAGGCTGAGGCAGGAGGATGGCAATTCTGAGGCCAGACTGGGCAATTTAGCAAGACCCTGTCTCAAAATTAAAAAGCTCTGGGGGTTGGGGTTGTGGCTCAGTGGTAGAGTACTCGCCTAGCATGTGTGAGGCACTGTGTTCAATTCTCAGAACCACATAAAAATAAAATACAGGTATTGTGTCCACCTACAACTAAATATATATATATATATATATATATATATTTTAAAAATAGGTCTGGAGATGTAGCTCAATGATAGAGTGTCCCCAGGTTCCAGCACCAGTACCATGAAAGAAAAGAAAAAAGATAGAAACCTGAGGCCTCAACTGAAAAACACACATAAGACAGACCCTCCCAAGCCCTGCATGGGAAGAGGTCTCGAAGGTACTACCTTGACATGATGCTTGACCTCTGCACTCAGTGGGTTCAATTTCAGCCAATGAGTTTCTTTGCCCAGCATTAACCCCACCAGTTCCTTTAGATAAGTGATGCCCTTCAATTCCTGCAATATACCATTCTTTTTCCTGCCTTGAAGTCTTAGCATATCCCATTGCCTCTGCAGGGAACTTTCTCTGTCCCCTGCCCCATACTCGAAAAACTCCACTCAATCTTTAGTTCTCTTGCCACTTCCTTTTACACTCCCTCCCCAGCTTAGGTCACACCTCCTGGTTTTTCACTCTCTGACACCCTACATCTCTCTCTTATAGCACTTCTATCACTGTAATTAAATAATTGCTTTAAAATGTCCCCCGGATTTTGTTTTAATCAGGTTTAGTAAGATCACAGACATGGGGACAACCTTGAAAGAAGAGTTTCTTATAGTTCCGAGGGGAAGGGTACAGAACACTACACAGGGCCACATGGTGAAGCAACGGGTTCCCTCTAGAGGAAGAAGGATAGAGGGAAGAGTGTGGTCCAGAGCCCTTATTGTGATTTCTCCAGGAAGGAACAGGTGAGGCAGGATAGATACGCTTGGCAAATTCAGGAATGGATAGTGTGAATAGTTTCCACAGATTCTAGAATATAGGGGTGGCCCCCAGTTCATAGTCCCTGGTCCTGGGGTGATTTAGGGCAAGGGAACTATTGCTTTAGTGTTTGAGAGTTGGATAAATAAGGAGGCTGGAGATAGGAGATTTGGATTGGCTGGTGTTGGGTTAAACATTGATCAATGCCTAGGAAAACTTGCAGTGAGGTAAGATGGTCTCTAAAGAATGTGATAATGAAGGAATTGAGGAGGGAGAGCTGGCCCCTTTCCTTATCTCCAATCTTTAGGAGAGGATCTAAACACAGTGACCCTGGTTGTAAAGTAAAGGAATGTGCTCATAAAACACTTGAGGAAATCCACCTGTGCAACCAGCATGCAGCCTATCCCATATAGTCCCCCTGCATGGCTCCCAGCCTGCTGCCAATGAGGAGTAAGTAATTTAAAAAAAAAGTCCAAAACCTCTCCATTGAGTTCTCCAAGTTCTTTCTTAGGGATCCATAAACAATTTGCTTTGGGCATTTGCAGCCCTTGGGTTGAACAGCTGGTTTGCATATAAAACGCATGCTCTCAGGCAAATCGTTTACCATCTCTAGGAATTAATGAGCCCAGGGAGGGGCATTCTCTCCAGGATTAGCAAGGCCCCCAAGACATCAATGCATTATAAACACAGAAAGTAAAAACATGATTAAGTTAGTAACCAATAGTGTAATTATTGCCTTAATGTTGGCCTTCCCGTAAGAGTTGAGACTCCCTGAGGACAAGGACAGGGTGTGTCTTACTGCTGAATCTGAGAATCAGCTGTGATGAACTGAATCACATCATCATGGTCACCAGGCGGAATCTCAGGACAGGGCTCCTTGTTACCCCAACCTGTGGTGGCCAGCAGCTTTGCTCAAAGGGAACCCAGGGTCATTTGTTCTTTCCCCTACGAGCTAGACACAGGCTCCTTCCTGCTCTCTGCCACTGAGTGGCAATGTTATTTGCCACTTTCAGTCTTGCTGTTGAAACCACAGGGATTGTGTAGACTTTCCAGTTTTGTGCCTCAGGTGTATTCAAGCCCTCCAGTTTGGATACCCAGCCCCAGGGCCAACAGAATGTTCTGCGATGGCAGAAATATACCATATTTGCACTACTCAGTTCAATAGCCACTAGCCACATGGGTCATCAAGCTCCTAAAATGAGGCTAAGGCAACTGAGGAGTTAAATTTCAATTTCAATTTTGTTTAATTACCTTAAATTTAAATAGCTGCATGTGGCTGGAGGCTACTGGACTGGACAGGAGCAGATTCCATCCTCAGATCTAAGTGCAATTCTGAATCCTGAGGCAGAAAAGTGACTTCGCTCAAGGACAACCCTACAGAAGATAGGCTCACCTTTGTGCCTCTAGGGCCCATGGGTCCTGACCGGCTTTGAGTATCGATGAAAGAAAAGGAAAGAAGAGATTATAAAAGGTGAGTTCTGAGCCCTTCTCTACTGATTGCTCCATTCAATCGAGTCTCTTCTGAAAATTATATTCAGATGGTTCCTCTCACTAAATATTAGAAGGCCAGGGAGCTGGAATTCAGCATCAGAAAACCAACAGGCTTCTGCCCGGAGCACCCTCTCCATCATCCCAGCACCTGCACAGAAAGCAGAAAACATCCCAAGCCATTTTATTTTCTTCTAATTCTAAAAAACCAGAATGCTGGAGCCACGCTGCAGGTGGTGATAGCAGATAGAGTGTGCTACCATGGAAGCTGAGAACACCAGGAAGGGCCATAAGCTTAATCTGGGGCTGACAGGGGCTTCAAGCAGAACTAATGGCGCAGTTACATACCTCATTAGCCGAGTGGGATTTTACCCCTTTCCTTATTGTGGTGGTTATTTCCCTCTTCTGCTACTGAGTCGAAGAAATTTTGCAACACAATGTTATTTGCCACTTCCAGGTGGGGCGGGGTAGAGGGTGATCAATTAAAAATGAATCAAAGAGAGTAAAAATGAATTTCTTTATCACCTGTGATGATCATTTAAGATAAGAAACCCTCCCCGCCCCCTTTTCCCTCCACCGTGCAAGGATCCTGAGAGGAAGAACAGTAGTTCTAGGACATTTGATAAAGAAAAAGTCCTCTCTCAGAGGTGATTAACTTTGCCACTCTTTTCCTGCAAAAGGGGCTTGGAATTCAATACAACCTTCAGCTTTGTGTATAGCTTCCCCTACTTCCCCAGAGTGGGGGCATTCAAAATTTGGAGTTCTCCACAAAGGAATTCCTGCATGGAACCTGCCAAGAGGTCCTCTCGGTGGACCACGGCAAACCCTTCACAAAATGAAAATGGATTTTGCCTCTTCTGCAGATTCTCCTGGCAGAAAACCCGGCTGTGCTTGCTCCTGATGAATTCCTTCTAGGAACTGAAGAAACCTACAGGCATCCCCAGCACCCCACCTCCTTGCCTGCACCCCAATCTCGGCCAGAAGCTTCCAGCAAGCCTTCATATGTGCTCTCAAACCCCTGACAACTCGAATCGCTAACAATATTTCCACCAGAGAAACTTTTATAAAATATTACAATCAATTCAATTGCATTAACACGTTTGAACCTCTAAGTTCAACACAGAGGAAAACACAATACTTCTCTATTACATCAAGTGTCTGGTCAGATATATATCACATGAAACTGAAACCAGAGGCACTGGGGGGACCCTGTTTATCCCAACTTAGCAAAAGGAATTATCTGACAGTTGGAAATGAAAAACTACTAATAAACATTACGGTTTATTGAAAAGTTTAAACAATAAGATTAAGGAAACTTCTGCAATATTAAGAAATGTATATTATCCGACTTTACCTTGCTTGGGGAATTCCTCCAGGATTTATTATTCTGTTCCACCACCAAAAAGCCTGCGTTATGTTAAGGGATTCTGCCTTCCTGCCTGCATTCCGCATGAATCTAAAATTAAGAGGCAATCTTTCTTCAGCACATTGTACTTCCCTAAATTAGGTTTGGTTTCCAGAGCAGAATTTGGAAGTCAGTGTTTTTTTTTCCCCTGGGTACCACTGGCCCCTAATAATAAGAGCTCTAGAGAAAAGAGCCCCCCCCCTTTGCCAGTGCTTTTTTTGGTGGTGCTGAAATGCATGCACTTGAAGCCAGTGAGGATGCCAGGATGGGGAGCTGTCCATCCAGAGCCTGGGACCCAAGGCAGAGCAGAGGAGCCAGGCAAAGACCACTGCAGGGAGCACTCTGGCCCCTGGCCAGTCAGGAACAAAGAGGGCCAGAAAGCAGCCTCCAAAATCTACAGAGATCTTGGATTGAGTAGCCCTGACCAAGCAAAGTACACCTTCCTGGCTGCCTTGTTCTCTCCTCCACAGCTTCTCTCCCCTCAGGTCACCAGTTGGTCTCAACAGTAGACCATTGTCTCTCCAGGCATAACAGAGTTCAGGAGAAGCAGGCTGGAGTATGGTTGTGGGGATCTAAAGCTCCAGGGGGAAAAGGACTGAACTCAGATTCCCCCACTGCAAATCAGGGATGTTGATGATGTAACTCAGATGCAACTGCAGCTAGAAATGGGGCTATCCCCAGGATGTCAAGGCCCCAGACTCACACACCTGTGACCTCAGTTCTGCTCCTCTGCTCCCCCATGATGTCTCTGTCCCGCCTCACATCACCCTAGGTGCAAAACTCAGCCTTTTGATCTGTGTGTCTGCTGGAAATTCATTCCTACTGAGCTTGCAGCAAGTTCCAATAGAACATATGAAGATTTGGGATTGGCATGGGAAGGAAGGAGGGGACAAGAGAGAGGTCATATCAAACCACCTGTCCCTCTGTTCTAATTTACTGAGAATCCCGCAGCTGATAAGTAGCAATGGGTGTGTCACGCTCTAGGGACATTTCCTCTACCAGGTGACCTTGTCTTTTTGAATTGTTTCTACCTGGAGGGTGGGAGGGAGGGAAGTTCACTCTGAATCATCCGCGCTTTCTGCTTCCTGAGAGACCAGCTGCAGGCATCATGTAGATGACCAGCCCCACCCCCCATGCAATCCATGGGATACAGCCTTTGTCTGGGGGTTGAAGTTTCTCTCCTCCACATTGCTAATTAGCACCCACAGAAGATGAGTCTGTAATCCTGGTAGTGTGCATGCCAGGGCAGCCTAACAACAGGTTATGGCTGGTCCCCAAATGGAGAGGACCTGCATGCAAGACTGGGAGGGAGGGAACGTGAATTATTGTCTGAAGTATACCCAACTCCATGGATAACCTCTAGAGATCTTTGTTTCCAAGCCTTAGTTTACCACCATTGCAGAATGGGTATTTTCCTGTGTCCATATGGTACTGGTTAAATCTTAGCCAGTGCTGGCCTGTTTTATAATCTGAAACTCCAAACCAAAACTACTTTCCTGTTCCAGAACCTCTTTATCTCACTGAGCTCCTGCTGCATCTGTTTAACTCTTACCCTTTCTCCCCGTAATCTAATTATCCAAAAGCCCGAGAGGCAGCCATGGGTCTCTTGAACACTCCCGCAGTTGGAGAGATGAGGGCCGAGCCTGCTTCCCCCAGGTTAGCACGTTTAGGACTTGCTTTCATCCATTATGTTCATGTATGTTGGAAATTTCCCCAAATGCATTTTAATCTCCATCTGCCATTATAGGGAAATTTTCCCAATTTTTTTTTTTTGTTGTTATTACATCTTGTAGTTCTAGAATATAATGTTTAACCATCAAGCCTCAAGACAGGCCTGTACTTCAAACTCCAAATCTTTCCTCTCTTGGAAATTCTGCATCGTAAGTTGTTAGCTGAACATCCAAAAATGGTTTGCACTGGCGTTCAACTAGATTCTTTTTATTCCGCCCAGCACAATGGAATTAACACTCCAACCTGACTCTTCCTAGGTCCACAGAAGATCACAAGACAGCCACATTTCTAGCCCAAGGAAGATCATTTTGTCAAAGCAAACATTCCAGTGATGGCAACATTTCTAACTTACCAAATTTGATAAAAGTAGCCAGTGAGACCAAATATAACAGAAACCACCCAAGGACACAGCAATTTCTACACATTTCCTGACATCTGTCCCTGGTCCTGCAGACACAGTCCCCATTTGAAATAAATGCTCTAACACCAGCAAGGCCTGCACTTTGTGGGAAGATGGGGTGGGCTCTGCAGAAGGGGAGGGGCTAAAAACAGCAGAACTCATCTTAGTGAACAATGGCAAAACCATCCCCACTTCACAGAAGCTCCCAGGGAAAGAAGTGGCATTTAATCTCTTTATCCCAACTGCTCTACTCAACTTATTGTGAGGCAGGTCTTAATATGCCATTTCATAGACAGGGAAACTGAGACTCTGAAATGCAGTAATTTGTTGGAAATTACACTGTTAGGAAATTGCTGAAGTGAGTTCATACTCGGTAGGGATGTAGCTCAGTGGTAAGCACTTGGTTAGCATCTAGCGTGCTTGAGGCTGTGGGCTCAATCCCCAGGAGAAAGAAAGAAAGAAAGAAAGAGAGAGAGAGAGAGAGAGAGAGAGAGAGAGAGAGAGAGGGAGGGAAGGAAGAAAGAAAGAAAGAAAGATAGATATCTTCCCAATAGTTACTCATAGCCCAAATCCCCCCACCTGACCCCATCATCCAATGCCTGAATCCTTGCTGCAGCCTCCAATTCTAGTGGCCATCCTACCTCTGCTCCAACACCTGCAGGGACAGGGGTCACTCCCTTCTGAAGAAACCTCTGTCTCCCATCAACACCCACCCCTACCCCTTCTTACCTCTCCACTGGAGACAGCCAGGGAGACTTCTACCCACACTGAGGTAGAATGTTAAAAAGGAAGACTTAGAACCAGGTTGTTAATTATTTTTTTAATTGGATTCATTTAATCTCATTTTTAAAAAAGACAGAAACTGTAGCAACAATCAGGAACCTAGCCTGCTCCAAACGTTCAATTTCACTTCTTTTAATAAAAAAATGGGAGCAAGCAAAGGGAATGGGTGATGCAGAAGACATCTCTCCTGGAAACCAATCTGAGTAGTTCCAAGTGGGTCAGGATGGATCCACATGGGATCCTGTGTTCCTATATCCAACCCAGCTGAACTTCCAGGGAGACTTAGGTCGACACTTCTCACCTCCTTACACTGCATCTAGATAAAATGATTACCATCAGAAAAGGACATCAATTTTATGAATTGGCAAAGAGCGACAACAGTTGGACCGATTCTACTCCACTGAGAGGTTGCAGCCTGGTTTGCGGCAGTGTCTCCCATGCTTATTGTCTGCCAGGCTCTGAGCTATGCATCTCTCTGTCCTAACTGCTCCTAAAGGAAGATTCTATTATTGTCCCTTTTTTATAGCAGATTTGAGAACCTTTGTTATCTCTATGTTCTAAACAACTCATTTGCTTCTCTGATCCTCAGTTGCCTTGGGCTGCTAGCAAGAGGAGGAGCTGGAATTTGACCCTGTGGTTTTCAGGGTCTGTGCCCTTAATCACTAGCTAACTGCTTCAGTAAACTGTGGCGGTAGACATAGAGTTCACATGGCAGCAGACAGCATGACTGCCATTTAAACAAGGACAAAATCAACCAACCAACAGGCTGAACAAAATCATACAGGCATTGCAAGCTTTCAAAATTCAATTTCGAAGATTCCAAATTTATTTTCTTGAGACATGGTCTTGCTAAGTTGCTTAAGGCCTCACTAAGTTCCTGAGGCTGGCCTCAAAATTGCAATCCTCCTGCCTTCGCCTCTACCATATTGCTATCATTACAAGGATATGCCATCATACCTGGCTCCAAATTTACTTTCAAAATCAGTATAGCATCTGATACCAAACCTTAAAAAAAATTCAAAATGAAGAGTTTTGCTTATTTATGAATAGTGAGTAATAATCTAAACAGATTATTAGCAGCCAGTTTCTTACTACATGTTAAATGACCAAAATACTTTGACTAAATAGAGTTCTTCATGGAAATGCAAGGATTATTCAATTTTACATGTGTGGTTACTCTCAATCACTATAATAACAAATAGAGACCATATGATCATTATATAGATGTGAAATAATTTATAAATTTTTACATTCCTTCCAGATGCTGTAGTTTGCGTAAGTTTCTACCAAAGGCCCATGTATTGAAGGCCTGATTCCTAGTCTATGGTGCTACAGGGAATTGTGGAACCTTTAAAGATGTGGGTCCTGTTAGAAGTCTTCGGGTCATATGGTATCATGCCATTGAAGGGGATATTAGGACCCTGGCTCCTCCTCTTTCTTCTGAATTCTAGTTGACATCAGGGAGCTGCTTATTCCACCACATGCTTCCCACCATGATGTGCTGCCCTACTGTGAGTCCAAAAGCAACTAGGCCAACTGACCATGGATTCAAACCTCCAAACTGTAAGCTAAAATAAATCTTTCCTCTTTTTAAGTTGACTATCTCAATTATTTTGTTATAGTAACAGAAAACTGACTGACACAGTAGATTTTAAGTCAGGAAAGAAAAACTCTCAATAAAATAAGGATAGATACTTCCTTAACATGGCTTATGCACATTTAAACATCAAAACAAAGCCAGATAAACACTGAGTCTTGGTGAGGATGTAGAGTAACTAGAGCTCTTATGAATTGTTAATGGACATATAAAACATTTTAGGAAAAGTTCTGGTACTTTCTTATAAAACCTGATATATACCTATGAAGTAATCTGTAGTGGAAAAAACTATAACTGGGCAAATGTATTCTTAGGTATTTTCCCAAGAGAAATGAAAAAACGTCCCTAAAGAGACCTGTACACAAGTGTTCATAACACCTTTATTCTTATTAGCCAAAATACAGGTATCTATCAACAGCATAATGGCTAAACAAATTGTAGTTTATTCATATGCTGAGTGTTTTGGTCTGCTTAGGTTGCCATAACAAAATACCATAGACTATGTGGCGTAAACAACCGAGATTTATGTTCTCACAGTTCTGGAGGCTGGGAAGCCCAAGATCAAGGGGCCAGCATGGTCAGGTTCTGGCGAGGGGTCTTTCCTTGGGCTTCTGACAGCTGCCTTCTCACTGTGTCCTCACATGGTAGGGAGATAAAGAACAAGCTCTCTGTGTCTATTTTTAATAAGGACACTAAACCATCAAACCAGGGTTTCATTCCCATGACCTCCTTTGACCTGAGAACCTCCTAAAGGGCCCAGCTCCAAACACCATCACCCTGGGGACTAGGGCTTTTAACTATGAATTTGGAGAATACACAAATACATAGTCCACACAAGGATACCTGCATCAATATGGATGAATCTCAAAGACTAAATTCTTCATGAAGGAGGTCACACAGAGAACGATTCATTTCATATGAAGCTCTAGAATAGGACGAAGTAATCTGTAGTGAAAAAAACAAAAACCCCAAACTGTGGTTGGTTTAGGTGAGAGTGGGGGACAGGGACTAAACTGGGAAGGAATTCAACAAAGCTTCTGGAATGATAGCACTATTCTGCTTCCTGTATGGGGTTGGGTTATGTAAGTGTATTAATTTGCCAAAACTCAAAGAAGGGTGTACTTAAGATTTGTACATTGACTTGTGTGTCAACTTTACCTTGGAAAAAAAAAATAACCGTAAGCAAATATTGAACTCTGTTTAACGATAAGTTGCAGGCAATGTACTGATGTCTTCAATTTACTTTGAAATGCATCAAAAATTAAGATGAATTGAGGGGTGGATGAAGGAAAGGCTAGACGACAGACTCGCATAAAAACAAGTATAGTGAGTGAAATGTTAATGGTAGCAGCGAGGTGCTAGGCATGTGGGTGTTCACTGTACAATTCTTTCAGCTTTTCTGTATATTTGAAATTTTTCATAATAAAATATTAAAGGGAAGAGCCAGCCTCATACTTAGTAAAATACCAGAAGCATTTCCATTAAAGTCAGAAACAAGGCCAGGCTACCTACAACTGCCAATATTATATAATGTCACCTAGAAAGTACCAGCCAGATCTCAAACTCCAATGCCTTCAGGGACATATGGGAAGGTTAAAAAGTGAAGAGAGTTGGGTTTTTAAAAAATAGGGACTGGTTAAACTTGAGCCCAGAGCTCATGCGCTCCAGGGTATTCTCACCCTCAGGAATGGGGACTCAAAAGAGTTGTCAAATCACCTAAAATTTCAACAGAAGGGGCTGTGGCTCAGCGGTAGGGGGCTGGCCTAGCACATGCAAAGGTGCTGGGTTCAATCCTCAGCACCACATAAAGGTAAATGAATAAAATAAAGGTATTGTGTCATTTTATGAATAAAATAAAGGTATTGTGTCCAACTACAACTAAAACAATATTAAAAAAGAAAAATTCAACAGAAGCTAAGAAGTCTGGTTTTGGTATAGGCATGAAAATACACAATACACCCTTTTTTTAAAGGATAGTTTGTTTTGAAAATACAGCTTGTGCCAAAGCAGTTCAATTTCAACCTCCTTACAAACAAATAGATGAGAAGGAAAAGAAAACAAGTAAAAGTTAAATCCAGGGCTGGGGATGTGGCTCAAGCAGTATCGCGCTCCCCTGGCATGCGTGCGGCCCAGGTTCGATCCTCAGCACCACGTACAAACAAAGATGTTGTGACTGCCGAAAAATAAAAAATAAATACTTTAAAAAAAAAATCCTCTCTCTCTCTCTTTAAAAAAAGAAAAAAAAGTTAAATCCAAGACAATCTACTGAAAGTCTATCAGAAAAATCTAAGAGTTTCAGTAAGCTAACTGATTACACATTTACAATGCAAAAATGGATCATTTTCCTGTATATAAATTATAAGCCACTAGAAGATACATATAAAATTTCAAAATCCCATTCATAATAGCAAAGAAGAAGAAGAAGAAGCAGCTAGTAAGAAATGTGCAGGACTATTTGAGTAAAAGTTTAAAATGCGACTGAGTGTATAGCTGGCCATGTAGGCTCAATGTTGCTACAGAAACAATTGACACCAAAATCTTGGTGACTTATTTTATTCATTTTATTTAACTACATGCCTGAAGTCAGTTGTGTAGTGATACAACGGCTCAGTCTTCCACACTCAGCAGTAGACTTGTTTTGACCCTGTGCCTCAGTCCCAAAATGTCATATGTCACTTCTGCTCACATTTCACTGACTAGAACCAGTTCTAGAGCCCTGCCTGACTGCAAGAAGCTGCCAAATGTAGGGGAACAAATGAAATGATGAGCATTCACTGCCTCTGCCCAGAGTAATTTAAAGCCATATTGTGATCCTGATTAAGAAGACTCAAAGAAGATAGCGATTTTCCCTAAATTACACCATAATGGTGGTGGTGGGGGGTGCTGGGAACTGAACCCAGGGCCTCATGAATGCCAGGCTAGCACTCTACCACTGAGTTACACCCCCAGTCCTATGTTATAATTCAGTATGATCCCCATTAAAGTACCAGTTAGATAGCTTGGAACAAAACAAGTACTAAATCAACAGTTCATATGCAAAACTAAACATGTAAGTATAGCCAGAAGAATTGGGGGGGGGGGTGCACGGTGCACGGTGTTGAGCATGAGTAGGATTAGTCCTACTACATTTAAAAACACATTACAAATCATAAAGAATTAAAACAATTTGGTAGGAAAATGAATCGAAAGTCCAAGGAATGGAAAGAATAAGCCAGGCACAGCGGCACACCAACTCAGTAGTATACAAAAGCAGATGTCCAAGGGAGGCAGGGATAGTGTATTCCTGTTTCAACTTTTGATTTTTTTTTTTTTTTTTAAATCTGTTGGGTAGCAGGGATTGAACTCAGGAGCACTCAGCCACTGAGCCACAGACTCAGGAGGCTGAGGCAGGAGTATCCCAAGTTTGAGGCCAGGCTTGGCAATTTATTGAAACCCCTGTCTCAAAATAAAAAATCAAAAGGGCTGGAGATGTAGCTAAGAGATAGAGTGCCCTGTTAGGGTTTGTAAACAAGTCTGGATGGCGCCTGGCAAAATGCCAGAGGGAGTGGTTTGTGAAGTAACACCAGCAAGCCATTAAGTGTGGAGATTCCTTATTGGTTGACTGATGTATCTAGTTTATGCTAATTAAGATAAGCTGTGTGGAATGTATAAATACCACTCCTGTCCTACAATAAACAGCTTCCACTCCTGCTGTATCAATCTACACAAGTCGTTCGTCACCGCCCCCCCACCCGTTATTTTGCTGCAGCCGGACTGACTGCGGCAGTGCCCCTGGGTTCCATCCCCAGGACAACAAAGTAAACAAATAAATAAATTATAAAAGTGGAAAGAATAAAGGGTATAGAAAGAGATACAAACCTGTGTACAAAATTTGATATAAAAGTGAGATGGTGGGGCTGGGGTTGTGGTTCAGTGGTACAGCGTTTGCCTAGCACTTGTGGGGCATTGGGTTCAATGCTCAGCACTACATAAAAATATACAAATAAAATAAAGGTATCATATTCCATCTGCAATCAGAAATTTTTATAAAGTTAGAGGACATTTCAAAATGAAGAGAAATTTTTGATCATTTAATAAGTATTATTGGGAAAATGAGCTAGTCCTGGTAGTGGGGAGCTGAATTCCTATTCAACTTCTCACACTAAAACATATTCTGGACAGATGAAAGATTTAAACATTAAAAACAAATTTATAACAATATAAAAGAAAACACGAAAAATGTTTTTGAAATTTTGAAAAAATGCTTGAAGTTCTTTCCTTCCTGTTTTCTAATGACTTGTAATTAAATGCATATCTCAAGAATTATTTTAAATTTAACTACTCTAAAAAAAATTGCCAGACAAAATCAAAAGATGATGGCTGGGGTTGTGGCTCAGTGGTAGTGCACTTGCCTAGCATGTGTGAAACACTGGGTTCGATCCTCAGCACCTCATAAATAAAAATAAACAAATAAAAGTATCTGTCCATATGCAACAAAAAAAAATTTTTTAAAGATGATGGCAAACTGGAAAGAATGATACCCAGAATATTACAGAAGAACTTTCATAAAACAAGAAGAAAAATTCCAACAACCCAATAAAAAAACACAGTAACCAGAAAAATCCAATGACTTCTAAACATGTGAAAAACTGCTCATCCTCTGTCAAAACTAAAACAATAAATGATTATTTTCATTCATCTGACTGGCAAAGATTTTTAAATGTATTAATATCTAATACAGGTGAATATAGGGAGATACTGTTAATAGGAGGAAAACTTGATGTGACTTCTTGGAAGGACAAATTGACAATAAGTTTCAGGTTTTCAACTTACATGTCCTTCAACCCAGCAATTTTACTTTTAAGAATATTTCCTACAGATCCACTCACATCCATCTGCCGAAAGTACAAGAATGCTTGCTGCAGCTGTGTTATGTAATCATCAAAATAAATAAATAAATGGAAAAGAAAAGAAAGAAAACCTGAAACACCAAAACATTCATCAATAGGATAGTTAAATATAGACCGGATGTAATGAATGGAGTATAAAGAGACCCTGAAAAGATACATAAATAAAAGCAGATGCCCAAGGTGGGGGCAGGAAGGGCACAGGAGAGGCAGGGATAAGAAAAACATTTCTCAGTGTATTCCTGATTCAACTTTTTGATTTTTTTTTTAATCTGTTGGGTACCAGAGATTGAACTCAGGGCTCAGCCACTGAGCCACATCCCCAGTCCTATTTTGTATTTTATTTAGAGACTGGGTCTCATTGAGTTGCTTAGCACCTCAATAAATTGCTGAGGCTGACTTTGAACTCATGATCTTCCTGTCTCAGCCTTGAGAACTGCTGGGATTACAGGCATGTGCCACTGCACCTGGCTCAACTTTTGATTTTTGACTGAGTGCCTTACCTGTTCAAAAAACAAAATTGAATTTAAAAATAACAAGAAGAAAAAGAAAGATTCATCTATCTGTACCAATTGAGGATGACCTCCCAATATACTGTTCATTGGAAAAAGCAGGATACACATGCTACCATTTAATTGGGAAAATATCTTCACTGAAAATGTTACTCTGCTAACCGGAGTAACCAGAAATCTAGAGTGAAAGAATCACTTCATTTCATACCCTCTAGTATGTCTTGTTTTGCACCACATAAATACAATACAATTTCACTTCTTCAATCCCTAGATCAAAACCATTGGGCTGGAATCCCCAGGGTGAAATCAGTAGAATCCCATTGAAATACACACATTGAGCTTGTCTATGGGATTAGAAGCCTGCTAGGAAGGGAAAAGTACCTGCCTGCTAATAGTCAGTGACCTGAATGACATATTTGGCTGGGCCCTGAGCTTTGGGGAAAGGGAAAGACTTCAAAGTCAAGTCCATCTGGTCTTGAATCCTGCCTTTGCTGCTTATAAACTGTGTGGCCTGAAATAAATTCCTTCCCCTCTCTGTGCCTGTTTCTTCATTCCTTAAAAAGGGAATTATTACTCCTGCCTTATGATGATTAAAATGACACAATACAGGTAAAGTGCTTAAAGGTCTGGAGTGCAGCAAGCATTTAATTAGTAGTTGGAGAAAGGTTAAATTAATTATTTTACCCTGGAACTCTGGACTATTGCATGGCTTTTGGAAAGAATTAGATAGGGCTCTGCCTACTAATATGGAAAGATCTCCAGGCACATTCCTACATGAAAAAAAAGCAAGTGAGAGGCCAGAACGCATACCAGGATTGATTGCGTTTGGGGGTGGAAAAAATAAAACTATTACGTTTCGATTTTGATTTTTTTAAAAAATCAAATTGCTATGAGTATTAAAATTTCTGGCAGGTTAGACCAATCTGCAAACAGAGGGTACCTCTGGAGAGTTTTCAGGAAGGCGGGGCCGGAGGGACCCGGGCTTTTCACTGCACTCATCGCGGTATTGTTTGAACTTTTTAGACCAGCATTGGTCACTTTTTTTTATCTTTTTAACTCTTAAAAGAAGTAAATACTTTTTAATTCTAAATTTAATGGAAATTAGGAACCAGCGCAGCGGGCGGGCTGGGGGCCA
>NW_026000082.1:25330289-25377442 GCF_001458135.2 Marmota marmota marmota | reverse complement strand
GCCCCGCTGCTCGCGGCCGCCGGCCCCCGGCGGTAATAATGAGGCACAGCGCCGTGACCGCGGCCCTCGGCTGAGCCGCGCCAGCCGCATTAGCATTTTCGAGGCCTCCTTGTTTGTTCTTTTGTGCTCATTTTCCAGCCCGAATGCTCGGCACATCCCCGGCCGCGTACTGAGCAGCGGGGCCACCGAGGCAGAACGCAGCTGTCCTGGTTTTAGAAACTGCTGCGGGCCGCGGGCCTGGCTGCCCCCGGAGACCTCTGCCTTCCGCCTTGACAGCAGAGCCTCTGCGGGGTCACCAAGCCGGGGGAGGGGAGGCCGGCAAGGGAAGGGAAGAGCGCAGGCTTCGCCCCAGAATTCGCCCCGAGCGAGGCCTTCTCCCAGGAAGGCTGGCTTTGTCCCTGCAACTGTGACACAGACGGCGGCGGGCTTAAGACCTGGCTCTGCGGGGAGGGGGAGGGGACCCTGGTCTACAGCCTCATCCATGGGGGCCTCAGTTTCCCATCCTTTATCAGCGAGGCCAAGACTACACATCTCGTGGGATTGGATGCTTGCAAGGCACTTACCTGAGTGCTTGACACATTATCTAATTTATTCTTCAGTAACCCTGAGAGGTGGGTATTAGTACTGTCAAAGGAAATGGTGTAACGGGGGCGAAGTGACTTGGCTGAAGTCTCGACAGCTAGGAAGAGACTCCACTCGGGGAGGAAGCAGCCAAGAGCAGCGGCATTTATCTCCAAGGTGGACTGAGGAGAGCCCTTTGCAGAAGGCAAGTTTTCTGGCCCAGGAAAGGATATCTCAAGAATTGTGCTTGCGGAGAGACGCGTCTAAGAGGAGATCCAGGAGCCCTGAAGTTCGGGGGATGAGCGTGAACTTGCTGCCCGGGTCAAAGCGAGTGGCTGCCTCTTTCCACCCCGACAAACTCCCCAAATCCTGACACCTAGACATTCATGCACCTGCAATTGCCTGGAAGGGAGAGGACCAAAACCTAGTAAAAAGCTATAGTGCTCAAGACCGTGTGACAATGGCATAGGATAGTCATGTAGATCAGTGGAATATTAATTAAGAGTCCAGAAATAAACCCCTCCTTTTATGGTCAATTGAATTTTGACAAAGGGCAAGATAACTCAATGGGAAAAGAATAACCTTTTCAACAAACGATGCTGGGATAACTGAATGGCCACATGATTATATACAAAAATTAACTCAAGAGCTGAGGATACAGTTCAGTGGTAGATCACTTAATTAGTATGCAAAAGGCCCTGGGTTTGATCCCCAGCACCATGAGAAAAAAAAATAATTAATTCAAAATGGATTATATACCTAAACATAAGGCTAAAAGTATAGCATTCTTAGAAGACATACAGGAGTCAATCTTTGTGACCTTCAGCTTACTAGTGGTTTTTTAGCTATGCCACCAAAAGCACCAAAAAATTTTTTTAAAAAAATTAAACTAAGTCAAAATTAAAACCTTTTTGGGCTGGGGATGTGGCTCAAGTGGTAGCGCGCTCGCCTGGCATGCGTGCGGCCCGGGTTCGATCCTCAGCACCACATACAAACAAAGATGTTGTGTCCGCCGATAACTAAAAAATAAATATTAAAATTCTCTCTCTCTCTCCCCCCCCCCTCTCATTCTCTCATTAAAAAAAAAAATTAAAAAAAAAATAAAACCTTTGGGGCTGGGGTTGTGGCTCAGCAGTAGAGTGCTTACCTAGCACTTGTGAGGCTCTGGGTTCAATCCTCAGCACCACACAAAAATAAATAAGTAAAATAAAGGTATTGTGTCCGCCTACAACTAAAAAAATAAAATATTAAGAAAAAACCCTTTGTGCTACAAAAAAAAAAAAAAATGAAAAGACAACCCCAAACGTGGTTAAAAAAATATGAATTATATATGTTGTAAGGGATTTATATCCAGAGTATATAAAGAACTTTTACAACTCAATAGTAAAAAGATAGATTACTGAGTATTTTTGGAGAAGATCCCAAAACACAGAAAACAAAAGCAAACAGACAAAACTAAAAAGTTTCTACACAGCAAAGGAAAAAGTCACCAAAGTGAAAAGACAACCTGAAAAATGGGACAAAATATTTGCAAAGTACACACATCTGATGACAGGTTAATATCCAGAATATATAAGGAACTCTAAAAACTCAACAGCAAAATAAATTAGTAATAATAATGAGCAATAGATCCAAATAATTCAAATAGACAGTTTTCAAAAAGACATACAAATGGTCAACAGATATGTGAAAAAATGCTCAACATCAATAATTGTCAGGGAAGCACTTTTTGTGTGCATGGCTACTACTAGAAAGATGAAAAATAACAAGTGCTGGTCAGGATGTGGAGAGAAAGGAAGACTTGAATGAGATTGGTGGAGGTTTCTCGAAAAATTAAAAATAGAATGACCATATGATCCAGCATTCCCACTCTTGAATATATATTCAAAAGCAATAAAATTGGCATGTTGAAGACATATCTGCACACTATGCTGATTGCAGCACTATTCACAATAAGCAAGGAATGGAAAAAACCTATGAGTCCATAAGCTGATAAATGAATAGAGAAAATGTGGTACAATTAAATACTATTCAGTCATAAAAAAGAATAAAATCCTGTCATTTGCAACAACACGGTTGGAATTGGAGGTAAGTGAGATCAGGCACAGAAAGACAAGTGCCACATGATCTTACTTTCATATGAGTGTTCCAAGCCACTTCAAACCCACTAGGATGGCTATAACCAAACAGTCAGGATGTGGAGAAATTGGAGCCCTCAGACACTGCTGGTGGGAATGCAAAATGGCGGTCATTAGAAAACAATTTGGTGGCTCCTCAAAAAGTGAAACACTTACTGTATGATCCAGCAATCTACTCCTAGGTGTATGCCCAAGAGAATTGAAAACATCCACCCAAAAATTTGTACGTGAATCCCATAGGCAGCATCATTCACGAGGGCCAAAATGTGAGCTGGGTGGTGAATGGATAAGTCAAACAGGAGAGAGTCACACAATAGAATATTATACACTCATAAAAGGGGATGAAGTACTGGTATACACGCTACCATGAACCAATACATTAAGCTAGCTGGAATTGTAGCTCCGTGGTAGAGCACTTGGCTAGCATATACAAGGTCCTGGGTTCCAGGCAGAGGGAAAGCATGGGTGAATTGAAGATCTAAAAAGAGGGGGGCCCGGAGAAGGTCAGAAGGCCTGGAAATAGAGTGTAAGGGGTGCAGAGGCTGGTGATGGGTCAGAAGGCAGATTGCAGGGATGGAATCAGGAAAGGTCTTGTGGACCATGGTAAGGAATTGAGGCTGTCCTCTGAGCTCACTAGGCAGTCCCACCGTCCCTCCGGCGGACGTGCACCTCCATCCCCACTCATGTCCTCCTGTACCTTGCCACATCCTGGCTTCCCTCCACCTATGACGCTACCTTGACCTGATCTCCTGGGATCCCTCCACACACCACTGTCTCCCACCTGTACACATGGTTTGTCTTCTGCCCTGAGCCCCCCCAAAATCCTTCATCCACCAGGCCACTCTTACCTGTCCTTCAAGCTGGGACTCAGATGTCACAGCCTCTGAAAATAATCCCTCCAACCTCTCACCTTTGCCCCACCCCAGGATATGCTCAGCTCCTCCCTCCGCAGGGCTCTCAGAGCCTGTGGAGACCCCTCTATTCTCAAGTTTCTCTTGCTGGGCTGTGAACTATGAGTCACCTAAGGGCAAGGGAGAGCCACTTGCTCAAAGACCCAGTACTGTCCACACGCCTAGTAAGTGGTCTGCACCTGTTGAACACGTGACTACATAGAAAGGTAAGGAATGACTGCAGCTGCCCCACACAGTATGGGAAAGTGATCCCCCGCAGGGTAGGCTCTGGCCTGTGTCCTGATCCATCAGTCCTTCCTGGAAATGTCATAAAGCCATATCAAATTCAATTGTCCAGTAAATACTTTAATTTTCTCTAAGCTTAAGTCCAGCTCTGAGGACCCAGACCTCTAAACCATGGGAAATTTAATCAGCCATGAGGACTCTTCTCTGCCCCAGAGCTGCTCCAGGATGCTAGGATCTTGTGGAGCATCAAGCCTAAGAGAGGGCTCCAGTCACCATCCGTCATCTGCCCCCCTGGTTCCTGAGGAGAGAGACACCTGCAGGTCCCATCACCACAGCCCCTCCAGTCAGAGAGCTCTGCTCTCTACATGCCAGCACTCTAAAGTCACATTATCACCCCTGGATATGGGTCCCTGCAACTCCCTTGGAGGAATCCACCATGCTGTCCCATTCCAGGTTTATGCGTTTCCATCTTCTCTCCCTGGAGAAGGAATTTCCAAGCATCTTTTATTCAAGGAGCTTGGCCTTACAGAAGAAGAGACCATCTCTCCAATCAATTCCTGCTTTGCCCCCTGCAAGAACCCCAGAGGCACAGGAATCCAAAGAGCAGGCTGTGGGCTTGGAGCACAGGGATTGGGGAATAGAAAAAATAAAAATACATTCATATTGTCAAAAATAGATCCCGCCACAAGCATTCACCAAAAAGCTTTAATAGATTGTGAAAGGTGGTGCCTTGGATAGAAGTTACACAATACCAGGTCCCCCTCAAGCAGAGCTTCCATTATCTCCACATGCAGACAACATCCTTCCAGAAAAGCCTGGATATAGTAGGCCATTCATAAATAATTACAGAATGGATGAAAGAACGGAAAGATCTGGCTGTCTCAGTTCCAAGTAACAAACTTTTCTGATTGAATCATAACCATAAAAAATCCAAAACTTAAACTGGGTTCTGCTGCAGCCCAGCTGCAGCAAAATAACCGGGGGGTGACGAACGACTTGTGTAGATTGATACAGCAGGAGTGGAAGCCGTTTATTGCAGGACAGCAGAGGTATTTATACATTCCACACAGCTTATCTTAATTAGCATAAACTAGATACATCAGTCAACCAATAAGAAATCTCCACACTTAATGGCTCGCTGGTGTTACTTCACAAACCACTCCCTCTGGCATTTTGCCAGGCGCCATCCAGACTTGTTTACAGACTCTAACAGGGTTCCACTTAATCCTGTAATCCTAGCTACTCAGGAGGCTGAGAATTGTGCCACCTTGGGCAATGCAGCCAGACCCTGTCTCAAAATAAAATAAGAAGGGTCCAGGATGCAGCTCCGTGGTAGAGTACTTGCATAGCATGAAGGAGCCCCTGGATTCAATCCTCAGTACTGCAGAAAGACAAAATCCCAAAATTAAAGACTCAGTGCTTGACATCAGCCTTTGCACCCTCTTTGGGTTCTCTGCTGTTCTAGACTAGGGGCAGGATCTGCAGCACAAGAACCAGTGCTACGAGACTGTCCTGACTGCTCCTGTCTGGCCGCTACATAGGACTAAACATCCTCCTCTGCCATCTTGGGACCACCACAGTTGCTGCGAACACTGGACTAGTGAATGCAAGGCACCTTCCTCCCTTCCATGCAAAATTTTATTTAATCTGCACAAAAGCCCTATTGCTTTCTTCTTTTTACACAAAGAAAACTGTGCATAGTGAGTTATTATTCCAACCTACATTTGTCTGACTCCAGAGCATGTATTCACAACCATCCTCGTACATACCACTGCCAGTTGTTTAAAAAAGAAGAACAAGAAAAAGAGGAGGAGGAGGAGGAAGAAGTAATAGTAGTAGTCTGGAAATAAATCCCTTATGGAAGAAGCCCAAGCACTGTCCACTCAGCACAGGCTCACAACCAGAATCAATAGGTTTCCCGAGTCTTCACAGCTCTTGTTTGTATGTCATGTTGCTACCAACACCCCTTCCCTTCTAAGAGTCTAGGCCCGGAGCTCCGGGCTCTGAGTGCAAGGTCAGATGCTCAGGCAGTCTCCCCTGCGTCTTCTCTCTGTCAAACACCTCAGTGCTTTTCCATCACCAGCACAACCAGGTCCTCTGCCTCTTCTGACCTGCTGAGCAGCAAGGTCTGCGCTGGAGTCTGTGCTGGAGACCCGAGTTTTCTTTTTCTCTGACCTTGGTGAATCTCTCAGTCCCCCTGTTGTGTGGCCTCCTTATCTGTAAAAGCAGTCTGTAGCTCTCATCCAGCTCCTATGATTGACCTCCTGATCTGCCTCTGCAGCCTTATCTCCCACCATGGCCCCAGACTCTACCCAAACAGCTTGCCTGACCCCAGACCCCTCTCATACTTTTTCTCCCTGGGCCTTTGTTCACGATGCCCCTTCCTGTGAGATCTTCTTCCCTACCATCTCTGCCCACCCAAATCCAACTCGCCCTCCCAGATCCTGCCCAAATATCACTTCTTCCAAAAAGCCTGCTCTGATCCCAAGAGCAACCATCTCATCTTTCCCCTGAACATCCCTGGCACAACACGTGTGGCTCTCCCAAGGAGCCCTGATCCTTCCTTGTTTTTAGGGGTTTTGTGTCTTCTTTATCAGAGACATAGGTTTCAAGTCAAACAGACTAGGTTTAAATCCCAGGTCCACTGACTGTAATAATCTTGGACAAATGATTATCAGTTCTGAACTTCACCTAACTCTTGCATAAGTAGGAATAACACAACATCTCCCACACAGGGTCTTAGTAAATATTAAATAAAATGATGCATGAAAGAGCTCAGTAAATAGTATGTATTACTCTTGTTATTTCTTATGCAAACTCCCTGAGGGTAGAAAAAATATCTTTCTCATCTCCTTATAGGAGCATAGCACTGGGTCCATCCTGAACATGGCTAGACATTTTTAGAATAAAAGAAACAGGGCTGGGGATGTGGCTCAAGCGGTGGCGCGCTCGCCTGGCATGCGTGCGGCCCGGGTTCGATCCTCAGCACCACATACAAACAAAGATGTTGTGTCCGCCGAGAACTAAAAAATAAATATTAAATAAAAAATTCTCTCTCTCTCTTTCTATCTCTCTCACTCTCTCTTTAAAAAAAAAAAAAAGAATAAAAGAAACAATCAAAAGTAGTTTCAGGGCTAGGGGTGACAGAGCACTTGCCTAGCATGCATGAGGACCTGGGTTTGATCCCCCAGCACTGAAAAAAAAGTAATTTCAGGCTGTACATCTATGTTCAAGCAATATTACTCACAATAGTCAAATAGTAGAAATAATTCAAGTGTCCATCCATAGATGAATGAATAAACAAAATCTAATTCACACACAAAAAATGGAATACCATTAGGCTTTAAAAGGAAGAAAATCCTGTTACATACTAAAACACAGATAAAATTTGAGGAAATTATGATAAGTGAAATAAGCCAGTCACAAAAAAGACAAGGTGACACATGCATGGTGACACATGCCTGTAGTCCCAGCTATTCAGGGGGCTGGGGCAGGAGGATGGCTTGAGCCCAGAATTTGAAGACCAGACTGCGCAACTTGGAGAGACCCCATCTTTGAAAATAATAATAATCATAATAATAATGGTATGATTCCACTTAGATGAGGTACTTAGAACGGTCAACTTCACAGACAAAACGATGATCATTTCCTGGGTCTGTGGGGAAAGGCAATTGGTTGTTGTTTAATAGGTACAGAGTTTCAGTTTTATCAGATGAAAAGAATTTTGGAAATGGATGTTGGTGATGGTTACAAACCAATATAAGTGTATTTAATGCTACTGATCAGTACATTTAAAAATGGTTAAAATACTACCCTTTATGTTATATATTAACATGTTACATACATTATATATTGAAACAATTAAAAATAAAAGGAGTCACTTCAAGGCTCTTGGTTGGAACAGAAGCAGCTGAAAAAAAAGTCTGCTTAAAGTTTAAAATATTTAGATATAAATATTTTTTAATGTCTGTGAGCCTACCCATATATACACGTACTCCTAACGAGCTCATTTTTCTTTTCCTTACTGCTCTGAAGGGTGACATAGAGATCATCTGCACAGGAAGGATCTGAACGACCCACTGAATACAGGATAATATTCATACAATGAGGTTAAAAGCACTGGCTGAAAAGTTCTTTCATAAAACCTGCTACATGAGAAGAGAAAATAATTTATGAGAACATGAACAATTAGCACTTTGTAAAAAAAGAAATAATGCACTTAACTTGATCCCTATATTTAACATCAATTAAAGATTATCCTCATGAATGAAACTCGACCTGGAAATTAACAAGGGATTTAAATTGCATTATGCAAGCTAAATAGAGAAGCCGGAGCACCGGTTCGGGGCTTCCGATATTTGGCTAGGATGGCATCTGTACAATACAGCTTGGCCATTTCTTCACATTTCTCCGATTTGCAAGAAGTTGCTATAAACATATAGGAACATTTGCTTCTGCACAAAAACCCCGTGATAAAGATCCCTAGGCAGCCACAAACACAAGGTTGGCACCCTTCTTTTTTTTAATATTTTGTTGTTGTTGATAGACATTTATTTATTTATTTACCTATATGTGGTGCTGAGAGTCAAACCCAGTGCCTCACACATGCTAGGCAAGTGCTCTACCACTGAGCCACAACCTCAAACCTGCACCCTTCATTTTTTTAAAAATATTTTAAAGTTGTTGATGGACCTTTATTTTATTTATTTGTATGTGGTGCTGAGAATTGAACCCAGTGCCTCACGCATGCCAGGCAAGAGCACTACTACTGAGCCACAACCCCAGCCCCTGTACCCTTCATTTTTAAAAATAACTTCTGGGTCAGTTTTTACAAAAAAAATAAATTAATAATAATAATAATAACAACAAAGAGAGTCTCTTTAAAAAGACGTCTGTGCTGCTCCAAGATTTGAATCTGGATCATTTCTATAAGACTATTCAAGTGAATCTAGAGGGCAAGGCTAGATCAGAAATCATATTCAGTATCAATTGGTTTCAAGTCACCAAACATTATACTCCCTAAAATGGGTGTAGACTCTAACTCTTTATGTGTGGTTTTTGAAATATTTAACTTACTATATACTGAGATGGCCTCTGTGCTCAGCAACCCACAACCCACCAGGCCTGAATTATTTTCTCCAGATTTGGGGTCTGGGACCTAGGTTCCTCTGCTTCCATGGTTCACAAACCTTACCAGAGGGCACATAGGATAGTGGAAGTACAGAAACTCTCAAAGAGGATAAGCCAAAGACCCTCTGGGTGCTCCAGAGCCTGCATCTAGAACTAGAGGCTGAGCTCTCGTTTGTCTGCTAGTACAAAACACCCTTCCACTTCCCAGGGGACATGTCAGGACCAAAGCTCTGATGCTGATTGCTCTGAATTGCCCCACTGGGAAGAAGCAGAGTGCTTCCTGCCATCTTTCAGACCTCCTGGAAGAAAGGGTCTTGTTCACAGCCTGGAAAGTGCCCCCTGAGAAATTGACTTTTTTTTTTTTCCTGTTGCTGTCACTCATGCTACATTCAAGTTTTCTGGTTATTGTGCCTATGTGCCTAGTGTTGGATCTAGGGACAATTTACCCTTTTGCTGGGTGTGTGTGTGTGTGTGTGTGTGTGTGTGAGAGAGAGAGAGAGAGAGAGAGAGAGAGAGAGAGAGAGAAGGAGAGAAAGAAAAAAATGTGTATGTGCATGAGTGAGAAACAGAGAGACAGCTTTTGCAAATCCTGGCTCGGAGTGTGCATGTGCTGAGCACTGGTTTCCCATTGTTATCTTGGGAAAAGAGAAAGCAGATGTTAACCATTACCCCTTGAGAATTCACCTTGCTATGCTGTAAAATTCTGCATTATTAACATTCCAAAATCCTTCCACTCTTGTGTGCATCTTAGATGGGAGTGAATATTTGAGAATTCAAAAATGTGGAAGGATGGAGGTGGCAGAAGTTTATTAAATTGGCCCAGGGCAGTTTTGAAATTTGAAAGTTTCTCATACTCCATGGCTCTGGGCCAACTCTTGGCCGCCTCAGCTGAGCAGCCAGTGCAGAGCCTTCTCATCTGGAAGTCTTCTTTCCATCCTCGTGGAAGGTGAAAGAAAGGCAAGTATTTGGGGGTACCAAGGGAGGGCAGATTTGTCCAGCTCCAGCTGGACTCTGGGGCATCCCAGGAACAGGGCACAGTAATATGGGGAAAATGCTCAAGGTTGCTTCGTAGTAAGTTGCATCAGATCTTAGCTAAATTAATGGATAATTTTTTGAAGAAAAGCCATTCTAAGACAACTTCTCTTTTATAGAAGTCAGCAATGAAACAGCAGTTGCTTCTTTCTCTGATCTGGCTGACCCATTGGAAAGTGAGAGATTTGGTGGTGGTGGTGGGGGGGGTGTTTTGTTTTTTTCCTCTGTTTTGGAAAAAAAAGGAGAGAAGCAGCAAAACCAAATATCTACTGACTGCAAAATTATGCCATAGTTGTAAAGGGTGTTTTCCAAACATACAAATGTGCCTTGAAACGAGACAACTGCAGTAGAGCAGAGTGCTTAAGTCCAGGGCTTTGAAGACAGAAGTTACTTGAGCTGGGTTCTGTTTCTCAGCCATGTCACTTTAAGCAAGTTAATTAACCTGCCTGACCCTCACTTTCCTCTGCTACAAAATGGGAATAACAACAGGACTGCTCTGAAGATTAAGTGAGAGAATAGATATAAAAGGCACAATATCTGGCACATAGTAGGTGCCCAATAAATGCGGTCTGCTATACATTATTGTTTTCATCATCATCATTATTGTTAGGTCATTTTAAGTAGATTGGCCCCAGAATTAGTAGCATCCCCACGTCCTGTCCTAAAAGCACATCTGGGACTTTGTTTCATCATTAGCTAGATCCAGCTAGACCCCTGATGATAGGCTAAGTGCAGAATATAGCCCCCTTCCAATGAATGGCACTTGTCCCCAGATTCCCTTCTCAGTTCTCATCCTCATCCCTAGATTTTAATTTCAGAATTCCCAGCTACAAAAGACTTACTAAGAACATTCTGGAGTACATAAAAAAAAAATAGAATCTAATTCCTGTAATTAACTAATTAACTGGAGCCCTCAATTAATGGATTTAAACTGTGTTGCCTTTAAAAGGAAGGAGGGCCCACTACTCATCTCTGTCTCTTCCCAGGGGTAAATGGACCCCTAATCTAACTGCCACCCTAAGGAAACTCAGGTGAGCCCTGGTACATCCTGAGCCTCAGGCATCCCAGGAAGGAAGATGAGTTGGGTTTGTTGCAAAAGGGTCCAACCGAGCCCAGAGGAGGCGGTACGTTTTTGTGCAAGATTGCCACAGATCAGGGAGAAAACGAAAAGGATGGTCTCAGCCCAAAATAACCGGGCAAGTTAACTGACCCAGAGCCCACGTTCCCAGGCGTGTCGTGCAATGGGAGTTTGCAGAAGCCGCTGCGCCGCGCTGGGTGTGGGAGGCTGAGCGCCGCTCCCTGCAGAGGGAGCTGTGCAGGAGCTCCCCCGCCTCAGCAGACAGCCATCCATCACTCCCGAGCGGCAGCGGTGGGGACGTGAACTCGGTCACCTCCTCCCCCCCCCCGTCCCCTCCCCAGCAGGCTCCGAGGAGCCGAACGCGTTGCACACTGGTTGGCTACCCCTCTGCAGGATGACGCCGCAGACAGAAGTTTTTCCCTTTCTTCTAACAGCCTCTCCTGCTGCCAATAAGGACCGCTGCTCTAGGCCGTAACGCACTGTCAAGGGGGGACTTCCCTGAGCCGCTAGGAAAGTTCCTCCGCCCAGAGCCAGCGCTCCAGGAGAAACCCACTTCCCGCTCTCTTGGCTGGAGGACAACCGACCCGTGCAACAGCCCTGGGGTGTAATTACTAAGTAATTTGATGGCAGACCTGATGGGTGCCCGGATCGAGTGCCTCTGAAATCGAATTCTGCCACCCTATGCATCCTCTGTGCTCAAGTCCCAGTTAAAGCCTGCGATCCCACATCCGGGTTTTTCACAGCCTAAGCCAAAGTTGATAGGCTCCATTGAGAGGGTGGCTCTGTCATGGAAATTGTGATCTTAACAGAGTGGCATTTGGTAAAAAGCAATTCTGCACACCTCCTTGCGCTATGTGTTAGGCTACTTCCCCTGGGGGTGACACAGGATCAGGAGATATTCACAACACCTTTCCCTGCTGCCCTCATAGGACCTGCCCTATAGGACTCAAAACGGTGTAGGCATGGCCTAGAGAACCCCCCAAGGGAAAATCATGCCCCTTAGATGCCCAACCCCACTCCAAGGGCCTAATAATGGTCCATGGACTCTGAACAAACTTTGAAGTGCTTTTCAAAATTAAAATTAAAGTAGGAAAGTCTTTTGAGCAGGTCTTGCAGCAGCAAGAGCACTGGAGTAGGAGACCTGGATGCCACTAGTGACCTTGGCAAAGGCCTGCACTACCTAGGGCTGAGCATCCTCACCTTGGAGGGCCAGGACCAAGCCCTTCTGCCACGCTGCCTAGGGTACAGTTAAAGAAGGCCAGTAGGCCAGGCCAAATGCAGGGTAAGACCTTTTCCTTGTAGAAAGGAGAGGCACCACTTCCTGGGGAGGAACTAAACCCATAACAGAGATGAGAGGGACTTTCTAGACCCCATCTGCCCAGGAGGTAGATTCCAGTACAGGAAGAAAGGCCCTTGAAGGAACAGACTCTAAGACTCTGTGCACAAAAGAAAGAGGCAGTAAGGTGAATGGATAAAGTCACTGACCCCAGCCTCCTGGGTCCCACCTCCTCTCTGTTGTAGGAAAAACAGGTTTCACTCCACCACAGCCTTCTCTACACATTCTGAAGGCTCTTGCACAGTGACTGTGCCAGGTCCCAAAGCATGGTCATCTCAGCTACCAGCCAGTAGCTGCACACCCAAAGGTGCGACCATAGAACTAGGCAGGAGTGACTCCACCTGCCATCGTGGGTCCTGGGTGGGAGGAAGTCTTGATCTTGGGTTAGTTCTAAAGAGATTAGACCAAAATATTGCCAGGAGGCCTCCCGCCTCGCATACCCCATTCGTAGCCTCGTCCACATCGCGTCCCGCACTGCCCAGGCAGGGCTGAAGGTGCCAGTCACTGAGCAGAGATCTCCAAGGCCAGAACCGCTGCATTTTCCGACCCCATGTGAGAAAACCAGAAAGAGGGCCCCCGCTCAATGCCTGCGGGGGACGGGGAGCTGTTTTCGGCAACGCTCTTCTTCCTTTGGTCATTTGAACCCTGCAAGACCGAGCTTGGGTACCAACGGGAGCGCCACCCATTGAGCAGCCCACGGGTCTCCAGTCAGACCCTCCTGAGCGCGGCCACCGCACCCGCAGCGTCCCCGCAGAGCCCCCTCCTGCCCGCGGGCGGCCCTGCGCCGCAGAGACCAAGGCTGCCATCTAGCGGGCACCGCGGGCGGGCGCCGTCGGGGACCAGAGCCCGAGCCCGAGGAGAGGACTCTGGGGTTTTCTGCAGCTCCGCCGCGATTGGAAGCAGGAACTAGGGCTCAAACTGCTGTGTGACCTTGGCAAGTCCCCAACCTTCTTTAAATCAAACGTCTTCTCCCTGTAAAACTGAGAAGCTAAGGACTCCTCCACACAGGGTCGTCGGGAAACGCGAGACCCAGGGGATGTCGCACCCTCCTTCTCGAGACCACCTGCTGTATCCGCTCCACACCTTACTCTTGTCCAACGAAGTAATGAGCTACCCAGGTACCCCAAAGACAGGAGGTGGAAGGAGGCGCTGGGGAAAGCCCGCAAAGCAGGAATCCGCGCTGAACAGCAGGATCCTTTTCTAGGAATTGTAAACCCAGAATTGTAAATAAAATGCTAATGATTTATTCGTGCTCAAACTCCGGGGGCTGCGTCGCAGCTTTTGAAGACAATTCCAAGCATGACTTTCCAGGAAGGCAGGCCTCCCTACAGCGCCTTCCAAGACTCTGCAGGGGTCCTCCCAACTTGCCAGGGATGTGGCGGGACCCAAGTGGCTCCTGGTGGAGGCCAGGGAACCTGCCCTCTGGATGGGGTCAGAGGAGGACCAGTCTTTTTTCACCTATGTGAAACTGCATCAAACCCTTTAGCCCTCACCCCTCCTTCATTCATTCACGAAGCCCTTAGTGGAATACAGGTATTCAAAATAGTCTTAGGGTTCACATACCTTGGAAAAGGTTGACTTAACAATCCCACAACTAAAGACAGGGAGTGCCTGGAGGAGAAAAGTCTTTAACTTGGACTTTAACTTGGAAGATGAGCTCTATGACAATTCTGAGAATCTCCAGGGGGCTCCTTGGAGATGGAATCCAAATTTCTTCATAAGTCTTGGCCACCTTCCATATGTTAAGGTATTTCTTTAAAGGGTGAGCCTTAAAATAAATTAATTAAACTTAAAACTATTCAAGCCCTGTGCATTTGCATCTTCAGCTACCAGGGCAGCCTGATGCCTGAACCTGCTGGATCAGGTTCACCAAGAAAACAGGGCCCAGCTGACTGCAGTCCAGAGCAGCAGAGATGGCCTCACTTAGCTTCCTCTCCCCACACAGCCAAAGGTGCTCAAGAGACCCTAGTTCTTGGTTCAGAGCTCCCTGGAAAGGTTTCAGTAGACCCAGTCTTCCTCCTCCAGGCCAGGACACACAGAACTGCTCCACCCAGCTGTCCAGCCAACACCTCCTGGCAGAAGCACATTGCAGTCTTTGTTGGTTTTTATTAAGAGCTTCTCTTGCCCGCACTTCTTTTATGCAATTTCTTGAGGAATGTTGAGTCTCTGATTAATAATGACTTTTCTAAGTTCCTTTTGAATATAAAATTCAAATATGATCATGATACCTAACTCCACCAACAAGCTGGTTTTTTGCATTTGGTGACCCTCCATCAGACCACTAAGGAAACGTTCCTCAGCCACTGGTAGATCTGTGTCTGAACTGTTGAGGAAATTCAGGGTCCTCTAGAAGAAGCCTGTACTAAGTGACCTTTATTCTTTTGTTCCTTGGAAAAACTTATTGATCTTTTCCTATGAACTGACTCCTATGGGGGAGCATTGGGGATATCAAGCAGGTAAAACAATCCTGCCCCCAGGGGGCTCATAGCCTAGGTCTGGTCTCCTTTGTAAAGCAAGGAATTCTGGGATTCCTCCTCCCTGCCCACCAGAATGAAGATGCAGACCCCAGGCACAATCCTGGGTCCCAGAATTTTTGAAGGAATTCAGGGCGGTGGGGGGGGGGGGAGATCCCTGCAGTTAAAAAAAGAAAAAAATAGCATTTGGTCAGGGCAGCCAGGATCAAACTTCAAACATTAACCTCTTTGGGACACCCTTATTCCAAATGCCCACCCCTAAACTGAATTATATCAAGTATCACACTTTATTTCACAGGGCAGCCTTCTAGCATAGTTCTTAAAAATACAGTAAATACATTAGCAATGAAAATTAATCAAATTCAACTACCTGCTACAACATGGATGAATTTCACAATGCTGGATCAAACAAACCAGATACAAAAAAGCATAAGCATACAATATGATTCTATTAATGTAAGTTTAAAAGCAGGCAGGAATAAGTTAATTGGCTGTAAAATTATGAAGACAATCAGAGAAATGGTCATAACCAGGGCTGGGGGGTGTAGCTTGGTGGTAAAGCACTTGCCTAGCACATATGAGACCTGAGTTCAATCCTCAACACCATGAGAAAAAAGAAAAGTGGTCATCACTGAGGTCAAGATGGTGATTTCCTCTAGAAGGGAGAGGGTTGAGATAAGGAAGGCTTATCTCACACAGTGGGTTTTTGTGGGGCCCGCAACAGCTCAATTTTTTTTTTAACCTGGGTGGTAGTTACAAAGATATCTGCTTATAAATTATTTGTCAAATTGTATCTGTGTTTTATGGACATCTCTATGTATGTTTTAGCTCAGAGTAAAAAAAAACATGCTAAAGAAAAGGGAAGAAAAATATCCAGCCTATTTTTAAAATGTATTGCAATCTTCTCAAACTGAATTTTTTAGTTTGAGAGGGGAGATGATTTCCCAGACTGCTAGTTATGTGAGAGGTACCTTGTGTGTCAGATGAGGTTTTCCCTAGACCTCAGCAAATCCTGCAGTGATGTTACACTCCCACAGCAAGCGAGCATCCCCAAACACAGGCCATCAAACACCCAAGGTGGCCTCTGAAACTGCCACAAAGACTGCTCCTGGTGGGGGGATGGGCACCCTTCCTCTCACCTCCTTTCAGAATCTGCAGACAGAGATTCACTCCATCAGTTCTCAGATTCCTCTCCTCTGCAGAGGCCAGAGCTGTCTTTGGGCCCCATGTCCCTTGGGGCTGTGAACACCGCTAAAATCCCATTGATTAATCGGGTCCCACCCTCGGATCAATGGCTGGCATTAGTCGAGCTTAGCGCAGTTTTATTAGTCTGGCTGCCCTCTTGCAGATGTTATAGATGAAGAAATAAAATGAGGAGGAGAGGGAAAAAGGACAAAATCATTAGTCTGAAAGAGGCAAAAGAGCATCTTCTCTGTTTTGTATTCAGATTCAGAGCTGCGCTGTCCAAGCCAGGAGCACACCCAACAATCCATTTGTAAGCTGTTTCCAGAAGTTCGGACCAGCCTCCTGATTTCCCATTTTGCCTGAAATCTAAGATCCCAGGAGCATTTGGTCTGTTGCAACCGCCAGCTCCGTCTCTGAAGCCATTTTACAAAGCTTTGAAAACACCTGAGGTCCCGTTCATTCGTTCGTTCATTTCTCACAAGGGCAGAGGATTTTGCCTGATGTGGGGGAACAGGCCTAACTATCTGCCAGATAATCCATTTTGAAAGTGTCATATTTGCTCAGAAGGGACCAGTCCTTCCAGGACTTGCAGAGAAGCCTGCCACATGGTCCCACCTTGCCAAAGCTCTGCTTCAGCAGAGGAAACCCACAGGCTCTGCTGGCTGAAACTCTCCAGAGAGGCCCTTTGAATTAAGACCAGAAATGCTTTTAAAAAGACTTCAGTGCATGGTCTTCTGATGATGACCTCTTCCTTAATTTTGTGATGGCTTCATCTGCCTTTTTCCATCATCTAGGTAGCTATAAAAAGCTAAACACCTCCCACAACCCCATTAGGATGAAAGCGGAGGATTTTATTATTCGTTTTTAATAGGAAGAAGCTCAAACTCCCTCAGGAAGTGTAAAAGTTAGGGTTTTGATGTATCAGGTGATGGAGAAAGGTTTCAACCAAGTAGATCCTCCAAGAGTGAGGATGTCTGGTTGGGGACAAGCAGGAAAGGCTAGGGTAACCAATCTCTGCACAAAAGGAAAGTAAGCAGTCCCAGGCGGTCCCCTCCAAGGTGCCTCAGCCCCATGGGTACAGGCTGGTTTCAGGACCTGCCAGGAAATCCAGGGAGAACCCCAACCTCTAGAACACCATCTCCTGAAGAAACTTGTCTCTTAAACATTTGCAACACACACACACACAAAGGTAACTAAATGAAATGGTTCCCTCCAAGACCGTGCTATTCATAACAGTAATAAACCCCTGCCACAGACTGTGTCATTATCCAAACGCCATTAACATCAGTATTCGTATGAATACCATCTGGCAAAAGAGCCTGCAGACCGAAACCTCACCGACTCTGGGATTTTCCAGCCCGTGGCCACCTCCTCCCTCCTGATGCATAGGGGATAAGGAGGCCTGGCCTGCCTGAGAATCCCCTGCCAAACCAGCAGGTGCACCCTGACAGAACACTAAGGTTTAGAGGGAAAAGAAGGCCAGGGAGGGTGAAAGACATCTAAGTCTAATTTATTCACTGTCATTGACTTCTCTTCAAGTCTTAATTATGAAGATGCAACCAACTGCTTCTTCACATTGTCATAATAGGAAACTGATTGAGTATTTATATAAACCTCAGAGGAATCATTGTTTTGAAGAGAAATAGAACCTACCCTCCTGCCAGTCCCCAGGGTTGTCTTACAGACAGTGTCACATACTAAACCCTATACTTAAGTCGGAAGAGCTTTTTGTGGAGAGTAATTATGTGACCCCAGAACACGAGTTCTTCCTGGGGAGAGAGGCTGGGTGCTTAGGGCACAGCTCAGCTCCTCCTCTGACTGGATCCTGCTTCCCTAGTCACTGCATCGGTGTCATGCCTGTGATCCCCTGAGAACCAGAGGTCACCGGCACAGCCCTGAGGCCAGGCATCCCTGAGCCTCTGCAGGAAGAACACAGGAAACTTGTGGGTCTGGAGCTTGACTTGACAGTGCCGCTGGGCAGGCAGGAAGCAGTACAGCAGCAAGCCTCAGGGAGATCCTCCCAAACCATGCTGAGCCCCATTTCTCCTTGCGTCGATTTTACTTATTAGGGTGATAAATATCTATAAATGAATAAGTGCATACCTGCCACGTGGGGTTATGGTGAGATCTGAATGAATTAGTACTAATGATAATGATAATAATAAAAAATAATAATAGCTACTTCATTCCAGGCATGAGACTGAGTGATTCACATTTTCTCATTCAGTCTTCATCATAACCACATGAGGTTAAAAAAAATGCATTAATCCTCATTTTAGACAGGATGAAGCAGAGGTTCAGAAAAATTAGGTAATCGACTCAAGATAAGGATACCAGTAAGTGGGAGAGCCGGAATTTGAGTCCAAATCTACCTAATTCTAGTGCCTGAGCTCTTCGCCCTAGTTCTGTCCCACCACCGATTGCATTTTGTAAGCTCTGATGTCCTGAGCACAGGATCTTGAGTCCTGGCTGTACCACTTCCTCCAGTGTGATCTTGGGTTAGTTGTTTTGCCTCTCTGGGTCATCTGCGTGCCTAACAGTGGTGGTGCTCTTATGAGATGAAAGCTGAAGCTGACAGCTCTTCCTAATGGATAAAGAATGTACAAATGAAACTAGCAATCACAAGTTTCACTCCTAGGAACATGGCACATCTGTAAACAGCTGGAAGCAGCAGCATCAGTGCAAAGAGAAGTGACTTTGGGGAAATGCCAGGAAAGAAGACTCTGTGAGCCAAAGTTCTTGGGCAGCCATAAAGCAGAGGGTCCATTTCCAGCCTTATGGGCTCTTCAGGGAGCAACTGAGGAACAGAGAGATGCTGCTTGGACTATGGGCTCAGGACAGGACTTTAACCCCCCACAAGCATGTTTGGGAACAACCACATCCCCAGACCGGAGGACCTGGACAAGGTCATGGGATCACAATTACTCTTAGCCACAGCTGCAGCAATCTTCTCACTGAGAACTGCTCCGACTTGCACAGTCCCAGTGGCCGTGAAGATATTATATAGCAGGAAGCAGTTTACTCCTGCTTTAAATGTTCTCTGGAAAGACAGGATTCAATAAATTTTAAAAAATCAAAAGTGCATTTCCCAATGCTGAAATCATCATGCTTAACCTGCCAGGGATGTCTCAGGGAGGAATTTCTACAGTAAGAAGGAGGTCTCCATACTGGAGGACTTCAGTTCTGTAGTGGCCCTCTGTAATCACCTAGCACACCTTCTTACAGGAGACAGGAACAGACCTGGAGAGAGAGACAGTATCTCCTGGGGGAAGCTAAGTGCTTGACTCCAATGCAGAACTGTTCCCACTCTGTGTCACCTGTGATAAAGTCAAACCATCCAACCCCCTCTAGCAACCAGCTAGCCCTTGGGGTTGGCATGGTGGATACAGGCTAAGGGGCTACCACGGGTAGGTTTGGAGGCCAGGGCAGAACTGGGGCTCCCTTGTCTGAGAAAGCAGAAGACATCACTGCCAGAAGGGAGCAAACTCCAAGCACAGCTTACAGTCCTGAGCAAGGAAAAGGGTCCAGCAAGGTGAGGTTCAGCCAAGGAGGTCAGAGTGCACCAAATGCCAGTGGCTTTCAGAGCTCACTTTTCCGGCCAGTGAGAATGTGACTCATAGCTGGGGGTGGGGGCGGGGGGCTGGGGGTGTACCTGGAGTGAGGGCAGCAGCTCCTGCCACCGAGCGCACAGATGCCAGCAGCCTGCCCTTCACCACCTGCAGTGCCCTCTGAAAACCCCGAGCACCGTCTGCTCTGACTCCAGCCTGCTAACAGGCAGAGGGAACTTTTTCCTTTTCTGCTTTTCCCTAACACATTCAAGCAGAAGTGTCATTAATACTTCACAAGAAATGGAATATAAAAGGGGAAGACTTTTTTTTTAAAGCTGTATTTTTAAAACATTTGGGTAGGAAAAGTCAGATGTCAAAAAAAAAATCCCCATTTACATCTTTTAAAATATGAGCAATTGATATTTTCCACAGAGGTTCAAGCTCCCTCTCTCCACTGTTTGCAGGGTATTGTTAAGCCTTGCTTTGTAATTTGTTGCATGCTTAAATATTCAGTCTGTATTTCATTTGGGCTACACATTTAATTCAGCCAACATGTTCATTTTAAGATCAATACTGTCATAACTATGTTGAAAAATTAAATTATTGTAACTTTATTTACATTTCTTAAAAGTACTGTGAAAATTATTCTTAACCAGGACCTAATCAATGTTAGAGTCTAAAAATATGCCACTCTGCATGAAGCTATAAAAAGATTAATGTACATTTTTTTACAAGAAATTAGTAGCTTAATGAAGTGGATAAAAACGCTGTCACAATTTTTATTGGATCTAAATTGCATAGTAGTGGAGGTACAGTAAGTGCCTTCTACATAATGACATAATGAGTCATGACTAGTGCTGGAAGGCTAATTTGCCCTTAACTGACACAAAACCAGGGAATTAACATCCCAGTCGCTCTACGCCAATAGCAGATGCATTATTTCATTGCACAGCAGGGTTTTTAACTAAACTCTTAACTGTAGAAATATTGATCTATTCTTCTGTGAAATGATGAAATTGGAATTTTTTAAAAGGACGTCTTAAATTACGGCTGCTGCAGTGTCATTTGCTTTCACGCTGCCACGCCTGCCTACAGAGCAGATGGAACCAGAGACGTTTTGGGAGGTCCCTACCTGGTTTTAGGGTTTTCAGTCCGAGGGGTAAAGAAGGAGGAGTTTCACAGGAGAGCGAATGCTGGCGTGAAACCAATGGGAGAAAATGACAACCCATCTACCTGGGCCCAAGTTCTGGAGTGGTTACTCTAGAACATTGTCCCAGTCCATGAAATGATCGACTCTGAAGGTGATGTATTGCTTACAAGCTGTTTTGAATGCAGCATCACCAAAAACAGTGATATTCAACTTAAGTCCCAAATAAGAATTGAGTGTCATGACAGGTAGAACAGGAGGTACTGAAAGGCCTAGTGTTTCCTGCCTTGTACTACCTTTACAAGATACTATTATAAGAAACAAGTGTAAAGTGAAAGATGTTGTACTGCCCTGGTTCAATGTTATCGTTCATTCAGCCTTTATTTATTGGGTACCTATGGAGTGCCGGGGATGGATAAATGCACTACTCTTTGGTGGCTAATTATTACTCTTGTCAAATAGTGCAATGCAACATATTTCTTTGTTTAACCAAGTGAATCAAAATTTATCTTGCTTTGAAATTCTCACAATAAACCATGTACTACCTGCAGATACACTGAGCTGTCACAACCCAGGAATTTAGAAGAAAACAGAACAATGCACTAACAGATACACATCTGACACCTCGTGTGTGTCTCTGTTTGACATTTTGGGTTAGCACACACACAAAAAGCAACAGCAAAGTCAAAAACCTTTATATTTGAGGAGCTGGGAAACCAAACCCATTTAGTTCATCAGATCTGCACTCTGTCACACAACTGAGGCCTAGGCACAGAAAATACAGTTTGATTGGGCCCAGAGACCAGTAAGTCACAGTGGAGCAGCCATACTGAACTGGTTTGGGATGTCCACTATCACTATTTCCTAAGCTCACCCCCAAGAGCTTGTAGAGTGCAGCTAAGGCTGAGGACGGCTGATACAAACATGAAATAAAACAGAAACTGTACAGCCCATACTCAAAATACTGGAGATTCTGATGATCTAACAGGAGCTGAAAGGAAACAGACACAGGACAGAGGTACGTACGAAGGAAAGGCAATTTGACACCATGAAAACTGCAGACAATAACTCCATCTCCTGTTCTGAGTCTAGGATCATGTTCTTCTACGTGTTAAAAACCAGTAAACATCCCCTCATTAGTTTCTTTTCAACTTTTATGGGATTTTAAAAAATGCATATATGGATATTGTTAATTATAAAAAGAATACATATTCATTTACTCTAGAAAAATTGGAAGACACTGTTAATATGGTAAAAAAAAAAAGTAATGAGACTTTTCAAATCTATGTTATTTTAAAGAAGTACAAGAATCGATCTATTTAAGAACATCCTAAAATTGGTCGCTGAAGCATGTAAAAGATCCTGTTCTTATACTCTCATCAACATGGAGTTTCATCCTTTGAAAAGATGCCCGTTTGATAAAGAGAAAAGGAAGTTCATTATTTTAATTTGCGTTTCTCTTATTATTAGTGAGGTGTTAGGATTTTTTATGTTTTTGGCCTCTTCTACTTTGTGCTTATATGCATAACTAATGTCTTTTCCTCGTTTTTATTTTTGGAATGCATTTCTTACTGATTTGTAAAATTGTATTTAAAAATATTAACTTTGTCTATTACATGTTTTTCCTATTTCTTGTTTTATTTATAGTAAATTTTGACCTCAAGCTTTCATTTTTTTCTTTTCTTTTGTTTTTGTTTTATTGGTACCAGGGATTAAACCCAGGGGTTCTTAACCACTGAGCCACTTCCCCAGCCCTTTTTAATTTTTTTGTTGTGAGACAGGATCTCCCCAAGTTGCTTAGGGCCTAAGTTTCTGAGGCTGGCTTTGAACTTGTGATTCATCTGCCTGGGAATCAAGCCGTTGGGATTACAAGCATGTAGCACCACGCCTGGCAAGCTTTCCATTTTTATGTAAACACAAACACTAAACAGAATCCTTAAATTGCCTCTCATCTCTCCTCTCACCCTCTTGGTATGGTGACAAGCCTGTGCGACCTGGTGTCAGATGATCAACACTCACTCACCATCTGGGAATCTTCAGGGGAAACACTTCACTTCTACAGAGCCCATTTTTCCCTATCTGCATCCTAACTTTTGTCAAGATGAAATTCAGTAATACTATGATGGCAAGAATTCTGCTGTCTTGTTCACTGATAGAACCTAAAACCTAAAATAGAGCTTTGCACCCAGTAAGCATTTAATAAATCTGTGACTGAGTGAATAAGCCGCTGGCTTGAACCCCAGCCCAGAGCAGACAATTAGCACATCATGTGCTGTTCACAGCAAGCCCCCCCCCCCCCCCCCCCCCCCCCCCNCACCCCAGTAAGCATTTAATCCAAATCCTGCTGAACTGAGTGCAATAAGCCGCTGGCTTGAACCCCCAGCCCCAGAGCCAGAACCAATTAGCAACATCCATGTGCTGTTCACAGCAAGCCCCCTCCCCCCCCCCCCCGCCACCCGCCAAAAAAAAAAAATCACTGCTTCTAACAGCCTCCAGTGGGTCAGCATTTACATCTCCCTATCCTGTTGTTACCTTGTTCCCATTGTTCCCCAGCTCAGCCAAGTCCATACTGAGTGTGCAGTGAAAGCCCAGCTGGATACGGAAGGGATCCAATGCCCTGGCCCTGGCCTTTGGCCTAGTGATGGCCCTGACAGGACTTTATTAAACATACAGCAAAAGCAAAGGAGGCAATGAGATGGACTAAAATGAGGGCCAGGAGATCTATGGAGAAGTGAGATTAAGAAGAGTGCAAGGAAAGGAAGGCTTGCTAGAGGAGGATCGAACGCCCCACCCCTGAGCCAAGCAATGGAGATACCTGGACACAGAGAAAAGAGGCCAGTAGGCCAAATGGGTAAACCAATGATCCAGGCTTACTTTTATTCCTAAAACTATTGCCTTCTACTTGACCACAAGACAGGTACACTTCAAATTCATGATTCTGTTGCCCAGACTGTTTCACTTGCTCGTTGACACTTGTGCCACATGCTAATGCATCAGCTTCAAGAAAAGAGCTCCTTTTATAGTTTTTACACGTATAAGGGGCAGAACTGGAAACCCCAGAGGAAAAATGTGAAATCCAGAACATGCAGCCAAGTTCCGTTTTGCATTTTTGTTCCAAATAAGCCTTATAAGTGGCTTGTGCTCAGTTTCACAACCAGTTCTTCACTTTCTCGAATGCAGTGAAAGGTCCAGTTCCCTACATCCATTTTGCACACAAGCTCAGTAGCTCTTGGAATGCCTCTAGTTCATTCAGTGAACTCCCTGCATTAGAATTTTGCCTGAAGAGCAGCCAACAAACCCCAGACTTCAAATTCTGTAATCATTATAATCACCTTCTCCTGAGAAACACTTGTTGTTGTCATCATCGTTGCTATTCATTAGCAACTGGTCACAAAAACTGGATCTCTCTAGTTCATTTTTTACAAAGATATTTCCTTCTTCACTCACTGTCTGAGCTCTTAACCAAAAATAATGACCCAAATGTTGTTTAGGTGTATACGTTAGGATAAGATCAGCTGCTATAACAAATAAAGCCCATAATCTCAAAGGCTTAAACAGAGCCATCTCTAGGCTGCTTATGTATCAGTTCAATGCAAGTATTTCTGGTCAGCAGATGAGGCTTCCACAATGTGTCCCAGGAATCCAGGTTCTTTCTAAGTCAACACCCAATGTTAATGAACTCATCTGAAGTGATCTATCATGAAGAGAAAGAGCATGGAGCACTAAATGCAGGAGAGGATGTATGGGCTGGACCTTAAAGCAGTGTACATCACTTCTATTAACATTCTATTGCTAGAACTGACACCACCATCCCTAACTTCAAGGGAGGATAGAAATATCATCCCTGTGCCTAAGAAGAAGAGGAAGAGTGTTTGGTGAACAGGTACCATGCCTCTGCCACAATGAGTGATGTAGTTCCTCTCAAGGAGCTCCAGGTAGAATTGTTTGGGGTCCTCCTGTAGCTATTTACCTTTCTTCTTTTTGTAGATTTGACCTATAAGGAATTTTATCACCAAGAAGGCTGAACTTTGTTTTAACCTCAGCTAGACGGGACTTCAAGTCCAAGCACTACTAAGAAAACTAGTAAATATGTTCTTGGGAATTCCTTCCTCTCGATGCTCAGTTTTCTCATCTGTAAAATGGGCCACAACCACCTCATGACATTGGGTGGATCAAGTGAAAAGGTACAAGTACAGCTCTCAGAATAAGGGCTGGCAAGTTATAAACATTTGAATCATTAAGATACTAATGCTACTGCTAATAATGATGATGATAAATAATATTATTATCATTATAGGCTAGTCCAGATTTTTTTTAAGAATCTAAAAGACAAATCATTTAGTTAAAAATAATTACAGTAATATTTACATATGTACATCGTTGCAGGATTTTCATTTGGGACCTTGTGTTATATAATAAAGGTATTAATATCCCAATTATGAATCTTGACTTCTTAGAAACAATGCTTTCCTTGTAGAGAGTTCATTTCTTGAAGTCTAATGGAACTCTTATGTAAAGGAAAATTTAGTTGAGGACTAGATGGGACTAATATAAAAATCTCCAAAGGTGGTGGGAAAGTAGGATTAACGGAAAGGCATGATTCTTCATTTTCTTAATAAAAACCTTGTAACTAGAAGAAAAATAAAAAAGATAATCATTGAAACTTCCATTAAAATTGAGACAGAATGTGGGAAAGGCCTACACTGGAGTAAAATTAAAACTAATACCAGTTAAACAAGTTCTTTTCCAACCATTATCTTAGATCTGAAAGAAATCAAGAATAAATAATTTGGGCTGGGGATATAGCTCAATTGGTGGAGTGCTTCCCTTGCATGCATAAGACCCTGGGTTCAATCCCCAGCACCACGAAAAAAAAAAAAAAGAATAAATAATTTAAGGATTTAATGCTACCTTGGACAAGGTGAGTCAACTACTTACAGAGGTATAGTAGCCCAGATTTCTAGTTTGAAGGTCTTTCAAGGACACCAATATTCGTAGGAAAAAGTCCTCCCATTTGTTCTCATCTTCAGGTCTCTGTGCTCCATTTTGGTAGTGAGCATTCTTTCCTTTCTGATTTCCTTCTTCTTCTTTTTTTTTTTTAAGAATATAGACCTTTTTTTACTTTATTTATTTATTTTGTGTGGTGTTGAGGATCAAACCCAGTGCTCACACATGCTAGGCAAGTGCTCTACCAATGAGCCACAATCCCAGCCCTCTGATTTCCTTCTTGATATAAGGACCATTCCAAATTCTGTCTCATCATCCTCCTTCCACAGATTCACCATGGCCCTCCCTAGAGTTCTGACCCCTTCTGCAGCTCAGCTCCTTCCCCTCCATCCAGCTCCATAACCAAACTGTCAGGGGACATTCTACTGAGGTCCTGCCACACCTGACTCATAATTATGAGAGTTCCTTTTTGCCAAATGGCCTGTCTCAACCATCCTGTTTCCACCAACAGACTGCCATAGGAACCATGTGGTAAAGAAAGAGCCCAAGAGCCTCAGTCTTAAACATCTAACCAGTGAGGACTACACTGCAGCACAAAAACAATCTCCACACATGGAAATGATCAACAGCTCCATTTCCAATGTCAAGACAAGTACCATAAAAATGGTTTGTAGGGCTATAGGATACCTCTAAGTCCATCTTCCAGAGTTGTAAAGCCAGTGCCTTTGCTGGAACAAAGTCAACACAGAGAATTCCAGTACTGCTTTTTTGGAATAATATAGGCCTGGTCTGCTCAAATAAACAACATTCCCAGGCACAGATGAGAAAGGTTGACCAATGGGTGCTTAGGAGCAAGAAGCTCTGGTGTGCCACTGCATAACATAGAGACTACAGATAACAATTATGCATTGTACATTCCAAAAAGCTAGGAGAATTTGAAAGTTTCACCACCAAGAAATAGTAAATGTTTGAGGAGAAAAACATGTTTAATCTGATTTAAACATTATGTGGTGTATACATGTGTCAAACATTACATGGTACCCCCGTAACATACACACTTATGTTTTTGTGTACAAATACAAAATAATTTTAAAAAAACTAACATTCCCTTCCTAGCTGACTCATTAACTGCAACACAAAAAAAGCAGCACTGGAATTCTCGGTATACTCTGCTAATCTGAATAAAGACAGGAGAGGACATCAAAAGAAACGACAAGATGTGCACAATTTACTAAAACTGTGTAACAGCACCTCCTTTTAAAAGAAAAACAAAAAGAACACTGCATAAGATTAATATTCCATTTGTATAATCCAAGCTCTGCAGGTTATGATGTAATGAACCAAATTAATCATCTCCCACATTCCTTCTGATATTTGATCACTCAGTTTAGAAGGTGCATTTTAAAGTCTAAGAATCTTCAGGTGGAAATTGCAACACCTTGAGGGCAGCACATTTGGTAAAAATGGCTCACTGAAGTTGGGGAGGGGCTGATTTCCTGCCATTCAGTTCCTCATTGTAACTATTCTTTGCAATATTTCAAACAGATATGAACATGCATCCATGAATCCACTAACTTTTACATTAAAATTTGTCTCTGCAGAACAAAGTCATAGCTGGGGGTTACAGAGATGAGGTTCTAAAAGAAAAACAAGTGCCCATGAAAAGGTAATGTGATGCAGTTTTTTTTTTTTTTTGTAATACCCTCTCTCAAACCCACATGTGAAATAATTTCAACAAACCTCATTTAAGGCAAAGGAAAATGATGAAAGATGTATTTTAATTCAGATATGTTGCATTTCCTTCCATGGAAGTCTTTAAGGACACACATATCTACAACAGATGGCTGAAGGAGCAAGAAGTTCTGCCTATTATAGGAATGCATATAGAGCTATCTTCCTAAAGCCTCTAACTCATAATTCATAAAGCAAATGATGTTATGATCTTCGTCCCTATCCAGTCTTTTCTTTAAAAATGTTGCAAGTTGCTCCACTTCCAATATAATGACTCATATCAGTCCTGAATATTATCTTAGGGGAAATAAATTCAGAAATTCTTTGAATCTCTACTTGGGTTGGTCAAAAATCAACTTTCAGAACAGAAGTCAGAAAGCTAGCCATGTGTTTATGTAATACAACACCGCCACCTAGAGGCCAAATGCTAAGTAAATGGACACAGCCAAACTGAAAAGCTGGAGGAGCTACTCACTCACTGCCTTTCCTGTGAAATAATAACGTCCACCGGGATGCAAAACATTTCACCTAAACCCCCCTTAACATTTTTATATTATTCTGCGTTTCACATTCAATTAAATTCTATTTCACTATTTTCTTTAATTGCTCCCTGAATTTAAATTTTTCAGTAGTCATAGCTAAAAGCAATATTTAAGGGGCATCTATGCAATACAATTTTTTTTTACAGAGAGGGTCTGTATAGCCCAGGCTGGCCCCAAGCCTCCTGAGTAGCTGGAACTACCAGCATACACCACCACACAGAGCTGTACCATATACATCTTGAAGTAGTATCTCTATTTAATCAACAAGGGTCTGAGGAAGGAGGTAAAAATAGGCAGTGTGGGGCTGCCAATTCTGGAGTACAAGCCCTACTTTGCCACTAACTACATCTGTGACTAGTTTGGCCACCCTTGGTTTACCTGGGAAAGAGCCAGTTTACACCCATTGCTCAGACATAATTATGAACAGTCTCTCTTCCTCTTTCAACAGTGTCTTGGTTTGGGGTTTAAATTATATAATCATTTATTTATAACCCTCAACAAGGCTCTTTACCCCTCTGGGCCTCAGTTTCTATCACCTAAAAAAATGACACAGGATTAGACAGTATTATAAGAGGTTTTTTGCAAACTGTTTTGATTTCCATTTTAGTTTTAAAACTAACTTCTTAAGTATTCCAAATACGAGAGTAAAGATCTTTCAACCTCTATCTCCATCCTGTTGATAAACTAACGTATACTTTTCTCTCATCAGCTTAACCCCTATGTTAAGCTCTGCGTGTATGCAGCTAAATGGCTTAAGACACTTAAGAGTCAATAATGAGGTGGGGATGTGGCTCAAGCGGTAGCGCGCTCGCCTGGCATACGTGCGGCCCGGGTTCGATCCTCAGCACCACATACAAAAAACAAAGATGTTGTGTCCGCCGAAAACTAAAAAATAAATATTTAAAAAAAAAAAAAAAAAGAGTCAATAATGAGTATCTCGAGAACTTGGGGGGGAAAAAAAGAAAGGAAGATGGTACCAATTCCAGCTAACAGTATTCTATGTCACTCATCTCTGATTCCTTAGCTTGGATACAATGCATCAGTCATGCCAGACCTTGGACATTCCCCACTAGTAACGTTTACTGATGTCCAACTTCCAACCAAAACACATTGCATCTGAGTCTATACCTCCTATCCCACAGGAGAAATGGGCCAGGGAAGATGTCTGCACACAATTCCCATATCAAGATAGAACTCTAAGTCCTGAAACATTAACCAAATAAGGCAGACAAGAAAAGAAAATGGATGATGGATGGGAAGAGGACAGAGTGGGACAACCCAAGGTTCCATCACCCCACCCTCTCATACCTTAGGCAAGTAGAAAAACTGATTTTGGAGTAAATACATTTATTGATACCCATTTTATATATAGTTCAATGAAATAATCTATAAATATAAAAGCATTTTCTTTTGGATATCACCATGGTCCATGTAAATACTCAACAGTCAAAATCACCTGAAGGAAGCACTCCAAGTCACACTGTTAGGTTTACAGACCTGAATATATATATTCCATTAAATAGTGGCACTTAAGTACTCAAGTGGTCCAGTGGCTTTGGGACATATGACTACCAGGCATGTGGAGTAAAAATAATGTGTAAATTTAAATCAACAGAAAGGGTATCAACCACTGACAAAAAGAAACAATTACAAATTAATATCCCAGGTGAAGTAAGTACCACAGTTGACACTTGGTGTCAGAATACTGGAGACAAGGTATGTTAAACAACACATGTGGCACGGCATGCTCTCTCCAACATCCAGTGGAGTTCACCAGTGCCTTAGAGTCATTCGTGGTCAACAAACATCAATTCTTAAAGAATCTAGATAGCTTAGAATAAAAGGTATGGGGAGGCTGATATCAAGATTAAAGAAAAGTGGACTAAATATTTCAGTGACATAATGAGTTTCTCCCCTAGAAGGGGATTGTTGGGAAAAAATTAAACTCCTTTGTTACATTTAGCATGATCATTTATCAAACGCAGGAGGAAAAAACTCATATATCTGGTATTCAAAACACAGGTGTAAAAATTTTCTTCCACTTCAAAGTTTTTTCCTCAATACTTCCAAGGGAATGGGTGCAGCCACTGTTGAGCCTTGCTCTCCACCTGATGCAGCACAAAATTTTCTCTCATTTCTTCAATAACAATCACAGGAATGTCTTTTGCTGCGATCAGACGAGGCGTCCTCTGAGTTAGCAAGCGAGTGCATTTCAAAGGTCTTAGAGGTGCAATGTCCAAAACTGAGATCGGAGAGGCAGTGTTAGAACTTAAGCAAAGCAGGGTTTTAGAGACTACTCAAACAAAAGCCTAAAGGAAGCATATAAAAATTCAGTTTTTTTCTATTATTTTCAGCTGGAATTGATGGCAACATTCCCTGGTATGATGAATAAATGGTGTGATCTCCAGGTCCAAAATATCCCAACTATTTAGAGTAGGACCCAAAAGAGGAGAAAGACACACTTGAGTTCTGTGGTGTCTAGAATTCCTTTTTTTGCCATTTTTAAAAAAAGAAATAGTAACTTCAGTTGTATACCGCTGGTTGAAGGGGTTTTCATCCAAATGAGAAACTCTACCCCTCGTCTCTAGTGGAACAGGCACCAGATTCCCACAAGCAGCAGCTCCCATGTCCTGCAGCACGTGGCATCTGACCCTTGAGTGAAGAGTAAGCTGGCATCGAGCCCTGATGCTGTAATTCAGACTAGATGGCATTTCGTGGCGTGCCATTGTGTGCCAATGCTTTCAGGCTAGGGGCACTGGTCTGGTGACTACAGCTCCTATGAGAAGTCACACCCACCTCAAAAACCTCATGAATAGCTTTTCGGAAACAGTGGAAGTTGTAGTCTATTAAACCTGCAAGAGAAAAAAAGATCATGCTTCCTGAATGTCAAGTGTGAAATTATCCACTACAAAACATTTGTGACAGAGAAAAATTGATGTGTAAGGAAAAAAAAAAAAAAAAAACACCGACTGAGAAAACACAATAAAGCATAGACTCAAAATGTTAACAATAATTACTTCTAGGGCCTGACAGTAAACATGAGAGCAATTAATCTAGCAACTAGGGAGGTAAATTTGCTTAAAAAAATTTACAATGAAATATAAAGGTAAATACTTTTTGAATTACCAAGCTTCTCCTTTTACAAGTCTTTGGGGCAGCCAAAGAAGGCCTTAAGGAAATGGGTATGCAAGCAAACTGCTCAATGGATTTCTGGAGTCTGGGAAGGGCTCAGGGCACATCAGGCAGAGCTCCAGGCAGCCTGAACCCCCTTTTCAAGCAGGCAGCTTCCTCTCTAACCTATTTCAGGAACCGGGCTTTCATACAGGATTTTAGTTGAACAAAAGATACTATTTTGTGACAGAAATGGCTAGCTGCCTATCAACTAACCATTTTTCCCCTTCTTCTCTTAGAAACACTAAGAGAAGTGCTCATACAACAGTGTATGAGCACTCTGTTGTTGAGCTAAAACATCACATTTCCCAGTTTTCTTTGCAATCAGATATAGCAACATGACCAATTCTGGTCACTGAGATAAATAAAGTGTGTGGGAGTTTTATGAACTCCCCTTAAAAGGAAAACAATGTATTTTTCCCCTGTCCCAGCTCTTCTTTATTAATGTCTGGAATATGGATAAGATGGCTGGATTATAACGCAACCATGAGAAGAAAAGCAAGAACTAAGAAAAGGCAGAGCAGGAAAAGCAGCACTTAGGAGGTTACCAGGAACTTTCCTACCTCCAAACTTCTTTAAATTTGAGAGGGACTTAAACTTCCATCTAGTGTACCTTGGTCCATCTGTTATATGGCTTTGTAGCCAAGCCTAACCCTGACCCATAAACACTACTTGAAGTTCTTAAACCTCCAAGCCAGAGAGCAACCTCTCAATCTGAAAAACCAGCTGGTCATCATATGTATTCACTGTCACAAAATTCTATTGTGAACACAACAAACATGCAATTTGACCATCACCATGGCCAAATTAACATCTTCAACATCAAAGTTTCAACTCACATTCAGGAGCAGTAAAATATTAAAATACACTGTGTGGCCTGCCTGAATATAGTATATAACCTTTCAGTAATTTATATTTGATTTGTTGAAAATTATTAAACACTCACTGAACAGCATCTTTCAGGGTATCAATGTGTCAAAAGCAGCAGCAGATATGGCCCATGTCGTCAAGGAATGCTAGCTGAGGCATAAAGCCAACACACAAGAAACAAATCAAATCAACGTGATGTCAACTGACTATAAATGTGAAAGAACCCAAGGAAGACAGAGCCAAGTGCAGGGCAATGTAATCAACAGCCCTGGAAGCTTTAGGGCTGAGGCAGAACTTTGGGCAAATGGGTGAGATTTAATTACACAGGAAAGGGGAGAAAAATTAAAGAAAATTGCAGGGAGTTGGCAATGAGAACACAGTACAACTGGAAGACAGGAAAGAAACCGGGCTGACTGGAGAGAGGCGCATCAGAGAACTCTTGGCATAAAGTGCTGAGAATCAGGTCTAAATGAGTAGATTGAAATCAAATTGAGGTGGTCCTTCCTACTCAATGGGGAAAAACATATAATATTAAATCACTCTTAGTTTTTTATGCTTATTAATACTAATATCATTGTTTTTAAAAGCATACTACCTTCTGAAACCTATATAGACAAAATGATTTAATATAGGAGATTTGCTTCAAAATAATCAAGAGTCAAAAAAGAAACACATATGAAACCAGACAAGCTATGATTTTTATAATTGATGAATGTTGGCGATAGATTTTTTTAAGAGGTTTATTATTACTTTATATATATATATGCATATATATATACACACACACACACACGTGACTGCATGACCAATATGATTCTACATACACTCAATATCCCATCTATGTATGATATATCATACACGTACACTCAATATCCCATCTATGTATGATATATCAGAGTGCATAAATGCATTCTACTGTCATGTATAATTAAAACAAACTAAAAAATTAAAATGGAAAAAAATTATGCAGAATTTTAAAAATAAAAAAAAAAAATAAATGTATCAAACCCATTTTCAGAAAAAAAAAGAGGCTTATTTTACTATTTTTCTTTAATCCTGTATCTGTTTAACAGTTTTCACCAAAAAAGAGTGAAAAAAACAATAATAATCAAATGGGGGAGGGGAACATACAGAGGAAACTGGATTGAATACATCTGAATGAATGCTGAAGCAGGCAGCCAAGAGAAGATTTGTTGGCTAGTGTACTTTTGCACACACTTAAAATTTTCCACAAGTTAAAAAAAATTTTTTTTAAGAAAGACTAAGAATCAGTATTAAAAATAATAAAGAAGGGGCAGGGAATATAGTTAGTAGTGGAGTGCTTGCCAAGCTACAATTACAAGGCCCTGGGTTCAATCCTCAGCACAACAAAAAATAATAAAAATTAAAGTATATGAACTAGAAAATTACCAAAGAAACCTGAACAGCCATGAGAAGACACCTGCCCTATCAGTAATAAGGTGAGAACTAAATGAGATAGCATTTCACATCTACCAGAGTGAAAATAATTATAACAGTCTGACAATATCAAATATTATCAAGGATAAGAAGTGATGGGAACTCCCATATGGTACTGCCAGTAGTAAAAATGTCAAAGTCACCTGGAGAGCAATTTGGTAATGTCTAGAATGTTAAAAATGGATTTTTTCTCAAATACCGTTCCTAAATACATATTCTAGAGAAATTCTCCACATGTATAAAAAGACAAACCTGTTCATGAGCATTTGTCATGAACTATTCATAATTTTTTAAATAATCTAAGTGTCCAACAAGAAAATTTGAAGTCTATTTAACCTATAGAATGCTACACGGCAATGAAAATGAACTAGAGCTGTGTGTTATCAATATCTGGATAAATGTCAAAAAACAATACTGAATGTGAAGAAACAGGCAAGTTTCAGAAAACAACTTATATCTAGGAAGAAGTCATTCACACAAACACACACAATATATTGTTTTGGGATCAGTATTACATAAAAGACTAAATCACGTATAGGAAAAATAAAATACACATAGCACAAAGAGACCTCAACTGAAAGAAATACAAAAGACTTCAACTGTGTGTTACATTTCTGTTCTTAAGCTCAAAAGTGAATATTATACTCATTTTGGCTTTATCAAAAAATTAATGTATCTCTGAAATATTTCTTTTAAGAGGTCAGGAAAAAGATTGGGATCTTGTTGCAGAAAATGATACAGTGCTATTATAGATCCTTGAGTAGTGAACATGACAAAACATTTTCTGGCTGGGGGTACAGCTCAGTGATAGGACACCTGCTTAGCAGCTTAGTGCATGAGGTCCTGGGTTTGATTCCCAGCATCAAAAAAAAAAAAAAAAAATTCTGAAAACTAGTCTACCTTTGGATAAAATGTGATATACATGAGATCTTCACAATATATGTCAAATGTATATTATCCAGTAGAAGGTCACTGTAGCACTACAGGCCTGGAGGGTTAAGGACCTGAACTGGAGTCAATGACAGAAGAAATGGAAAGGAGTTCCAAGAAACAAGTGATAAGATCTGGTGAAAAGTCGTGCAAACAACATAAAAAATGTTGAAATTCCCTCTGTGAACCAAGCTGCAAGGGCCTCTTCAGCAAAACAACACTTGATCTGACCACAATATATCTAAGGCTGGCTTAAGAAAAATGGCTTAACTAGTGACAGAAAGAGGGCAGCCAAAAGAATCATGAAACACAGGGAAAAATAATCATCAGCCGTGATTAACTCAATGGCCAAGAAACCAGTCAAATGTTCAACTGGAGATATCTTACTAATAATTCCAAACATAGGACTGGAACATGAGCTCAAGGAAGAGCTGGAGATGTAAAACTGAATCAGTCACATACAGAAGATCAACCAAAGCCATAAACTGGATGAGTTCACCTGGAGAATGAGTAAAGAAGCAAGCAGAAAATTTTGAAGAACACAGGATTGCAAAAAGTAGGCAGAGGAAACAGGAAAGGCAGTCAGAGAATACACACACACACACACACACACACACACACACACAATATGACTTGAAACATTAGACTTATTAGGGAGAAGAAAGTTCCAAAAGAGGGACTGACAGGATCACATCTTCAGAAGGCTGAAGAGACTGTAGAATGAGAAAATGCCACTGAATGCAGCAAGAAGGTAACCTGAAATAGTTTTAGTAGACTGTTCCGATGGAAGCAAACTGTGGGCAGTTAATGAAGTATCCGTAGTAACAGAGGCTGGATAAAAAAACCTGACTTGTGGGCTGGGGTTGTGGCTCAGTGGTAGAGCTCGCACACGCAGGACCCTGGGTTCGATCCTTAGCACCATATAAAAATAAATAAGTGAAATAAAGGTATTGTGTCCAACTATTTAAAAATAAAAACTGACTTATAAGATCAAAAGAAGGAAGGTGAGTATGGGTAATGTATAGAAGGGAAGCAATAAAAATAGTTTGAGCTGATTTTATGTATACATACACACATACACACACACATATATATACATATATGTATAGACACACACATATTTTTAAGATAACCATTTTTCTAACACAATATATTTTCAAAAACCTGAGAAATATGACAATGTAACATAAAAACAGTTTTTTAAAATATCATTACCTTTTCGTTCAAAGCTCTCTTCCCTAAGAATGCAGACCAGTGCCAAAAATTTAGTCACCTCCTTTAAATAAAGGACAGTTGTATTATTCAGCTTGATAATTGCCATAGATTCTTTGTCATAAGCACTTCCACTTCCATCTTCCTTTAACCTATTTTAAAAGAAAGTACTACTCATTACAGGTTTTCCGGCTTATTTTATCACAATTGATTTGTACAATGACAAGTCAATCCATCCGGGTTCCTAAACGTTTTGATGAGGAATAACAGTGGCTTAACTATATTGAAACAGAGCTCACATTTAGGTATAGAGCTCCCAAACACAGAGCCTCAGGGATTCTCAGCAGCAATAAAAAGCTCCATACCTAGCCATACTATTACAAATAATCAGGCATTTGGATGAAAAAGTGAAGATACAGGTAGATGTTAACCAGGGAAATTACAACATTCCACCTCTGTGCTCTAGGAGTTACTTACTTGCTCAGGTTGTATGTTGTGGGCACAGCTAAGAGGTCTCCTCTCCTTACTTCCCTCAAGCCACAGGGCTCCTCTGGGACCTACCACCACCTCAGCAAGTTTCTTCAAGGCACCTTTAAGTGCCAGGACAATCACACCTTTTCTTAGTAAGCCTTTCCCCCCCTCCCCCCTGCTTCTGACAAAAGCAAGAAAATAAGAACAGCCCGAGCTAACGTCCAGGAGGAATTATGTTGAAATCAACCATTTTTGGAGATGGGCTCTGACATATTCTCTGATGTACTTGTTTAGCGAAAATCTAGCAATTGCTAGGAATTAATTTCTAGAAATTGCTAGGAATTAAAGAGTTTTCAAAATTGCCTTTTTAAAACAAGTACTTTTCCTCAAAAAAAAAAAAAGAAAGAAAGAAATTGAAGGAAATATATTTAAAAGAAACTATTAATAGTTGTCATTGATAGAACACTGACTTTTCTCTTTCACCTGTTTTGGAGATGAGGGTCTCATTATGTTACCCATGCTCATTTCAAACTTGTGGTTCTTAGTGATCCTCCTGCCTCAGCCTTCCAAGAACTGGGGCTACATGTATTTTCTATGTATGTTTTTCATGAGTGAGGGCTTCTTTTTTAAACTCTTCTGAACCTTACAACTTACCTTCTTATATGTTAATTTGATCCTCATAACACCCAGAGAACAAGAATTAATATATCTATATCTAACCACTTCTAGTCCTTTCTGAAACAAGTCAAAATAAGCTCAATAAGTAAGAAAACTATACCCATTTTAAAGATGTAAAAACTCAAGTTCATTAAAAGTAAAGTGACCTCTTAGCAATGTCAGGATTCAAACTTAAAAGTATTTAACTCAATTCCATGCCGTTTCCAGTATCTTTCCTAGCTAGTATAAATAAAGTTGATTTGGGAAGGTAGACCAATGAGGAAGTTAAGTGTCATTTGCTGCAAGAACATAAAAGAAATCTACTTCCTTCTGATGGAAAAGAGGAAATCATAAAAGCTATGTGTTCTCAGCTTATAGTTAGACCTGAGTAGATCTTTCTCTGTGCTGCATGGAAAATGAGAGCAGGAGCTAACTCTGACAACAGGCTCTGACACAGACAACCCTGACAATGAATCCTTAAACCCTATGTACCCACAGTCAGCAGCTGAAAGAAGCTTCAAAGTTTCTCATGTCAGGCGAGTATATGATCTTGAATTTCATACTATGATGAAAGAAGAAAGGCACATTCTGGACTTGGGATGTAGCTCAGTAATAGAGCACTTGCCTAGCACATGGAGGCCCCAAGTTCAATCCCCAGCACTTCAAAAAAAAAAAAAAAAAAAAAAAAGAGGCATATTCTACTCAAAGTCCAGGGATTAGTCAGATTTTATTTTGGTAATTAATAAAATTAAGAAAAATATGCTAATGGCCTTAGACAAAGCTTGCTCAAACAGTGTGTTTAAAGCACAATATTTAGTTTCTATGTTTTCCTATTTTGATAGTTTTTATGACCTTTAGGCAAATATGATTATCTGAAGCTTAAGTCAGAAATTACCAAAGCAGAAGCTGAAAGGTCATAGCCATGAGGAACAAGACTTAGAAGCAGCACACCCTAAGGGCTGCAAATGAGAGGGGAGGGAAAAGGAACCTGGTTAGTACTCAAACCATGAAGTGAAAAGCTTGTAGAAGATACGTGCGATAAAATGCATACCAAGTGTCCACAATACACTCTTTCCCCTTCTGTGACCAGCAGTATTCCATGCATTCAGACACCTTCCCCTTGTCACACAGGATGCATGGAATACGGCAGGCTTTAAATCTTCCCTCATATAAATATGCACTGACATAGTCTATAAAAAAAGGATCTAAGATATGAAAACTGCTATTAGTAGAAAGTGATTAAATATAAAAACTAAAAGAAATATAGTCTACTAAATATACTGTGGCATGCTGATACTTGCAAAGTGAGACTTAAAGGGGCTAAAAACTACTTCATTTATTAAACCAGCATTGCCAGAATTATATGTAGTCCCCCTTCAAAAAATGTAAATCAAGAGTCAAGTAAAAAACAAATTAACTATAATTAAGCACATCAAATTGCATGCACAGATTATGTTGAGAATAGTGAGATAATGAACTTATTTTCTTATAATGAACTTATTTTTACAGGTACATTATAATGTCTGTACTTCATTATGTACTTTATAAAATAAATTTTAAATCTAAATGTGACTTTTAAATTGCAAAATGATTAGTTTATGAAATTCTGATTTGTCTTAAAGAAAAAGCAAACATTCTACTTATCCATTTTTAAAATTAGGAGTGGGGGTGCTGGGGATATAGCTCCGCTGCTAGAGTGCTTGCCTTGATGCACAAGGCCCTGGGTTCAATCCCCAGCACCACATACTCACACAAAAAATGAGAAGTGAGGAACATAAAACTTTATTGAGAAATACAAGAGATAACGAGTCTCATTTTCACTACAGAAATAAAACAAGGGAGAACATGTAATCAAAAAAAGTGAAAAAGGAATAAGAAATGGAAATAGACAGGTCATGAATGGATAAGACAGGTTTGGAGGTGTATGTAGTTTACACAAGGAATTGAGTTCTAATCCCAACACTGGGGGGTGGGGTGGGGGGAGACAAATGCACTCTCCTGTCCAGAGGCAGCTGGAGAAAAACACTGACAAATCAGACAGACCAAGATGAAGGATGTGGTCAGAGGTAAAGCAGAGAAGAGAAACAGAATATACAGGTATTAGAAGGTAAAGAGCAGATGAAAGCTTCTTGGGAATTAAGATGTTAATAAAAAGGAATCAGGACTATCAGAGGATACACAGAATGTTACTGGCTTTTGAAACACCAATAATTCCCCCAAATTTTCATTCTTCTTGGTACCTATTCTACAAAATCACTATTTGCTATCTTTCATAAATTTCTACATAATTTTTTGAATTTACATATGGGAAAAGCTCACATTTTAGAGATTTGTTTTGGAAACTCAGATGTATAGGCTAAATTTTTATATGCATAAGTCCTTCTACATCTAAGATTCTGACTACTTTATTTCTTTGCTCTCTGAAAGATTTAGAATCCATCATTTAATAAAGCCTGAGGTTAAATTAGGACCAGCACTTTATCATTCAGAAATTTAAATAAATTAAAGGTTTTTGATCTAGCTAAGTCCAAGTAGTGAGAAGACACAGTGCAAATTCCTCAAGTAATGGCAGAAGAAACTTTCAGAGATAAATAAATCAGCACTCATCACATTTTCCAACTGCTCTTTTCCATGCCCTCTGAAGGAGTAAGAGCCAGCAGCCCTCTTTAAGAGAAGTCTTGCTCCAAGTTGAAGCACTACCATCAAAACAATCCCGTTTCACACAGTACTTGCCAGAGGCCTCAGAATTCCCTCAACAAGTAGAGCTGTTAGTTTCCCACCTGTCTGAAGTCTTGCAGAATTATGTATAAAACTTACCCATATATACAAGACACATCAATTACAACATCAATCATGTCACAGCAAAGTTCATAAGACTGCATATCCACGGGGGAACTGTCTGTTGCAATGTAGATTTTGCTGACAACATCAAAGAGAAAAGCTTTTTCAATACCTGAATTCTTGAAAAAACAAAATTGGGGAAGTGTTCAGTTTCTTTTAAGAATCATATTTTGCAACTAATCAAAGACTTTAAATTATTAAATAACACACAAGGTCATTTCTAATTGTACAACTCAATACCAAAACACAAATAGTACCTGTTTGAGAAACACTCCTATTATCATGGAATAAAAGTTGAATTATATCTCTGCTTTGATTTACTGACAAGATTGTCAAATTTTTTTTATTCCTCTTTATTTAAATGAATTTTCTAAGAGATCACTAAAAAATTTAACAAAAAATTTCTCTAAAAATCAAGCTATGCTACATTGTCTATAAACCTTTCTAGTAATTATAATCCATCTCCAATTTGAGTGATCTTGCTACCAGAAAGTCCTTATGTGGGCAAACAGTAAAACACAAAATAATTACAGTTTGATGTCAACATCTGGCATAACCCAAAAGCCCAAGAGACCACCACACACTGAATCCTTTCAAAGTAATGTTTGGAAAATATAACAGCTATATGTTAAATTTATTGGGGTGAGGGAGCAATCCTTTTTTTCTTAAGATGACACCTCAGAATAAGAATACAAAATATAAAGCTAAGATTACAGTTGGTGGCTGGGCACAGTGGCGCATGCCTGTAATCCTTGCTGAGGCAGGAAGATCAAGAGTTCAAAATCAGCCTCAGCAAAAAGGGAGATGCTAAGCAACTCAACAAGACCCTGTCTCTAAAGAACTGAGGATGTGTGTGGCTCAGTGGTTAAGTGCCCCTGGGTTCAATTCTGGGTAACCTTTCCTACAAAAAAAATAGACTACCGTGGGTGAGGAAATGATCAATTTCTTAATGTGACTTCTAAGGAGGCAGAGAATAAAATGATATTGAGTCACAGTTCCAACACCCAGTCTTTTCTAGTTACTACTCTTTCTTTAGGAAACAAGCATCCAAAGATATTTTTAAAGGAAGTATAAAAAGCCAGGCACAGTGTGCTTGCCTATAATCCCAGCAACTTGGCAGCCGAGTCAGGAAGATTGCAAGTTCAAGGCCAGCCTCAGCAACTTAGTGAGGTCTTGTCTCAAAAAATAAAAAGGGGTGGGGAGATGGTTCAGGGGTAGAGCAACCCTAAGTTCAGTCCCGAGTACCACCAAAAAAAAAGCATTTAGAAGTTTTTTAGTAGTTCACCTTAAAGACAAAATGGGGAGGAAACTAAGAATTCCAGAAAATAACACTTCAACCCATATTTACTGCTCTTATTTTATATGTTAAGTGTGTCAGTAGTCTTTTAGCTAATTCTAGTTCCAATTTTTAGAGAATGTGAAAACAAATACATTTAACAAAAATGGAATCAGAAACTATGGAGAATTAAAGAGCTCACTTACTGATATAAAGATATTTAATAGGTTTTCCAAGGTTGGCAGTTGTGGAATGAGTTTCTGCACCACCTTACTAAAGGCTTCAAATATTGAGTGGTCATAGATACTAGTCAAATAAAAGCTGAAAAACATAATATGGTTATGATTAACGTAGAAAATACCTAAAAATTTAGTGACAACTATCATAGTATATAAAATTTTAAGTTTCTAAGCATTTGATTTCAATAAGTTCAAATAAACTTGTCTACCATCCCCATCATTTCATATGACAAACACAGTCTCCCACCTGGTCTGAGGCTATCACTCCCTTTACACCATTTATAGAGAGCAACTGCGGGAGCAACCAGGAAAGAGTGTTCAGATGGAGAAACTTGAATGTTTCCCTAAGTCTTTGCAACCTGATCCGTAAATCTTGGTCTCCTAAGCACATAACTATAACAAAATCCAAGATTCAAACCCAAGAAAAAACTAGAAGCGATGTGTCTCGTTTATTAAATAATAATCAAGTTTCTAACAACAAATAAAAGTTCTGTCTTGACCAGCCTACCTAAAACAATATTCCTATACCTGATGCTTTCTATCCCTTTGCCATAATTTTTCCTCATAGCATTGGTAAGTACTTAAAATTATACCACATTATTTATTTATAGGTGTTTTTGAGCTGTGTCATTTGTCAGAACATAAGCTCCATGAGAAAAGAGACAATCTTACTCATAGCTACAAGCCCATTGCCTCAACAAATACAATTGGTGCTTAGAATTTAGGTAAACAGCATAGTAAGGAGGATGGAAGCTGGAGCCATGTAGAGAACAGGGGTCCAGAGGCCTAAAAGGGTATAAAGAAGTAACATACACAGATTTAGCAAAACATGTAACTGAAAGGCCTTTAACAATTTAAACACTGGGTGATTCCACCTGCTTTTTCACACAGAAGTATACCCTTCATTATATAATTGTATCCACAATATATTTATATGTACATAGTACAGAGTCATTTTAGACAAAAAGAGTAAGAAGAATTCAGAAAATAACACCTCAAGCCATATTTTATGCTCTTATACTTTACTTTGACCTATGTTAAGTGTGTCAGTAGTCTTTAGGCTAATTCAAACCTCTTTTTGAGACTCTGAAAACACAAATATATTTAACAAAAAAGGAATATGAAATATGGAGAATTATATAGCTTTAATAATAGTTCACCACTTTATAAATAATTTAAAAACTTTCAAGAAGCTAATGTAAGAACCTAATCCTATGTAAGGGACTAGACTCTAGATATGAGAGCACTGGAGCACTAGAGCACACAAAGTCAAATGACCTCAGAGATATTAGGGAGAAAGAAATATTTCAGTGATTCCTCTCAGTAAAAAAGGTTAGCAAATAAGAGGGCCCTCTTTGAGGTGGATGGGGACAGAAGAATCTGCAAAATATACATCATTTTAGTTAAGCTGAGCATCTAGAAACTGGAAATCAAATAGAGCTTCATCCATAGATCTGCTAGTACTAAATAGCCTGATGGGGCCTTAGGATATAGCTCAGTAGTAGAATGTTTGCCTATCATGCAAGAGATCCTGTTCCAATCCCCAGTGCCACAAAAATAAACAGATAAATAGTAAAAATCTGCTGCAAAATTCTACTTAGGTTAACAAGGCCTAGGGCCCTCCTAGGCCCAGGGTAAGGGGTAGTGTTACCAAGGGGTGCATTGCCATTAAAAGGGACAGACACATGGAGTAAAGGCAATCAGAAAGATCCCCATGAATACCTTAGACAGGATAAGCATGGCTTAAAATTCAAATAAAAAATATTAATAGTGGATTCCTAAAATATAAGGTTGAGGGATTTTTACATGAAGACAGTTTTAGTTTCTCTTACAAACACCGCTGAACTTAATTTTTTTAAGTATGAACTGCCTATAAAATATTTTAAAATTTTAATCCAGGCAAAACAGAAGTCAGTGAGACTTTTCTACGTGGTTTCCTAGGGGTAACTGAAACATTTTGGACCCTGGGGCCCAGAAAATATTACGAGTAGTAGGAGGGATGCCTTGAGCCTATAGGGAAGTCACCATAACAGATCTGGGATAAGGAAATTACTACACTTGTGTCTCTCCTCTGCTCTCCCTTTAAGCTGTTTCTATCATTAAAAGAACATTTTCTTGGTATTTTTAAATGCTCATTTCTACCTATATCACAAAAAAATAAAATGTACAAAAATATTCCTTATATACTTCTAGAAAGCAAACACAAAGTCATCAGACCTAAATAGTTGGTGTTCTCTAACAGTAGTTTAATTATAAATCAGCAGTCCTTTAAACTATTTAATAGCAATAGTATGCAAACTTATAGAATAAATCCACTTAACCCAAACTTTAGAGTTTCATATAAGTATGAAGTGTTTTAAAATCTAAGATACATTAGAATCAGTCCAGACTTTAAAGCATACCCCATTTATAAAAGACTCTTCCTACTAAGAAAGATACTATGGAAACTCAAGCTAGACTTCCACAACAAATGTGACAAGAGATTCCCTGCCTGGGGCAACTGGAGGGGGGCTGGGGGTGGCCAGAGTTTGAGAAAAACCAAGAGTGGGGAAATCCCTAAACAGAGCCTCTTGAGATGAATCTGCAAAAGCACCAATGGAAACATTTCACATGGATTCAATTACCAGGAAAATGTAAAAAGTAACTCCTTAATAACACCAGGCTCCCAGGATAGCTTGGAATTCAACAAAGAGAAGACCAAAAACATTTCAGAACTGGGAATGGGCATACCAGTAACAGAAAACTATGGTGCCTGTAATGACAGAGATGGGAATACATCTACAGGGCTCTCATATCAAACACACATGTTGTTTTTTCAGGGCTCTCATATCAAACACACATATTGTTACCTAAGATGGAGTTTTTCTAGCCCAGCATCTGCAAGGTCATCATTGGCCCTCTGATGAATGTCCCTCTGTGTTTCTATTTTGTGATCATCAGACAGACCATCAACTTTGTGAATAAAAACCTCAAAATTCATGTCTGGGTTAACTTTGTAGGCTTTAGAAACAGTAATGTGAAGTCTTGTTAAAGCCTCCATGTAGTCATCCTGTAAGTCAGAACAAAATATTTTTTTAAAAAGAATCTTACAAAAGGCAAGTAATGAGTTAAGAAAGCCTCAAACCACCTCTTTCCCCAACCACAGAAAATATATTATCCTAAATTATTCATAAATATTCAAGCACTCAAACATACTAATAAGTAGTTCTTCAACTTAAGATAAAAAATTCAATTCCCAAATTAATGCCTGTAATTTTTAATACTGATAGTATAAAGGAAAAGGGACATGGACAATTCTTCCCAACATTTTTTAAAGTAATCCCAGCTCTGCCATTTATTAGGTGTGTGACTTAAAGCAAGTTGCTTCAACTCTGTGATCTCAGTTTATTCATCTGTAACACTGGAATTACAATACCAACCTCACAATGTTGTGATGATTAAATAAGATCATGCATGTGAAAACATCCATTATAGGGTCCATCACTCAGAACTCATTCCTAACTAATATTTAAGCTTATAGAAAGCTAGCTTCCTAAGAATAGGGACATGTACCTTTCATCTGACTGCCTGCCACAGGTTAGGTCTTCAATAAATGCTTGTTGGGACTAAATTCAATTTGCACAATTAAGAAAACTAATCACTCTAATATATACTGACTCAGTTCTCACAGTCCATCTTATACTATGGGCACTGACAGGATATTTTTGATGAGTTATAGCACTATTATAGTAGCTAATTATAATGTGTAACAAAATTTACCAGAAAGCCAATGTTAACTGCTCATTAACTAGGTCTCACAATGTAAACTACATCTCCTAACCAACTGATTCTTTCAAACTGCAATGACGTGCCTGTTCCCAAAGCACCTCTGCAATTGCATATCACAGTGTCATGGAATCTACTGGCAAAGAAAAGAGCTGTACACAAATGACAAAGAAGATAAACAACTTTCTGTTGTTTCTACATCTTTTTGCCACCAGGGAAGAGAAGTAAACATCATTATTTCTAACTACCTGTGCATCAATGACATATATCAATGCTCCTGTTCCCCTGAAGATCATCTCGTAGTCAAAGGTTGGGTCAAAAAAGTCCATCTGCCCAGGAAAATCCCAAATCTGGAAATTCACAAAGGAGCTATTGGAAATGTCGTCTTTATAAATCTTGTTCGTACTTTCCAAAAAGAGGGTCTCATTGGGTGACATCTTATGGAACACCACCTGTTAGGAAAAACAAGACAATTTTATGGCTGTTCAACTTCAGAATTTAAATTTAAAACTCCATCCTGGATTAATATTAAAAAATTTGATCTTGTAGCAAAAAAAACTTAAGGTAAAAACTAAACGTTAATAAATGCATTGGTGCTCATTACCTTTTTAATTATGACTAAAGAAAACACCAAACCAATTTCCATTCAATCTATTTTGAAGCTGAAACTTTTTTTTTTTCTATTTCCTCTGCACCATACTCAGCACTAGAAGTAGCACTCTGTGGCGCCTACATTGTTGTTGTTTTGTTTTTTTGTTTTTTGGGGGGGACTGTTTTTGGTTTTGTTTGCTTGCTTTTGTAGGGATCTATACTCACCACAATCTCCTTTAAAATTACAAAAGTTTTGTAGCTAAAATTTAAGAAGTTTCATTCATTCAAAAATTACTCCAATGCCTACCACAGGCTCTGAGGAACAAAAAACATGAAACATACCAGATCCTGCCCTCACTGAGTTTGCAGTCTTGTGGAAGAAATACAACAAAGGGAGTAATTATACCCAAAGGGGGGGGGGGCTGCCAGAGCTGACAGGTGATAGGTAGCTCCCATGAGAAATGAAATGGTAAATGCAATTGTCAAGAATCACAGTATTCACAATCCACACAATCCTAATATAAAACTAATTTGCCTCACTGTTACAGCCTAGAAGAGAAAAAACAGTTTACTTCCAAGGTTTTGTAACAAATGAGAAGAGCTAAAATCAGTTTGCTAAAAACCTACAGTAAGTACACCCAAGTCGCTGTAGAGGTAAGCAGCAAAGTAAATAAAACACAGTAATAAAGTTAATTCAGAAGACTACATTTTAAAAACATCACATCTACGAAATACCACAAAGACATTTGTTTTGGACAGACCTCTGCAACAAGCGGAAAGAGGGAAAGACTAGGTGTGTGCGACATTAGTTTATAAGTTCGTTTTGTGTGTAATGAGGATGGAAAATGTCAACTCTGCCTCTATTTTCCCCTTTACCAAACAGTATCCAGTCCTCCATTCGATCTCGACAAATCTAATGTGAAAACAAATGGACTGATATCTGTAAAACATTTTCAAAGTTTCCAAAGATTTTTCTAAGTACACACCTACAGGGAGAATACCACGAGTAACTACACTCACCAGGTCACAAGTACTAAAGTAGGTACAGTGGTAGTACCCAATTCCCAAAACTGTTACAGCCAAGACTCCTGCAGGCTAGTAACAAAGTATTTAAATGTCCAGTGCCTTAGTCACAACTCTTTTTGACGCTGCTCCTTAGGGCTCCGCTGGGAATCCCTGCAAACTCGGATCACCTGAAGTGAGATGAGGCAGGCGAGGGAATCCAACAAGTTCTCCAAGTGAGATCTGGAGAATACGTCTCGCCCCGTCAATGCCACAGGGGCTGTGTCCCAGTGGCGGAGGTCTAGGGCGGTGCCACCGCGCACCTGCCTCTCTCCAGTCAGTTTCGCCTTCGGCGACCCACTCGGCCTCAGCTGACTTGGGTGTGGACGCAGAGGTGGGGGTCCCGCCGCGCCTCTGGCTCCGCGCTCGCTCGCAGAAGTGCAAGAGAAAGTGCGCTGGGACCCAGCGCTAGGCCAGCGCAGCCGCCGCCCTCCTCCGGGCCTCCACGCCTGCGGCCACCTGAGCCCCTGGAGGGGAGCGGAGGGAGGGCGGGAGGACCCGGCACGGCTCCACTCACCTTCTGGATGGAGGACTTGCCGCTGCGCCGCAGCCCCATGAGCAGAATCCTCGGCTTGGAGCTGTCAGCGCCCCCCGGGCCACAGCCGCCGCCGGCCCCCGCCCCAAC
>NW_026000082.1:25308068-25330276 GCF_001458135.2 Marmota marmota marmota | reverse complement strand
GTCCGGCCCGCCCCCCCCCGCACAGCCCAACTCTCATAGGCCCCGAGCTGGGGTCCAACCCCTCATTGGCTGCCCGAGCCGCCACTCGGAAGCAGCAGGGTAGGTGGTGCCCGTCACGTGCCCAGAATCACCTGACTCCCAGCAGCAGAGGGGGGAGGAGGAGTCACGAGGAGGGCGGCCCGGCCGCGCCTCTCGCCGGGCTCTGTCTCTCTGCCCGGGGCCCAGCCCGCACGCACCTTGGTCCTGCCCTGCACGCACAGTGCTCCTCAGTTTCTCTACCTTCTTCCGAGCTCTCGAGAGCACCACAAGGGGAGATGCTCTGCTTTAGGGGAAGAACCGATTGTCCTCCTCCTCCAATTGTACTCGCGGAACCGATACTTATTGATGCCTGTGACGTCCTGAGTATCTAACAAGGGGCTTGAAACTGGAACCGACTTGGACCTGCCTGCCCTCACAACTGCTTGAAGATTTAAGAGATCGGACCTCTGTGTAAGTAGCCTCGGCACGAGATATTGTGTGGGAATGCCTTAGGCACAGATGAAATGCGGGAGAATTGGCGTCTGAGTAGGTCTAGACGGATGGATGCAGTTGGGGTGAGCAGAAGTATGAAGGATGAGCCAGCTGGAAGGCAAAGCCTCAACCAAGGCAGTCATGGGTGGGTGTGATAGCTTCATTTAGCAAGTAGGACCGTGATAGGAAAGCAAATGCAACCAAGGTAGACTTTCTTTCTTCAGCAAATAGCTGGTAGTGAAAGCTGCTACCACTTCAAACTCAGCAGGACTCAATTTCCTGTCCTTCCCACATAGTCAAAACTTTACTTCTCCAGTAATTCCACCACCACCACCACCGTAGAACGCTGCTTCTCTGATCTTTTCGGATTAGAGACCCAGGGAAAGAATAACGGAAGCACACTAAAGCAAATGTTGGTTACCAAGAATGTTTGAGAAAAAATACAAGAATTGTTGCTTTTCAGTCTCTAGAAGGAAATTTGACAACAAAGTACAGCCATACACGTTTTTAAAAGGTTGGGGTGGTTTTCCAAGGCAGATTATGAAGGCAGAGTACACTTCATGCACATCTAGGACTATATTCCAAAGGAGGAGAGCTCACTTTCTCAAAAGGCAGCCATTCCATTGGGGTAGAGTTTTGCTTAAAACTTTCTTATTCAAGTCAATAATCATACTCTGAAGCCTAAAATGGAACACAATATAATGTTTTCATAACGGCCCTTCAAATATTAAACTGCAGTCTTCATTAACCCACCAAGACAGTCTTCTCTGTTCCACACTAAACATCTTAAGTTCTCTCAACTATTACTTCTATGGAACTGTTCCATAGAACTTTCTGTAATGATAGAAATGTTCTGAATTTCTGCTGTTCAATATGGTAGCCACTGGCCACATGTGGATTGAGCACTAGACCCATTGCCAGTGTGACTAAGGAACTGAATTATTTATTTAATTTTAACTGCCACATGCAGCTAATAGCAACCATATTGAACAGCACAGCCTTATATTTTCAAATCCCCTTTCCCTATTGGCTGTTCTTCCTTTATATGCATTCAAGTTTCCAATGTCTGGCACTTACAGAGCAGTACTGACCCACACAGTATTCTTTCCCCTAATCCTTTCCAGAATGGATTTTTTTTTTAAGTATCTACAGAATATAAGTAGTTCACACTGGCCATCACTGGAACTATTTTGTTGGCAATCTTATTTCCTAAACTAGTATAACTACATTTCTAAGATTTGATATTCAACTTGTGGTTTGGGCCCAGCATTTGGGTACTCTAGATAGATAACCATTTTAAAATTTGTTCCAATATTGTCTACCAACCAGCCCTTCCAATTTTGCAGCACTCACACATTTGGCATTATTACCTCCTGATCTGTATGTAATTCTTTTGCAGTTTTGAAGGCACTTGTTACATTCATGATATTTAATTTGATCCTAACAATAACCTTGTGAGGTAGGCAAGATGTGAAATCTATATTTTATAGATAAGTCAGCTGAAGTATAGCAGGACTGAAGAGATCCATTTTCTAATCCATTGAGTATATACACAGTCTTCATCCAAATCCTTGATAGAAATGTTGAAGAGGCTCTCCAGAAGCCAGGCTGACCCCAAATTCTGAAACATCACTGGATGGTACAGCAGTTAAAAGCAGGTCATTTCCACTTAAGGTGTGATTATCCAACCCATATGTTGCCATTCTGTCCAAAGGGATGGTACAAGAAAGTATCACTAATTTGTTGACATAAATAGTAATACTAAAAAAACAAGAGGGTTTGCTGCCAGAAAAAAAAAAAAAAAGTTCTTGTCTGTATCCACAAAGGGACTGCTGCCATATCAACTGCTTGTTTATGTACCTGTTTTATAAACTATTTCAAGTCATTCATTTTTATTACACCCAGCCCTTAGCTGCTGCTGTCCACGTAGAAGGCACTCCAAAAAGAAGAAGAGAAATCTATCCAAGTAAATATTCTTCCAGTAGTATCTGGCATTCTCCAAAAACAAACTTGTGACTAGAAGAGACAAATCAGCCACATTGCTGTCAACACAACTGATTTAAATGCCCATATAATTGGCCTGGTCAGTTTTCAGCAGGTGTCAGTGTCTTTGCTAGTTAAACCAGCTTGCTTTGGATGTGTTTTGAATAAAGACAGGTTCTCTAACAATAGGGATGGAATACATGAAATAGGAACACTTCTTCAAAATGACAGTCTATCAGTGAGGAAAATAAGTGATTAATACAACAAAACAAAAAGACTGTAAGTCTTCCAAAAGAAAAGGAAAAAGACTAACAAACAAGAATATAGTGGTTTACCATTTACAAATCTTTCACATACATTCTCATTTGACCCTCACAACAACCCTGTGAGGTAGGCAGCACAGACATTCTTCTCAATTAACAGATAAGGAAAGTGAATCTAAGAGCAGTTAACTGATGTGCCCAAGGTTCTGTAGTTAGCAAATAGTTTTGTAATATCAGTCTTTGGCCTAAAAATTCAGTGCCCAACCTCCCCTCATACTTGCCCTACCTACTTCACAGGAATAATGAAGATAAAATGAACTGAAAATTAGAAAAATACTTTGAGGGAAAAACCACTATATAATTATACCCAACATTGCCCATGATATATGGCTCATTCCTCTTCTCATTCCAGTTTGTGCATGAACCAGAATTTTATATTACTTCTGTGCTCAACTAAGCAACTAAGTAAGGCAGGGTAATAGTGTGATCCTGTTTAAAATTATATAAATTACAATCAGGGTAACTGCATTATTAATCAAATTGAAAAAAAAACAGGCTAATGTGCAACTAGGACCCAATAAAGCACACAGCAAAACAAGGCAACATTATCAGATAGGGCATGATTGCATAGAAGGAAAACGTGGTGTCAGAGTTAAACTGACACACACACAGTTATCTAAGGCAAAGTGGTGGCAAAGAAGAGTTATTTGTTCTGCATTATATAAATAAGAGAAGATGATTCGTGGGAACCCATGCAAAAGCATCTTGTCACACAGATCTCTCCAGTTGCCTAAAGAGAATATAAACTCTGTCATCTTCATTGTCGAGAATGATTCTATCTATTCTTATATCCTGAACTAAACCAAGGAATACCTCCATGCTAATCTTCCTTGGCTAAAATACAACTAGTACCATTATTCCTAATCAGACTAATAAATAGAAATCTTTTAATGAATTAGATGGCTGTTTAATTTTTTTTTTCAGGATTCACTTTGGATTCTTCTGCTTTAAGACCCAAAGCAAGTTATATTGAGTTTTTATTGGTGATTCTAAGTATATGTGTTTATAACAGTTGAAGTGTGAATTTAACATATTAAAAGAGTTTTATAGCATCTGTTCAGAAAAGATTATATACTATACAAACTATTCAAGTCATACAAAACCATTTTTTCAGTGTCTTTTCAACTGAGAAGAATCCTATTCAGCACGCTTCTCCTCCTGAGGTGGTTCATACTGAGCAAGCTATGGGGTAAAGACAGAGGAGTTTAGGTGAATTTTATTCTAAATTGGGTAAAAAGTTAATAAAACAAAATGAGTTTATTATATTCAATTTAGCTTCTGAATCAGTAATAAGTTTATAGAAACTATGATTTCTAAAACAGTAATTTAAGATTTAATATAATCAAACCTAATGAAAGCCCTTTTCATTTAAACATTTAATGTTCCTGAGAAACTACAATTTCAGTTCATGACTGAACTGTTCAAGTACTTGTTATACAATAATCTAAGTCTTCATAAAGATACTATGCCTTATAATAAGGAACTTTCTTCCACTCCACCAAAAATTTACTGAAATTTCCCCTAAAAAGTAGAGGAAGCCAGTGTGGTCATGCATGCCTGTAATCCCAGTGATCTGGGAGGCTAAGACAGGAGGATCTCTATTTCAAGACCAGTCTCAGCAACTAAGCCAGTCCCTGTCCAAAAACAAAAAAGGGCTAGGGATGTGGCTCAATGGTAAAGCACCTCTGGGTTCAAAACAACAACAAAAAAAAGTAGAGGGGAAAGAGTTATGTAATGAGTATTAATATGGCTAGTCTATGTCTTTGACTTACAAAACAAAAAAAAGTAACTAATGTCTTTGATTTAAAAGGTGCCAGAATTTACTAGCACTTGCCTAGTATGGAATCTCAGATAATTTAAGATACTGCATTTTCTTTATTTTTTTATTTTTTAAAGATAGAGTGAGAGAGGGAGGGAGAGAGAGAGAGAGAGAATTTTTAATATTTATTTTTTAGTTCTCGGCGGACACAACATCTTTGTTTGTATGTGGTGCTGAGGATCGAACCCGGGCCGCACGCATGCCAGGCGAGCGCGCTACCGCTTGAGCCACATCCCCAGCCCTGCATTTTCTTTAATATATTAAGTTGTGCTTCCTTAACCTGGTTAAGTTTTGTACTCTTTTCCAATTAGGTGTCATACTTGAAAAGTTTGTTAACTTCACTGTGCTTTAAATTCCCTCACCTATAAAATGGCCTGAGTACCTGTTTTACTTATCTCAGAGTTATTGAGATCATAAAACACATTATGAGAAATACCTAGAGTAACATAAAATGTACTATGTGATTCAGAATGCAGTAAAATCTCAAAGGCTTAGTTGATGATTTGAAGTTTTTGCAAGTTCTTGTGGGAGTTGGAACAAAGAAAATAATATAAGCCTAGATAAAATTAAGTGCAATTTACTTCTGTAAATTTGTTAACACAGGGGCTACCAAATGACAGTGCAGATTATGCACTGCACAACTCTAGGAAGTACCATTTACAAGCAGTGCCCCTAAACTGACCTAAACTAAGAATTTTAGAATTATCCATTTGCTTAAAAGCAGCCTTAACCAATGTTTCTATCTTTCTGTTGATGCAGGTTCCCAAGAACCTCTTCTTGACCACACTTTGCTTATTCTATGTACAGTCTGTCTTGTGACTTTTCTAGATGGGCATAAGTTTGCCTTGCATTTGATTCACATTGATATTCACCCTCCTCCTTCCCCAGTTGTGCATTTTAGTGAGGTTATGATCATATAATCACTAGAGGAAAATGTATTTTTAACATGAATTCCTTAAAAATTTACCTTTGCTTTCAGTTTTTTATTTTCTTCTACAGTAGCTTCATATTTTTCTTTCATTTCTGCCAGTTCTAAGCGGAGCAACTCTATTTCTGGATTTTCTGGGGTAGCAGCTCCTAAGTGATGCTTTAAAAAACTAATATCAATGTTAAGAACTTTACTTCTTAAAGCTAAATGGAATTAATGAACTAGCCCAGAATAGAATCAATATCCAAGACCATAATCAACCACCCACCAAGATTTACCAAGATATCATTGTCAAAAAACAGAATGGAAGGCTGGGGTTGTGGCTCAGCAGTAGAGTGCTCACCCAGCACGTGCGAGGCCTTGGGTTCAACCCTCAGCACCACATAAACACAAGTAAATAAAATAAAGATATTGTGTCCAACTATAACTAAAAAATAAATATTTAAAAAAAACAAAAAGGAAAATAACCTTTTCAATAAGCAAAAGTATTTTAAAGGTTATTATGTATGTGAAAAAATAAGAATTTCAATAACAAGGCCTTTTTCTGACTTCAAAGATGAAAAGGATACTCCAAAGCACTATTAGGTTTCTCTGGTTCTTCATATAAGGCTACCAACACTGCAAATCAAAAAGCAGAAAGAGCAACAATTAAAGTCTTAAATTTGAATGGCAGAAATTATATTCCATATCTAAGTGCCAAGCACACTGCTAAGACTGTCCATACAGTGGTGAACAAAGTCCCTGCTCCCAACTAATTTACAGTTCAATGCTAAAGTAAGGAATTAGACAAGAAAGAGTATCAAGCAGCAATGCTAAATAGTACATTTGGGAGCACACTGAAAGAATTGGGCATCAAACAAAGAAGGCATCCTAAGGGAAGGATAGACCTAAAACTGACATATCAAGTACAGCTGGATGGAGTTATGGGTAATGTGGCTGGAAAGGTGGTCAGGGGCCAGACTACAGAGGGTCATGTAAGTTTTGTTGGCCTTTAGTTACAGGATCCACTTCAGTGGAAGACCGACTGAAGTGGGTCAAGGATAATGGCAGGAAGAACAACAGTTAAGAGGTAGATGTAGTAATCCAATTAAACGCAGTAACCTGCACTAGATAGAATTATGGGGAAAAAATAAATTTAAGAAAACTTTAGGAAAGAGTAAGGCTGTGGTAATTACTTGAAGAAGCTTTCATTTCAAAATGTTCAAGAATGAAGTATCATACACAATATGCTAAAAAACACCAACCAAAAACGTTGCCAGTAACCACTTGCTCAAATCAGCATTAAAATATATACTACAGTAGTTTCATATCTAGTAACTCATGTGAGGACTATGTTGATCATCTTGTATTGAATGAGTACCTCCTGGAATTTTGTATTCAGATAAAAAAAAAATCTCTAAACCAGTGGTTAACTGTTTTGTGCATGGAACCCTTTGAAAAATTCGATGAAAGCAAAAAACATAACTCCATACAAAAAGAAAAATATACATATATAAACTCTAAGTTAATAAGTCCTGTTCTAAACTAATTTGTATGTGTTCCTTTTAGTTTTTACAGCTTTATTAATTTAAAATAACAGTATGAAAAATTCAAACGTGCAACTACTTTTAACAACGCTGAAATACACTGTATTTTTTGGGAAGTTGGTATATTTACACTACTGTCCTCTCAGCTTCTCCTCTCTCCTTTCATTGTCTTTTACAGTACTCTAATTCCTGTTTATTACCTTTTTCTTTAAATTAAATGCTCAAACCTAATTCTTCTTCCATTCATTTCTACTGATCTCTATTGAATTCCTAACTTTACAAGACATGAATATCAGTGCTCCTACCCTTCCCCATTTCTTCTCCCACTCCATTTCTTTCAGTTTCTAAATTTCCGTCAGTGATATTTACAAGGTTGATAAATGCAAAACACAATGTAAATGCTAAGTTTCCTGAGTTTTCTTATGAATTAATACACATCCTTCTATTCAGACAAGTCTATATCAAATCATGTTCCCCTTTTGCCTTAACCAGGATTTTTAAAAAATATATATATTTTTTAGATGTTGATGGACCTTTATTTTACTCATTTATTTTTATGTGGTGCTGAGAATCAAACCCAGCGCCTCACACATGCTAGGCAAGTGCTCTACCACTGAGCCACAACCCCAGCCCCTTAACCAGGATTTTTTGGAGGTTAAAATAGTGCTCAAAACATCTAAAATGCCACCTCTTCTAAATGATTTTCTTATAGTGTTTTAATGTCATAAGCAATTTCAAATCCTCTTGGAAATAATGGGGTAAAAAATATAAATTTGAGGGGCTGGGTATATAGCCCAGTCAGTAAAATGCTTGCCTCACATGCACAAGGCACTGGGTTCAATCCCCAGTATTACCTCAAAAATAAATAGATAAATGTTTGTGTGTGAAATATCTGTTTAAAGATGAAAATAAATTTTTACATAAATCTTGTCAACAGATACTATGTTTTCTGATGTTTATTTAGAAGACTGGCTATCTAAGGAGATTGAAGGGTTACATTTCTGTGGGTGTGAACAGGGATAAGAAGCCTCCAGGGATCTCTCTCATGAAGGAAAATCCTTGTATAGTCACAAGGCTGTGCATCTTCTCTCTGGTCAGTCATCTTCTACAACTGTCACTTTTTTGCCTTTTACCATCTGTCTTTCACTCACTTTAGCCACCACGTACAGTTTCAGTATTCTTTATCCAAAATGCTTGGCACCAATTACCTGATATTTTCAGATTTTGGAATATTTTCATATACATAATAAGATATTTGGGGAGTAGGACCCAAGAGTAAACACAAAATTCATTTATACTTCATGCACACCTCATATACATAGCCTGAAGGTATGTATATACATGTCACATGCAGTCAGGAGTGGATTTTTCCACTTGCAGCATCAAGTCAGTGCTCAGAATTTTTCAAATCTTGTAGTATTTTGAATTTTAGATATCCTGATTAGAGATGCTCAACCTGTATTTCCTGGAACTCTTGACAACATACTTAGCTCATTCAGATCTCTGCTCAAAAGTTACTTCATAAGAAAGGCCTTTCCCCCATTACCTTGTGTAAAATGGCACACAAATCCTACCCATCACCTTTTTATCTTCTAACATTGGTATCAGTTTTAAATTATAACACTACCACTAGCTGACACTCTGTATTTCTTGATGATCTGTCTCCCCAACCAGGATGCAAGCTCATGAGGGCAAGAACTCTTTCTTTTCCATTGCTAGCCCCACTGTCTAGAATAGACACCTATTAATTGCTTAAATGAAAAAAGGGACTGTATGGGGTTTCCTAAGGAATGAAATTCCAAGCATCTATGATACTTGGGGAGACAACATAGCACAGCATTTTCAGAGTATCTCCTTATTATTTGCAAAGATGGAGGGAAACTACTAATTGAACCTAGACAAGAAGCAATTCAAAATTGCCAACATATCCATGCATGGGAATGAAAAGGCCTGCTTTCTGCTAGACCCAGGAGTTCTCCCAGAATTTTCCCCTAACCTTTATTTCTGCACAAAATGCAGATATTATTATCCAGTCATTTCTCATTTTCTTATGGATCCATGTCTGCACCCTTGCCAGGATTCCATCATCTTTGAAAATCCCAGTCAATGCACAGAGCAATATATAACAGGCATTCAGATTACAGCTGAGCTAATTAAGTAAGCAGTACTTCACTATCTCTTGGAATCATCCTGTTTCAAGCACCTTCCTTGTCTACTTAGATCTTGAATCCAGGAAGAAAGAGATGTAACAGTGTAACAGTAAACTTCCATTTTTAAAAGCGTAAACAATATAACTATTTATGAAGCGTCCTATACACAAAATAGGAATTGCTATAGACTAAGAAATAGGGAATTGAAAAGCCACAGTATCTATGAATCACTTACTTCGGGATAAGCCTCACTCAACTACTTTATAGCCCACTTTCAAATCTGCTAATTTCTCAAGTTGCTCTTTGTTCGATGGAAAATATTTCTTAAGATTCTGAGGACTCTGCAAACTCGGTAAAGCGGAAGGAATTGGGACCTCACGGTCTTCAATAAACATATTCACTGCGGCTGCTCGAGGTAAAGCAACGGAAGTTGGAGAGACTTTGCAACAGCTGCAAGAGTTTCACTCCCCGCGCTGAGAGCGATAGCGTGAACTAGGCTACCCCACCAAGCAGCGTCTGGCAGCCAGAGCGAGCCGGTCCCGCTCATTCCCAAGCACTCTTCTCTGGACCCTAGACGGGCCCCACCTGTTCCCCCTCCTTCCCCACGCCGTGGCCCGTCAGGGGCACCGCGCCGAGGGCACGTGAAACCCTCTCCTAGCCATGCTTACCTTTGGTCAGCGTGTCCAGCACCCCCGACTTCTCCAAGTACCTCCGGAACTGCTCGCGCTTCGAGTCGGCGGCCTGAGGAGACACCGCAGGTCAGTGACCTGAGTCCGGGGGCCAGAGCAGGAAGAAGGCGCTTAGAGTCTGGCAACCCCACCTCCGCCTCGCTGCCTCAGGCCCCCGAAACCTGCACGCGCCCCCATCTCCCACCCGGAGCCGACCAGCGGCTGGCTACCGCCCGCACTCCCCCAGCCACGCCGCGCCCCTCTCACTTTGTAATGGGCCATAGTGACAGCGGCCGCGGCGTAGCTGGCGCCGGAGACCGTGGCTGGCGGGCTTGGAGGAGCACTGCTCATGCGCGGAGGGCGCGCGCGCTTGCGCACTTGCGAACCACGGGCCGGCATCACCGGGGTGTGGCCTGTTTTCATGGCGACCAGGACGCTCAGCATCCCCAGGCGCCGGCAGAACTGAGGGAGACTGCGTACGCCCGCCCCTCTGGCTGTTGGAGTAGCGCCTTTCCTTCCTCTTCCGGTCCCCAGGGCGGTTCGGTTGCTTAGCGAAGAGGCGAGGGTTTGGCAACTCGTTGTAAGCGTCCGGGTAGAGCCCGGAGTGGGCGTGGTGCCCGAGGGCGGGGCCTTCCGGGTCCTGGAGCTTAACACCCTCGGAGGAGGATAGATCGCCCTACTTGTAGTGGGCGCGCCCTTCGAACCCAGGTCTTCGAAGCTGTGGTGACCTGTGTGTGTTGGACTTTTTGGCTCTCATCTGGAAAAAGTACGCACGACCAAAGCAGGACGACTCTTGGATTTCCAATTTTTAAATCGTATGTTTTGGCTCCAGTTTTACATTTGGAGTCTCCTTGTTTTGTGGCTGACTTGAAGTAGCCCTCTGGAGGATCAGCACTAATGTGCTAATAAAACCTTTTGAGCGCTTACTGTGCAGGAGGTACAGTGCGTTTTAAACATAGTTCTTTTTTCTTTCTTTCCTTCTTTTTTTTTTTTATTTTAATTCTCACAACATCTTTGTAGGTAAGTATGGTAGTAAAATGACATGACTAGGTTACGTGACCAGTGAATAGGAGAGCCAGGAAAGACTCCAATCCAGAATGTGAATCACGATGCTATGTACTGGTGAGAGAAAGTCTTGCATCTTTTTCAATATTTTATTTACTAGATAGCAATATTATGGTTATATTCAACACACATCAGTTTGCAGTTTATAAAGAAACTAAGTTATTAAATCCCAGGGCAAACAACATTAACCTAGTATCCAAAATAAAGGATTAGTAACTAAAAGGAGTAATTACATAGATCAAGAACAATTTTCTAAGGCTGAGAAAAACCTGATCCCAAACCATTTAGGATCGAATCAGAGCATGTGATTTTCCCAAGTCAGTTTCGCATATTTTTAAGGGAGGCTAAAAAATACATCCTAATTTGGCTACCCTACGTCTTTGAATTTAGAACTTCCCCCTTCACAGTTCAGAATTAGAGCTGTTTTTCATTTCTGAAATGAGTTTGCAGTTGTCTATCACAACAGCTGGTCTTTAGAAATATCCTTATCTATTTTCTCCATGTTCCACCACCACTGTTACTACTCTGATGACATAATATGCAGAATATCTAAAAGCAACAACGGTTCAGATCTGAAGGTCTGTTGGAACCCTCCTACCAATGAAGTTGTTTGTCAAGGACATTAAATGATTTGGAGGACAATCCGTAGAATTGTTGCAGGTTCTAATAAACTTTGACTCAAAGGACCACTCTCCCAAAGAATCAGAAGTGTTTGGAATGTCAAGTGGTTGGAAGTCTCTCTGTGAAGGAGGAAGGTTTCTGATAGTGCCCTCTCTGAACTGGCCCTGGAGGTTATCTATAGGAGATGACCCTTGGTTTGCATCTTCTGTAGAGGGACCCCACGTAGTACTGAGCCACCGAGGTTTCCAGGTGCAGGAGTCTGCTGCCAGGGAGAAAGTTGTGTGGGGTGACTGCCCCATGTGGTTGTCTGTATCTATAGCAATACCTGGAATAGAACAGTGATCTCTAGAATAATGGTTCTTTTTGCTCTCTTTGCCATCAACTTTTTTTTCCTGCAAGTGGTTACCATTAACTTCTTTTCTAAATATTTTATGAGTGTCTTTGTTATTTTTTGAGCTGATGTGTTGAGGGTGACTGCAAGTAGTACTAAGTGTGTACATCTCATTAGTTTCCTGTTCATCCAAAATGCTTTTCTCATCATTTATGTCATGATTGTCAGGATCTGCCTGAAATACAGAAGATGAATTTAAACTTGGGTATGCTACTCTGTGTGTTTGTTTTTCCACTATCAGATTATAATCAGGTGCTGAAGGGAGTCGTTTCAGTGAATTTGCAGATGTGCTCTGATATTTGGCTAGACTTTGTTTTGACTTTGCACAGAATTCATTGTGTTCATTCTTCGATTTATATTGTCCCAAGAGCCCTCTTTTAATCTTTTTAAAACCTAGGTGGAAAATTTCTAAAATGTTTAAGAAAAGTGAAACAGTGGCTATGGATTGCATAAAAAATAGAAATATTGTCTTTTCTGTTGGTCTTGAAACAAAACAATCGATTATATTTGGACATGGGTGACCATGGCATTTAAATAGAGGCTCTAAGTGAAATCCATATAAAAGGTACTGTCCAATCATGAACCCAACTTCAACTACAGAACGAGTGAAAATGTGTATCACGTAAGTGCAAAGCAAGGTTCCTCTGAGCGGAGCTTTATTTAGTTTCCTTTGTTCCAGCTGACAGAGCTCTTGCTCTAATCTCCTCTGATTTGCAGGCATTTCAAACTCTATCCCATCCAGTTCTCTCCTTAATTGAGCTTTCATCTTCTCCCTCTCTTTCTCTAGAACTCTCAGTCGGTATAAAGCATGGCCCATGTAGACCAGAGATGGTGAAGACACAAATATCACCTGCAGAACCCAGTATCTAATGAGGGAAATAGGAAAGGCCTGGTCATAGCATACATTTCTGCAACCTGGTTGTTGTGTATTGCAGATGAAGCCAGACTGCTCATCATTCCAGACATCTTCAGCTGCTACTCCCAGAACAAGCATTCGAAATATGAATAATATGGTGAGCCAGATCTTTCCAATCATGGTGGAGTGAATATGAACTTCCTCCAGAATGCCTCCAAGGAGATTCCAGTCCCCCATGCTTATTTATTCAGCCATCTTAGCTCTGAACCCCATCAAACAGGAGGCAGATAAATTCTTCCATTCTGAAGGGAGCACTGTTTCTTAAAGCAAACCTATGGCCAAAATATGAACAAATCATCACTCTTTCCATGTGCTGATTTTTTACTTTTTTTCCCTAGATAGCAGTAACACTCTGCCACAAAGAATGTATTTTAGATGTGAGGCGTTTAAAAGAATTTTGTTTCGATATTGCAGTGCAAAAAAAAAAAAAAAAAAAGGTGATACCTAGAGGAAGCATGTATATATTATAAACAGAATTGTTGGGCTAGTGATGTAGCTTAGTGGTAGAATGTGTGCCTAACATGCATGAGGCCCTGGGTTCAATCCCCAGCCCCACCAAAAAATAAATAAAAAATAAAAATAGAATTCTGAGATTCCCATCATAAGTCATCTTACTTAGCTTAAGTATCTTGTTTAATTTTCTTTAACTGGGAACTCTTAGAGACAGTCCTAAAAATACTGACTTGATCTTACAAACAAACCTATTAAGATTATTTTACATAAGAGTTTACAACCTAAGTGATTGTAAATTTTCATTTATACTCAGGAAAAATGAATGTGCTTCATCTGATAATTCAATAAAATACAGCATTTAATGAAACCAGAGGAAATAACCTGGCTCTTGCTATAAGAATTTAGATTAATGTTTTTTTGTTTTGTTTTGTTTTGTGTTTTGTCTTGTTTTATTTAGTTTGTGGTGCTGGGGATTGAACACAGGTCCTCACACGTGCTAGGCAGACACTCTACCACTGAGTCACATCCCTAGCCTGAATTTAGATTAGTTTTTAATACACATTTGAATATCTAAATTCTGGTTTCTTTCTGGCAGTTGTTGAGCATTTTTAGAAATCAATTCCAGTAATATTTAAGAATATTTATAAAATTCTTACACTTTGCTATAAAAAATTTATAAATTTTTATCATATTAAAATGCACTATAAAATTTCTCAGCTGTTGTATGGTACTAAAATATTATTAGGAATGGGGTGAAATAAATTCATCACTGGGGTGGTGATGGTATTATAGAAAATATTGTAACAATGTCTTATCTCTTTAAGATGTAGCTTCTTTCTTGGAGAGAACAGTGGGACAAATTAGAATTTAGCTACTTGGATTATTGGCCAATAAATTCCATATAATATTTATGAAGGCTATCTTAGGCTTTCCACAAAGGAAAGATAGAAATAATGAATGTTTTCATTCCCTTTCATTTAAAACATATAAATGTATGTCCTGTGTCCTTTATATAAAGGGAAATAATACACAATCAAAGAAAATACTAGGATACTATAGTTACAAGATACATTCATCACAAAAATCCTGATAGATTCATCACAAAGATCTTATGAGGTGGCTATTTCACCCATTTGTTATTTATCCCATTTTATCTATATGATGCAGAAACTGAGGCATGCCTTAATTTGCCAAGGTCACACAGCTGAAGCTGGCATTCAAACCCATCAGTGTGGCTCTAGAGTCAGTTATTAACTATCTTTCCTAACCACTATTTTTCCTCTTAAACATACTTGAAATTTTCATGAAAGAAACATCAAGAGATCATGTTTTCTCTTAAAAGTTCATTTAAGGGGCTGGGGTTGTGGCTCACTGGTAGAGCCCATGCCTTGCACGTGTGAGGCACTGGGTTTGATCCTCAGCACCACATAAAAATAAATAAAGGTATTGTGTCCATCTACAACTAAAAAAAATATTTGAAAAAAAGGTAATTCAACCTCATCTTTTAAAAAACATCATTTAAGTTTAGGAATGTTGAATAGTGATAGTTTTAGCTTTTTGGTTCTAGAGTCTCTAGTTTTTTAAAGATTTGTACAGTTAATAAAACTTACAAAAGCAGCAGTTGTCTAAAATTTAGCCATATTCCTGATAGAAAAATTTTATATTGACTGTATTATATTAATAATAGTATTCTCTGACTTTTAAAATGTAAATTGGGATGTTATTATTGTTATTTATAATAGTATGAATTAAAAACATCCAAAATAATTATCCATCCAAGAAGATTGGTTAAATAAATAATGATACATCCACAGTGTGATATCAGGCAGCCAGTAGAAATGATAAATGTATACTAACATAAAAAGACATTTAACATTTTGTTTCAGTGCAATTCAAAATAGTATAGTCCACTATTATAAATTTATTTATATGTAGAGTAATGCATATAAAAAAACTCTAGAAGGATATCTGTCAAAATATTAACAGATTATCTCTGGATAATGGAATTAAAATTGACTTAATTTTTTTATATTTTTGTTTTTTAATGTTTTACCATGAGCCCTTTACTATTATAATCATAAAAGGAAATATTTTTCCCCTTAAAGTATAAAACATAGTATTTCCTAAAAGAAGGAATGGTATAATTTAATTATAAATTAAAACTTTCATGACAAATGATATGAAAACTAGTACACATACATACAGTTCCACAGAATTCAAAAGCAAAAGTTAAAAACATTTCAAACAATTATTTCTTAATTAGCTAAGAGAGAGATTAACACAAACCTTTTTAAGCTTTGATAAATCTGAGATGCACATCATGCTTAGAAGTTATACCATGGCTGTCTTCAGCTTCTCTGAAAGCATCCCTTTGAGGTATACAGCAGATTCTGGTCAGTTCAGCGCCATGGATGAGTCAGCTAGCAACTAAAATCCATTTCCCTTTCTGCTCATTCTACAACAGCACTAGCCAATAGAACTAACTTCTGCAACATTGGAAATATTCTCTTTCTGCTTTGTCCAATAAGGTAGTCACCAGCTACATGCAGCAATTGAACACTTGCAGGCTAGTTTGTGTATGACAGCAACTGAAGTTTTAATTTTGTTTAATAGAAACTTAAAGAGCTACATGTACATAGTGGCTACTTTGTTGGACATCACAGATAAAGAATGCTTCCAGGGAATGAAACTAACCACATTATGTTGTATACATATGTGAACATGTTAACAACAAATCCCACTAATATGTCTAATTATTATGCACTGATAAAAAATTATTAAAGAATTCCTAATAGTAAAATACAATCTAGAAGAGCATTATGAGCTCCAAATTAAACTAAATAAATGGTTCCTCTGTAATTCAGAGATGTCAAATTTAAGACATCAGGAGATGTTTGTATGTGTTTTTACTGTAATTTTTGCCAATAAAACATCACTATTTTTGGTTATGTAACCCATATTTCTAGTACCAAAAGAATCTTTCTTTCTTAATAGATAATAACTTCATCATCAGCCCATAATCAATGGGTTATGTTCGATTTTATGGTTAGATAAATTCTGTTGCTCTCTCTAGTTTTCTACTAACAATTACATTGTACTTCAGGTCATTAAACAGGTCTCTTCAGAGCTAGTGACCTGGTGCATTGGCCATGGCAGATAAATATTCCTCCCCTGAAAAGCTACTTTTTAGATTAAACAGAAACATTTCATCAAGGGAACAATTATATACATATATTCTTGTTTACATTATGTGTATATTAATGTTTATATATTATAAAACATATATGCTGTGTAATATATAATTATTGGTAACTTTAAAATACTCATCCTCAGTAGTCAGAGATAAATTCAAATAAAGCATTATATTCTAACTATCAAAATGCAAAAATTTCAAGATTTCAAATATCATCTTTTTTCAAAGTAGAGGAAAACTTGTATATGTTAGGTAAGAATATAATTGGATACAAATACTCAAAGAGCAATTTAAATCTATCACAATTAACATTTCTACTGGATACTTGAAATATTCATTCAGCAAACACTTAAAAATATACTGCATATACTAGGACATTCACTCTTGGTAACCATACAAAACTAGCACAATTTAAAAGTCCAATAAAGAAATGGTTTAACTATGGACTATCTGTATCATTCAACTCAGAGAACAAAGGTCTCTATGAACTGATACAGAAAGATCGCTGTCATATTGTAAAGCAAGTTACAGAGCAATACATGTATCTTAATCTTGTTAAAACCTATACTTTATCTGGGCACAATGGTACATGCTTATAATGCCAGCTTCTCAGGAGGCTGAGGCAGGAGGATCACAAGTTCAAGGCCACCCTGGGCAACTTAGTGAGACTCTTGTCTCAAAATTAAAAGTGCTGGGGATGTAACTCAGTGGTAGAACATTTGCCTAGTATGCCCAAGGTCTGGGTAATCCCAGGGTTCAGTTCCTAGTACAAAAAAAAAAAAAGTATATCAAGAGTATAACACAGATATGAGAAGTTTTTATTTTCACATAGTACAGTATCCATGGATTCTATGAAACAGTCTCCAAAGTATGTCCTCCAAGTAAAGCCAGTTCTCTTTTATAGAATATATCCATGCATACCATGTGCCTGGAAGACCCAATCTCTGGTTTTTACTGCTAGTGTTTTTTCTTTCTCTTCCTGCTCTTGGCATTCAGAAGGTTCTTCCTCTAATCAGAAGGCCCTTTGGTAAGTAGTCCTTGCTTGCAACTGATGAGTTAGGTGTTATTTTATACTCTTTATAAAACTGTTAGCATTTGCTGGAACTCTGTTTCTTCATAAAGTTTTCCATTTCTCCCTCATATGGCTCTTTTTATTATTGGGCTTAAATTAGGCGCAGGTCAGTTTGCTGGGGACAGGAAAATGTTGAAAAATACAGCAAATAAGACACAAGCTAAATAAGCTGCAATTGCTATCCAAAACCTTGGATCTTTCAGCAGTGCTTTATCAAAGCAGCTAAACACAGTATAACCTATGGACATTCCAGCAAATCCACCTGCGATGTGAGCTGCAAAGGACACCTTTGGAGAAAAGAAGAAAAGTGGAAATAAGAAAATGCTAATTGCATGTTTTGGCTGTATCTCTCTTAGTGAAACACAAATACCATCATAAACAAACAAGAGTCTAAGTCTGGAGAACTACGGGTAAAACAGAAGAGACACAAAATCCCATGTACACAGAGAAAAGATGTTCTAAAACATGCAAAGCTAAAAAATGTCATTTTTAACCATTCTGAGTACATAAAACAGGGGCCATTGTTTCTCATTCTTCTTGATCATCATTCCATTTAGGATGATTCTATATAATGCCAACCAAGAGACTAGGAACTGAGTGGCCATGAGGGATCTCTATGAGAACATCCTATTGAAATGGGATGCAGAGTTGAAAAAATAATAGTATATACACAAATACTCAAATAGAAACTCCAGACTTAAAGATTAATCCCAGCAAAACTTAAAGTCAGTTCTCTTTGTGTTATAAATTCATATGGAGCCAAATTTTCATTACTGTATTTCAATCTGCTTTTTATTCTCTGTGGACAGGGAAATCCTTTCTCTCCTGTTTTGGAATGGCTGTCAACATGGCAAGTGCAGTGATCAGTGAGGTAAGTGAGGACAATCCAAAAGTCTGATTTCCTTACGAGTTTTCTAAAACTTCCAAATGGATATTTGACTGCCCTAAATCATAGAGTTGTATCCCTTATTCAATGACCCTTTTGATAAAAAAATTTTAATTAAAAAAAAAAAAAAGCAACTCACCGGAGACCCATTTTCAGGGACAAAGAACCTTCTGTAGAGAGCAAATCCCATATCTGACACAACTAAAAGGAAAAACACCCTGATGAAGGCCCAGGATCTCCACAATATTGCACCAACTGTTTTTGGTTCCCCTCTAATAATGATATATAACAATTCCTGAGTTTTATTCTATTCCAGGTTCCATTCTAAACAGTCTACATGCATTAATTCAGTAATCCTCTCAACAACCCTATGAAGTAGGTACTATCATTATTCCATTTTATATTTATTCATCCAACAAGGATTTATTGATTTTTCTCTGTGTAGCAGGCACAATTCTAGTTGGTATACATGCAGCAGTGAACAGTTCAGAGACAGCCCCATAGAGCTGATGATCTAGAGGAGCAAACAAGCAAAACATACATTATATCAAACAGTGCTAAGTATTGTGAAGGAAATAACAGAGGAAAGTCAAGAATGCCAAGGATAGGATGTGACTTTTAATAGGAGGGAAGATCTCCTGAGAATATGACATGAGGGAGCAGGCCATGCTGATATGTGAAGTAATAATCTGTCCAAGCAGGAAAAAGAGCAAGCACAAAGTCCCTTTGACAGGAATGTGCCTGGTGTGTTTGGGGAGTTCCAGTGCAGTTGATATGGCTGGATCAGTGGTTTTCAAAATGTGTTTTCCCAAAACCAGCAACACCAGCATTACCTGGGAAGTTCTTAAAAATAAAAATTCTTAGGCTGCACCTAAACCTATGAACAAGAAACCGAGGATGAAGTTCACATTCTGTTTTAAAAAGACTTCCAGGTGATTCTGGACTAGAGTTAAGGACAAAGTGGTAGGTGATGAGATCACACAGCAGAAGATACATTTCATAAGAGCCTTGTGAAGCACTATAAAGACTTTAATTTTTACTCTGAGTAATTGGAAGCCTGTGAAAGCTTCTGATCATAGGAGTGACATGATCTGACTTGTTTTTACAAAGATCATTCTGGCCACTATATAGGAAAAAGATGATAAGACAGCAAGAATAGGAGCAGGGAAACCAACTAGAGGATTACTTGTGGCAATCCAAGTGAAGAACAATGGTGGCATTTTATACATAAAGAAACCAAGACTCCACTCTTATGCACCATACTAATTGCCTTTATTTACCATCAAGAGTACTGAAAATGGACCATGAAAGGAAAGGAGTCCACATTCCTCAACAGAAATGAGAGCCAGAACTTAGACTTTCTTCCTAAGTCAGGTCTGTGCTGACAGAGGAGTTTCTGGGTTGCTTTGCCTTGAAGAACTCTGCCCTACATGTGAGCTTGGAAACATCTCTTGTAGCTATCACATTCCACACCCATCCCCCAGTTCCCTGCGCTCTATTTAGTGAGCCACCGTGTCCTAGGAGATGGAAAGGCCTAGTCCTTGCCTTTGGGAAAACAGCATCAGGACCATGTGTTCTGGCTGGTTTCCCATTCAATATCATATTGATGTTGAAGTCACGGGACAGAGATTGAGGGCGAAATTAACATTAACTCAATGTTAATTTTTTTCCCCACTACTAGGGATTGAATCCAGGGCACTTTATTACTGAGCTACATTCCCAGCCCTTTTTTCCCCCCAGCCCTTTTTTATTTTTTATTGTGTGACAGGGTCTAGCTAAATTGCCTATGCTGGCCTTGAATTTATGATCTTCCTGCCTCAGTCTCCCTAATTACTGGGATTACAGATGCATGCCACTGTGCCCAACTTTGATTGTGATTTAATTGTAAATGGCTGTTACACAAAGTGCTGGGTAAATGGGGCTGCATCTTTTTTTTTTTTTCTGCATCATATTTTCATTCATCATTTGCATTTCCTGATCCAGCATAAATAACATGCAGGGAGGACTATGAAAGAACTCTGCCAAAGACCAGGGCAGCCAACAGGAAACCTTCACTTTAGTCTTCCACAGCAGGGGACAGCCTCAAAAAAAAAAAAAAAAGTCTCTGTGACCATCTCAATTTCTCCATCCCATTTCTCTCTTGTTTATCTTCCCCTTCTTATATCACTGCCTAGCTCTTTCTGCCTCCTAGAGGAGTCTGCTCCTGGGTTGCTGCAGCCTTTAAACTGAAACATGTCTTCCCACCTGAAAAGAGGCCCTAATTCCAATAAACCTAATTGCTGCCTCATTAAAAAGTTGGCACTTTTTTATAATTTTTTTGCGGGGGTGGGGGTTCCTGGGGGTTGTACCCAGGGGTATTTATCACTGAGCTACATCTGTAGCCCTTTATTTTTTATTTTGACACAGGCTCTTGCACAGTTGCTAAGGTTGGAATCAAACTTTGTGATCCTCCTGCCTCAGCCTCCCAAGTCACTGGGATTGCAGGAATGTATTCCTACACCCAGTTATTGACACTCATTTTAAAGGAGTTGGCTTTATGTGGATTTTTTATTTTTTTTTAAGGATGAAAATGTGAGATTTCCTTAACTTTTGCCCAAGGTAAGCTCAGTTTCTTAGTTAAATAACATATCCCATGAATGTGGTCCTTAATCTAATTATCCTTCACAATTAAGGGTAATGTTTACCAATTAAAAGAAAACCAAACAATGTACATGTTTTCAAGAAATGTATTTCAAATTAAAATATATTTATATTCCTTAATTTGTAATTTTACGAATCTGGTATGTGTTTTTATTCTCATTTTCAAGCCAAAAAACTTTTAGAAATGATATGTCAGGATCAGGGAAGGTTGACAATAGCAGATCCTACAAAGCGACACAGGTCATGTGGTGATTTTAGTATGCACCTCGAGAATGACAGAACATCACAGAAACCACCTTTGGAGATACACTGCACATGAAGCAAGGGTTTTCACTTCAACTTTGAAAAGCATGAAAATCATTTCCCCACTAAGGATGTGAGGCTTATTCTACAAAGACTTCATGCAGATTGACTAAAGACCCAGGTCACTTGTATGACAACATTTGTTTGCCCAAATGACTGGTTCATGGGTTCTGATGGTGACTCTTAACAACTGAGAAGCTCCCATAGGGGCCAGATATTTGCTTTTCCCTTCTCTTCCAACAATTTTTCCTTAACTTTTTTATTTTTTATGAAAAGAAATTATCTACAGTATGGTATAAGCTATAAACAAGTGAACTCAGAATGAAATATTGATATTTTTATAGTTAAGTGGTTCATAAACTAAATTTAGGATCTTTCCACAGAGGCAGTTGCCCCTGTTCCTGTATGTGGAATATGGAAACCTTGATACCAAAAACCCGAGATTTTACCAAGTGTGACCTCTACCTTGGCTTTCAAGTCTGACCCCAGGGTCTGTCCTCCTCCCCCAATTCCCCCAATGGGTATAGCTCCACCGGAAGCAGGCCCCTGAAAACTTACCACCCATGCCTCTGCCCTTGTTTTCTTCTACCTTGTATGTCCTGCTAGTACCCAAATCTATCCTTACTTTCAGACTCAGTTAAAATCCCAGCCTCTCAGGACAGGGGATGTGGCTCAGTGGTGAAGCACTTCCCTGTCAAACACCAGGTCCTGGGTTCCATCCCCAACACCAAAAAGAAAAAAAATCCAGCCCCCCCCCCCCC
>NW_026000082.1:25212459-25308046 GCF_001458135.2 Marmota marmota marmota | reverse complement strand
CCCCCCCCCCCCCCCAGATGGCGTGTTCTTCCAAACCAAAACTCCTCTAGCGTGTAATTCTAGAATTCATAGAGATTTCAAAAGCCACCTTAGTCACTCTCTTAGCTCTTGAGCTTCTCGGTTCCTTGACCTCCACTCTCTTGTCCTCAGTCCTCAGCTGCCACTCAGAGTTTATATCCTAGATCAGTTTTTTTTTTTTTAATCTGAAAATGTAAAACTTGAGAAGGCAGCAGAATATCTCAGTGGTTTCCAGGCTTTTCCTTTGCAGACAAAAGTCACATACAGTCTCCAACATTTGAAAGAGAAAGTCCAGTTTATAAAACATTATGGTTGAAGTAGAGGGGGCACCTAGAGCTCTGCTTTGTTGGCTTTCCCCACTCTAGAAAGAAACAACAAGCCCAAACACTTCACCAGGCCCCTCTAAGAACCACCCTGAGGTGGTTCCTGTGAAATTCCTCCCTTCATGCCTAATCCTATGAAGCCAACAATTCTTTCTGACCCTAGGCAGTGTTTGGGAAATGTGAAAAGGCCTTTTGAAGGTGGATCCAATTAAACCAAAGGTGTAAAATATTCCCCAAACTCACTTACCTATAAGGATGATGATCAGTAGTCTGAAAATTCCTAAGACAGGAATCATTTCTCGAAAATTCTTGCAAAGAGATAAGTCACAATAATGTAAGCAATCTGTTGGCAAAGGAAACCTCAGCTCTACCCCCTCTTCACCAGCTCTGTGATTGAAACCTATGTTTAAGCATCAGATATTTGCCAAACAAAGCATTGTTGTAACAGCCAAGTTTTTTTAAAAAGTTTTTAAGAAATACAATGCTAGTGCACTTTGGACAATAAAATGAAGCATGGCATTTAATTCTATGATTTATGACTCAATTTAGGGGGCTGTGGGTACAGCTAAGTGGTAAAGCATTTGCCTAGCATGTACAAGGCCCTGGGTTCAATCCCCAGAACTGAGGGGGAAGGGGGAAATTTTATTAGCTGGAAATTATCTAAATATAGATAATAAAAAGTCTACACTGAATATGTCAAAAAATGAATATATGGGTGGATAGTTAGATAAATAAATGCCATTAACCTAAGACTGATGCAGTAGTTCCAAGCTTTTTTTGGAAATACTTGTTCGCTACTTCTGTCTACGGCCATACCACCCTGAACGCGCCCGATCTCGTCTATTCACTACTTCTTTACTCTCTTTTCCCATAGTAGCTAGCAAAGACTTAACTAAAATTTGAATATCAATTCAATTTTTTTAAAGTAATTTCAAAATAAAGGAAAATGTTGATCAAAATACACTGTTCTATTTTAACTTTGAAAAAATGTGCCTGCCTGTGATAGCCCTGGTGTCACTTAAAAAACTGCTGAGTCACATACTCCACTTTAATTTACTGAGTTGCTTCTCCCTCCCCTTCAAGTTATTAACTCCCTTCCTATGAAGTGAAGATGCTGCACCAGGGGTGTTAATTCTATTTTCAAGCTTCTGTGAACATGACCTACAGTAAGAAATAATGTAACAACCCACTGCACACATAAATCAAAGAGTGCCTTCTCCTAGTCCATGTGACACACGCTGAAATTTTTGTTTGATTTTGGAGCCCAGGACCTTCAACTGAGTTCACAACCACTAATGGGTTGTAATCCAACGTTTGAAAAATATTTTTCTAAGAAGTAACTTCTACCTCTGGAACAGTTTTAGAATTGCTTGGTATTTGTCCTACTAGAGTGACTTTATAGTATACCTAAATGGGTAAAAGGTTGAAGCCAAGTCAGGATTTTTTTCCTGTGTTAAGAAATGGTTGGCACTCACATACTATCATGGGAATGTAAAATTATATGCCAGTTTTGGAGGGCAATTTGGAATTTGCATATTGAAATGTTAAGTTTTCACCTAGTAAGTTCACTTCTAGGATTTTATCCTATCAAAAAGAAAAAACCACAAATGCAAAACATAAATGTAAAGGAACGTTCCCTACAGCATTATTTATAATGTGAAAAGCAAAATGGCCCCACATTTCTTTAATATTTATTTTTTTAATTGTAGTTGGACACAATACCTTGTTTTATTTATTTATTTTTATGTGGTGCTGAGGATTGAACCCAGGGCCTCGCACATGCTAGGTGAGAGCTCTACCGCTGAGCCCCAACCCCAGCCCACCCCACTTTTTTTTCAATGAGATTCTGTTAAAAAAAAAAAATCATGATACAAATATACAAAGGATGCTCTAGAGCCCTGCAAAGGCAGAGGGAGCTCTCTGTGTACTGACATGGGTGGATGGCCAGGATGCCCCATGAAGATGCAGAACAGTACAAGGGAGGCCATTTCTGTATAATATTGGTGGAGTTTAAATACATATAGAAAAATGTTTATACATGCATGTCAGACTGTTAAAAAGACATTATACTGGGAACCTTGACTTTCTTTTTTTAAACTTAAAATTTTATTTATTCACATTACTTTGTCCTTCCCCCTTCCCTTGCTACTAGGGACAGAACCCAGAGGTGTTCTTCCACTGAACTACATCCCAACTCTTTTTATTTTATATTTTGAGATAGGGCCTCAACTAAATTGCTTAAATTCGCCTCAAATTTGCAATCCTCCTGCCTCAGCCTCTTGAGTCACTGGAATTACAGGTATGTGCCACCTTGCCTGGCTAATCCACATTACTTTTGAGATAACAAGAAAATATAAAATATGAAGGATAAACTCTGAGGGCCATATGATTCTCAGAAAGATGAGTATTCCCTAAATATTGTTAAATGAAGATTCTCTGAACCAAGTAACAGTTATTGTTTTGGAAAAAAGCGGAAGCAAAGGAGATAGCTCAATGGTAGACCACCTGCCTAGCATGCCCAAGGCCCTGGGATCAATTCACAGCACTGCAAAAATCATCATCATCATCATCCTCCTCCTCCTCCATAGATTCTGTTCCCAAAGTTCTTACCACTAGAACATTCATAAAATAACCTCCCATCAGGGCATAGACTCCTCCTGAAGCACCCACAAGAGACCTGAGTGGATCAAAAATGGAACTGGCAAGGGAACCTAAAGAAATAAAACGCAAAGGATCAGACATGATGAGAAACATGAGATACAAATCTTTCCAATCTAAGGTAAAAGTTTGGTAAGTTTGGGCCATTTTCACATTAACAAGCAACAAATTCATTTTATCACTTGTATACTATATAAGTAGAGATACATAGTTTATCCTTAATTTTTCTGAAACATTAAGTGTTTATTAGAAAAGTAGTATTACAGAAACAAGAGCATAAACTCTGGAGCTAAATTTACCAAATGTGTGATATGAAGAAGTTATTTAACCCCTCTATGCTGTTTTTCTACCTACGGAATAAGGATATTAATAGATTCAATGAGTTATTGGGGATGTAAATGAGTTGGACATACATATATAGTACTTATAATACTACATGAAATGTTATAAACTTGTGAACTATTATTTCAAAATACTCCATATATTTAATCAAACTGTCAAAATACCTAACATTCCAGTATTATCTGAAGGCTGTGTTTCTTTTTTCTTAATATTTATTTTTTAGTTGGACACAATATCTTTATTTAATTTATTTATTTTTATTTGGTGCTGAGGATCAAACCCAGGGCCTCGAAGATGCTAGGCGGGCACTCTGCAGCTGAGCCACAATCCCAGCCCTCAAGGCTATGTTTCTTATGGGAATCAAGATGTAGCCTCAGAATCCTTATTAACATACTATTTAATCAGATTCCCCTAAGCAAGATGAATTTATTTCCTAACCCAATCCTTGATCCCTGGACCAAACAATGCTTTACAAACCAACTCATGCAAACTCTAATACAATGTTTTGAGCCAGACAAAGTGGTGCACACCTATGATCCCAGCAACTCAGGAGGCTGAGATAGGAGGATCACAAGTTCAAGGCCAGCTTGGGCAATTTAGCAAGATCCTGTCTCAAAATAAAAACATAAAAAGTACTGGAGATGAAACTCAATAGTAGAGCATCCCTGGATCCAACCCCAGTACCAAAAACAAACAAGTTGGGACTCAGACAACAAAGACCAGTGTACCCTCAGAGACAGGAAATAATTTAGGTGAGGTATTTATTGCTGAGGTACTTATTACCTTAAGCAAGATTACAGCCTGCAGTTCATGAAGAGAGAACCCAGGCTGATCCCACCAAGCCAGAAGTTGTTAAGATGGAATTTAAGGTACAGAATAGATCTAGGCAACTTGAGTTCATAAGACAGGGTACTAGAGAAAAGAGAGCTGCACACAAAGAAAGAAGCATGTGAGGAAATTACCAAAGCCAAGGAAAGAACCACCAAAAAGCATGTGGGAACACCACCTGTTGCTCACACAGCAAGCACCAAAAAGGCTAGATAACTTCTAAACAAAAACTTCATAATTCATGGAACATTGGTTAGAGTACACAAAAGGAGCCTGACCAGTAGTGAGAATAATTAGCATTCAACCTGACTTGAAACATAATTTCACATAACAAATCCTACCAGAAAAGATCAAACTACCTTCAAGTATCATCTAACAAGATAAAATGTATGGCCTCCAGTCAAAAATGATCAGACATGTGAAGAGGCAGAAATGATGAGACACAAGAGAAAAGTCAACCAAATTAAACTTACCCAGAAATAACTCGTGTTAAATTTAGGCTATAAAAGCAGTAAACAATTATTCAACTGTATCCTTTGTGTTCAAAAGTTAAAGACATGTAAGATATAAAACAGATTCAAATCAACTCTCTAAGGATGAAAACTGTAATGTCAAAAATTATAAAAAGTAAACTAAGTAGGTTTGATGGCAAATTAGACATTGCAGAAGAAATATTTAATGAACAGACACAGAAATGGAAACTATCCCAAACAAAACACACAGAATATTTTAAAAATAAATATAGCATTAGTAAGCTATAGGAAAATTTCAAGCAATCTAACAAATATATAATTGAAGTCCCCAATAAAGAAGAGAGAAGTCAAATACAGAAAAACTATTTGAAAAAATTAAGGTTTTTTTCCAAAGTCTGATGAAAACTATAAACCCACAGATTCAAGAAGCTCAACAAATCCCGAGCACAAGAAACATGAAGACAATTATACTAAAAAAATCAAGTTGCTCAAAACCAGTGAAAATTTTCAAATCCAAAGTAAAAACACATCTTTTATATTAGGGAACAAAGATAAGAATCATAATGGATTCCTCATTGGAAAACACATGGCGAGAAGACAGTAAAGCAATATATTTAAACTACTGAAAGAAAAGTAGTGTCAAGTTTGGATTCTATACCTCTTAAAAATATCTTGCAAAAATGAAGGTGGGGCCAGACGTGGTGGTGCACACCTCTAATCCCAGTGGCTCGGGAGGCTGAGGCAGGAGGATCTCAAAGCCAGCCTCAGCAACAGTGAAATGCTAAGCAACTGAGACCCTGTCTCTAAATAAAATACAAAACAGGGCTGGGGATGTGGCTCAGTGATTGAGTGTCCCTTAGTTCAATCCCCGGTACCCCACAAAAAATAGTGAAGGGCGGGGCTGGTGGGGTAGTTTAGTGGAAGAGCATTTGCCTAGGTTTTATCTCCAGCACCAGATTTAGAGATAGAGCACATGCTTAGCATTCCTGAGACCCTGAATTCAGTCTCTAGCCCTCCCATCCTCCAAAAGAAGAGATAAGGCTCACTATTTTTTCCAGATATAGAAAACCTGAGAGAATTGACCTACAGACCATACCATTAGAAGTGTTAAGGGAAATCTCAGGCAGATGGAAAAAGATCTGTGGGAAGCTGTTCTCACACGTGATTGGGTACCTCCCTGACTGGGTGTGAGGTACTCAGACCAGCTGAGTCAGAGCTTTCCCCACGCTTTCCAGGTGCGAGGGCCTGTCTGTGTGGGGATGTGACTGACCATTGACCTGAAAACCAGTCACTGACCCTGACCTTGGAATGCTGTCCCCATCGACCTTCACTGGATGGAATTTTCCCCTGAATTTTTTGTTCCCCAATAAAAGCTCACTCTCTGGCATGCCTCTCTCTCTCCTGCTGGTCTCTTGTGTAAACCTTGCTACCGCCAGGTGGCTCGAGGCAGGAGCCCTGAGAAACCGTCTCTTAGCTGGGCAAGAAAAAGGTAAAATGTGTCTTTATTTTGATCTCACTAGTTAACTTCTATGTTTGGAACCTCTAGTTTGAAGCTAGCGTGCTGGTCGTGCTGGTCGTGCGGCAGAAAGATCTCCAAAGGAAATATCAAGCTGCACAAAAGAATGATGAGCACTGCAAATGATAAGAACATGAGCAAACACTACAACTTTTGTTCTTATCATTTAAATCTCTTTAAGAGATAATAATGTGGGCTGGGGTCATAGCTCAGTGGTAGACCACTTACCTACCACATATGACTACTGGGTTCAATCCTCAGCACCACATAAAAATGAATAAATAAAATAAAGGTATTATGTCCATATACAAATATAAAAAATTTAAAAAGAGATAATTATGTAAGCAAAAATAATAATGTGGCCAGACATGGTGGTGCACACCTGTAATCCCAACTACTTGGGAGGCTGTGACAGAAGGATCACAAGTTTGAGGCCAGCCTCAGCAACTTAGCAAGACTTTGTCTCAAAAATTAAAATCAAAAATAATAGTAATAATGTAATGTGAGATTTATAACATGTAAAAATTAAATGTATGATAATACCAGGCTAAAGAGGATAAATGGAAGTATATAGTTTATAAAGTTATCATTATATGCAAAGTGATATAATATCACTTGAAAGTGAGCTGTGTGATAAACTAAAGACAGATACCATAAACCCTAAAGCAAACACTGAACTAGCAAATCAGAGAATTATAGTTCATAAGCCAACAAAGAAGATAAAATAAGATCATAAAAAATACACAACCCCTCTGAAACTCCCTGAACTTGGGGTTCAGGGGATTGATTGATTACAACAAAAGCTGTACCCTCTGAACCTGGCTGCAGCCAAATAAAACAGTTTCCTGCTGGAAAAAAAAAATACACAACCCAAAAAAGGCAAAAAGAGAAAATAAAAACAGGAAAAAAGGAACACAGAACGAATAGCAACATATTGAGCTCAAACCTAGTAATATCATTAATCACAATAAATGCAAATGGTTTAAACACCCAAATTAAATTAAGGGTTTATGAAATTGGATTAAAAAAATAGGATCCAACTATATGCTGCCTACAAGAAATGTTTAAAGATAAAGATATAAATTAGGTTAAAAATAAAATGATAGAGAAGATATACTCACACTAATTTAAAAGAAGATGTTAGGTTTTAAAGTAAATTTTAGAACATACAGTGTTATCACAAATAATTTAATTTCATACTGACAAATGGATCAATTCATCAGGAAAACATAACAATCCTAAATGTTTACATACCTAACAATAGAACTTCAAAATAAATGAAGCAAAAAATGAAAGAACCACATGATAAACAGACAAATCTATCATTATAATCAGAGATTCAACATCCCCTTCTTAAACTATAGAAAAAATAGACAGAAAACCAGTAAATCTATAGAATAAACATAATAAAACTGACATAAATGACATTTACACAATATTCCATCCAGGAACAGTAGAACACACATTCTTTTCAGATACACAGAATACTTAACCAACAGGCCATATTCTGGACCATAGGACAAGCCTTAATACACTTGAAAGGATTCAAGTTATACAAAGTTTGTTCTTTGACCATAATTAAACTAGAAGTCAATAGCAGAACATCTCTAAAAAATCTGCAAATATTTGGAAACTGAATGGCACACAGTAAATAACCCATGTGGAAAGAAGAAACCAAAAGGAAAACTAGCAAGTAAACAACATATCAAAGTTTGAGGCATATTGCCGTTGTGCAATACTTTGGGGAAAATGTATAGCATTAAACACCGGTGTTCTAAAAGAAGCAAGTTCCAGTTGGTAGCCTTACAGTCCATCTTAAGCAAACTAGAAATAGCAAGTGAAACACCAAGTAAATAGAGGAAAGGAAACAATAAAGACCAGAATAGAAATCAGTGAAATGAAAAACAAAAAGGATCAGTAGAGAAAAAATAATGAAACCAAAAGCTGGTATTTCTTTTTTTTTTGGGGGGGGGGCGGTGGGATGGGTACTGGGGATGGAACTTGGGGGCACTCAACCACTGAGCCATATCCCCAACCCTATTTTGTGTTTCATTTAGAAACAGGATCTCACTAAGTTGCTCAGTTCCTCGCTGTTGCTGAGTCTGGCTTTGAACTAGCAATCCTCCTGCCTCAGCCTCTTGAGCCACTGGAATTATAGGTGTGGGCCACCATGCCCAGCAAACGCTGTTCTTTCATTGAGAAGATCAATAAATATGATAACCTCTAATCAAACTAATCAAAGAATAAGGAAAAAATGCAAATATTTTATTCTAATATCTGGAATGAAAAATATTATACCACTACAAATTCATTAGCTATTAAAAGATGGCACATACCTGTAATCCCAGCAGCTCAGGAGGCTGAGGCAAGAGGATACAAGTTCAAAGCCAGCCTCAGCAAATTAGTGAGGTCCTACACAACTTAGTGAGACCCTAACTCAAAAATAAGAAGGTCTGGGATATAGCTCAGTGGATAAGCATACCTGGGTTCAATTCCCAGTACTAAATATATATATGTAATGGGGGGCCACATGTGGTGGTGTACACCTATAATTCAGCAACTCAGGAGGCTGAGAAAGTAGGATTCCAAGTTTGAGACCAGCCTGGGCAATTTAGCAAAACCATCTATGAAAATAAAAAATAAAAAAGGCTGGGGATGGGCTGGAGTTGTGGCTCAGTGGTAGAGCACTTACCCTGCAACTGTGAGGCACTGGGTTCGATCCTAGCACCACATAAAAACAAATAAAGGCATTGAGTCCATACACAACTAAAAAAAGATATTAAAATGTTGGGGGCAGGGCGCTGGGGATGTAGCTCAGTAATACAGTATGCCTGGATTTAGTCCCCAAGGCCACAAAAATAGGAGTAATAATAATAATAGAATACTATAAGCAATTTTATGCCAATAAAGATGACATCTTAGATGAAAAGAACAAATCTCTTGAAAAACAAACTACCAAAGCTTACTCAGAAGAAATAGCCCAAATAGCCTTGTGTCTAATAAAGGAATCAAGTTGTAGTTTAAAATCTCCCAACAAAGAAAAGAACTCCAGGGCCAGATGGCTTCACTGCTGAATTATAACAAACATTTAAGGAAGGACTAATAGTTGTATACAAACTGTTCCATAAAATTGAGGAGCATGAAATACTTCCTGTTTTATTCTGTGAGGCAAAGCATTAGCCTGTTACCAAAATCAGTCAAAAACTTTACAGGAAAACTATAGTCCAGTATTTCTCATGAATAAATAAATGCAAAATTTCTAAGCAAAATTGTAGCAGGTAAAATCCAACAATATTAAGAAAGGATGATACATCATGACCAAGTGGTATTTATCCCAAAAAAAGCAAGACTGATTTAACATTTCAAAATTAGTCAATGTAATTCAGACAAAAAAAGAAATGATCATCATCATAATAGACACAGAAAAGGCATTCAACAAAATCCAATACCCTTCTGTGATTAAAAACACTAAACAAACTAGGAATGTAAGGGAATTTCCTCAGCCTAATAAAGAGCAAGTATGAAAAATCCACAGCTAACATCACTCTTAACAACAAAAAACTGGATCGTGGGCTGGGGTTGTGGCTCAAAAGTAGAGCGCTTACCTAGTATGTGTGAGGCACTGGGTTCAATTCACAGCACCACATACAAATAAATGAATAAAATAAAGGTTCATCAACATCTAAGAAAAATGGAATCTTTCCCTTTACGATCAAAAACAAAGATATTCAGTCTCCTATTTTAGCATTATGCTGGAGATTCTAGGCAATCAATCAACCTATCAATCAATCAAAGGCATCCAGATTAAAAAGGAAGGAGTAAAACTGACTCTCTTCACAGACATAGCAATTTGTGTTGGAAATCTAATGGAATTAACACCACCAAAAAAAAAAAAAAACCTACTAGAAATAATAGATGAGTCTAGTAAAGTCAATATAGTACACACACACACATACAAAAAAAAAAAAATCAACTATATTCCTGGGCAATAGCAAGGAAGAATCAGAAATAGGAATTTTAAAAATAGATATAAACGGTGGTACATGCCTATAATACCAGCTACTCAGAAAGATGAGGCAGGAGGATTATAAGTTCAAAAGTCTGAGATCACCTTGGACAATTTAGCAAGACCCTACCCCCAAATTAAAAAAAAAAAAAAAATTGTAAAGGGCTGGGGATGTAGCTCAGTAGTAGAGCACTCCTGGGTTCAATCCCCAGGGAAGAAAGGAAGGAAGGAAATGTTTTAAATAAAACCATTTACAATATATTAAAAATACAAGCTTGCCTAGCATGTGCAGGGCCCTAGGTTCAATCCCCAGCACTGCAAAAAAGAGAGAGATACACAGAGATAAATCTGACCAGAAATGTACAAGATCTAAACACTGAAAATTTTAAAACATGATCAGAAGAATTCTGAGAAACCCAATAAATGGAAGGATATATTGTGTTCATTGGTTGAAAGTCTTAAAATTGTTAAACTTTCAATTCTAGCCAGGTGTAGTGTGCAGGCCCATAATCTCCGCTACTTCAGGGGCTGAGGCAGGAGGATCACAAGTTCTAGGCCAGCCTGGGCCACTTATCAAAACCCTTTCTCAAAATTTTAAAAAGGGTTGTGGATATACCTCAGTGGTAGAATGATCATCTAGCATGCATGAAGCCCCAAGTTCAATCCCCATTACTGAAAAACAAAATGTCAGTTCTCTCCAAATAGATCTATAGATTCAATACAATTGAAATCCAAATCCCAGCAGATTCTTTTTGTAGAAATTACCAAGATGATTAATATAGAAATGCAAAGTATCTATAATAGCCAAAATATAAAAACTTTGAAATAGAACAGTATTGGAGTGCTAGCCCTTCTGATTTCAAGACTTACTAGAAATCTACAATAATCAAAGCAGTGTGATGTGAAGATATATAGACATATAAGAGAAACAGAATAGAAAGTCCACACATAAACACAAACATACATATGGACAACTGATTTCAACAAAGATACAAAAGCAATTCAGTGGAAAAAAGATTCTTTTCAACAAATGGTATGGACCAGGCATTTATGTGCAAAAAATACTTCAGTTCATACTTTGCAGAATACTTTTATATAAAACATATAATGGGGCTGGGGATGTGGCTCAAGCGGTAGCGCGCTCGCCTGGCATGCGTGCGGCCCGTGTTCGATCCTCAGCACCACATACAAACAAAGATGTTGTGTCCGCCGATAACTAAAAAATAAATATTAAAAATTCAAAAAAAAAAAAAAACATAAAAACATCAAAGACTTAATGTAAAGCTAAAATTATAAAAACTTCTAGAAGAAGCATAGTGACCTTATATTAAACAAAATTTCTTTGATATGATGATAAAAAGCACAATTCCTAAATTTAGGAAACTGATAAATCAGACAATAAAAATTTAAAACTTCTACTCTACAAAAGATGCCATTAAGAGAAAGCAAAACAAGACATGGCTCAGGAGAAAATATTTGCATACCATATATCTAATGAAGGACTTGTTATTACATACACATACGTATTATGTGTGTACGCACATATGTGTGTGTATATATATGTATATATAACCATTTTTTAAAGAAACGAATATATATATGTATATGTGTGTATATGTATATATATGTGTGTGTGTGTATATATATATATATATATATATATATATATATATAAAACCATTCCTAGCTAACCCAGTTTTTTAAATAGGCAGATAGTTTAAACAGACCTTTAACATGCATGACAAATAAGCACATGAAAAGATGCTCACAATCATTAGTCATTAGTAAATGCAAATTAGGGCTGGGGCTACAGCTCAGCAGTAGAGGGCTTCCTAGCATGCACAAGAGAAGCTCAGAAGAAATGCACATTAAAATTAAAACCCACTAAGATATTACACACTTAATAGATTGGCTAAATTAAGAGTGACCAAACCAAATGGTGAGGACGTGGAGGAACAGGAACTTTGCTACAATATGGCCTGACAGTTCTACTCCTAATTGAATACCCAAAAGAAATGAAATCATATATCCACACAAAAGTTTGTATACAAATGTTCACAGCATAATTATTCATAAGAGCCAAAAAGTGGAAACAAGCCAAATGTACATGAACTGACAAATGGATAAAGAAAATATCCATACAGTAGTATGTTGTCCTGAAATAAAAAAGAATAAAATGTGATGTATGGTACATGAATGAATATTGAAAATGTTCTGCTGAGTGAAAAAAGATCCAGTCACAAAAGACCACATATTGTATAATTCTATTTACATGAAATGTCTAGAATGAACCAACAGTAGCTTGTACCTGGGGCAGGTGGATGGGGTAAAGTCGGGTAGAGTGGGGGATGACTACCGATGGGTACAGAATTTCTTTAGAGGATAAAAATGTTCTAAAATTAGATTGTGATAATGAGTAAATAACCTGTGAATTTAACTAAGAAACATTGAATTATACACTTTAAATGGGTGAACTGTATAATATGTGAGTTATATCTCAGTGATGCTGTTAAAAAGTTTGTTCCTTAAAAAGACAAAAGATGGTCTGGGTTTGGACTCAGTGGTAGAGTGCTTGCCTGGCATGTGTGAGGCACCAGGTTCGGTCCTCAGCACCACATATAAATAAATAAAATAAAGGGGACTGAGGTTGTGGCTCAGCGGAAGGGTACTCGCCTCGCACATGCGAGACCCTGGGTTCGATCCTCAGCACCACATAAAAATAAATAAGTGAAATAAAGGTATTGCGTCCAATTACAACTAAAAAATAAATATAAAATTTTTTTAAAAAAATAAAGGTACTGTGTCCAACTACAACTAACATGTGTGTGTGTATTTTTTTTTAATTAAAAGATACCCTACCATAGAATCAAGTCATTCCAATCCTAGATATTTACCTAAGAGAAATGAAAACACTTGTCCATACAAACATTTGAACTCAATATTCATAGCAGCTTCATTTGTAATAGCCTCAAACTGAAAACAACCCAAATGTCCATCAACAAGACAGGAATGAATAAACACACTGTAGTATATTCCTAAAATGAAATGTTATCTAGCCATAAAGTGGAATCAAGTATTGACACACACAACATGGAAAAATCTCAAAAATATTTACACTGAGTGAAAGAAGCCAGACAATACAGAGTATATACTCTAGGATCCCACTTAAATAAAATTCTAGAAAACACAAACTATAATTCCAGAAAATATATGCTGGGGAGGGGAGGTCACAAGATAATGTTCTGGGAGGTGACTAGATTATGATGATGGTTATATACACATATCAAAACTTATCAAATTACACAATTTAAAGGTATACAGTTTGTAGTTATCAGTTTGTATTCACTGCACAAACAAACAAAAAAAGCTATAGATCCCAGGGCCACATCACCAGAGATTCAGATTCAGTAGATCTATTGGGATCTGGATGGCTTTGTTTGCAACAAGCTCCCCAGATGATTCTGACCATCTGTAAGCCTGAGGGACACTTGCTGGAGAGCACACCAGCATTTCTCAATCTTTAATCTATGTCTGAGTCTCCTGTGAACTTGTTAAAAGGAGGAGTCTGATTAGCAGGTCTGATCTGGGGCCCAACATGCTTCATTTTAACAAGCTCCCAGGTGAAGCTGATGCTTCTGATCCACAGACCTGGACACATTTTGTCAGGAGTCAAGGATAAGGAATTATATTACATGTGAAGGAAGCTAAAAAACAAAGCAAGATAGGCAATGAAGCCAAGCAGCAGAGGGGAATGAAGAGCATTCTTGGATGTTTTGGCTTTCTTTTGGCTACTATAAATTTCTTAGGAAGGGTATACAATATGATCTAATCATTGTTGGAGGAAGATGATCCAAACAGCAGTATGTGAAGGATAGACCGGACTGGCAAAGAGACACCTGCCAAGAAGCTATTGCAAAATTAGGCAGAGGATATGAACAGGTTATTCATGTTCTCCTTTGGCTCTCTGTGACTGGGGCAGGGCTGAAATCAAGCCATGGGGGAAACAGGGATGTAGAAGCTGGAATCAGGCAAGGCTTGACCATCCCAAAGGACCTTCAAGAGCAGGACAAAAGAGGTGAGGTGTGTGCAGAAACAGAAGGAGGAGGTGGAAAAACAGGATCCAAAAAAAGTAGGAGGGAGGCAGGATGGGGAGTTATGTCACTAAGCCTTGTCAATTATCTTTTTTTTTTTTCACATTCAATTTTATCTGCCACTTCATCCTGCCCTTTTTGGTCATCACAGTTCTTATTGAAACACTTAGCTGTAAGAGGCTGGCAAACTTTTGATCAGTTAAAAAAAAAATGGTAAGAACTAATAATAGGTTGAATTATGTACCTCCCAAAACAAAAAAGATTTGTTAAAGTCCTAACCCCCAGTACCTTATTTGGACATAAGTGACCATATTTGGAAATAAGGTTGTTGCTGATGTGACTAGTTAAGGTGAGGTCATTCTGAAGCAAGGTGGGTCCCCAAACCACAATGGCTGGTGTCCTAGAAGAGAAAACATGGGCTGGGGATGTAGCTGGGAGGGTATAGCACTTGCCTAGCATGTGCAAGACCCCAGATTCAATCCCCAGTACCTTAAAAGAAAAGGACACCAAGACTCATAGCTACCACCAGAAACTAGGAGAAGGCAAGGATGGATTCACCTACAGGTTTCAGAGGGAGCAGAGTACTACTGATGGCTTAATTTCAGACTTCTAGCCTCCAGAGCTGTGAAACAACACATTCCTGTTTTTTTTTTCTCTTTAATCTATTTGTTTTCATTTATTTATTTATTGCCTTATTTATTCACTTATTTTGTGGTACCGGGGATTGAACTCAGGGGCATTCTACCACTACATCCCCTTTTCATTTTTTTGTTTTGAGACAAGGTCTTGTTAAGTTGCTGAGGCCAGCCTTGAACTTGTGATCCTCCTTTCTCAGCTTCCCAAGTCAATGGAATTACAGGGGTGTGCCACTGTGCCTGGCTCAATCCTGTTGTTTTTAGCCACCCAATTTATGGCACTTTGTTATAGCAGTTAGGAAACTAACACAACTACCTTTTGAAATATAGGTGTATTTACATATTTATAAGTTACATATATATGTACTACTATACTAATATGTTTTTAAAATAAAAATAGAATTTAAAAACAGTATTTTAAAATTATTTTTACTTCATTAATGGTATAAAAAAATCTTTCAATGAGTAGTGTTTCTTAAGTAGGCTTCATATTATAGTTTGAAATTCTTGGTTAAATATCATGACACAGAAATACAAAGATGTAATTCTAAATTCAATTATTTTCTATAGAAATGACTATCATGGCCAAATTTAAAAGTAAAAAATGATATGTAGTTTCAAATAGAATTGTATCACTGTGCTTAACTCCAATTATGCAAAAATTTTGTTGCAATTTGGCTAATTCCCACTTTCCCCAATGTCAGTAATTTGTTATTGCAAAATAATCAAAATGCTATATTAAAATTTAAAGCTCACCAAAACTCTTCACTGAGAAATTTTAAAACCAATTAAAGAATTGTTTCCCTGCCTTCTAAATGTGAATTTATGAGATGTTGCATCATTTTCAGCAGCAAAATCACATAATAACGAAACAATTTCCAATTTTCAAAATGCCTTTTGCATAGCATGAGTATTTTTAGAAAAGTAGTTATTTTCTCACTCCTTTGAGGGAAAAATGTAATCATGTCCTCAAAGGGACATATTGCATATTTGTTTTCCTAACATCTGTTAAGTAGCATGCTACTAAAAAATAAAAATAAAAAAAATCCTTTTATTATCACAGAAAAAGTCAGCAAATTGGACATCCATCTTTTTTGTAAAAGAAAAACATATAAACTAATCTAAGTAATTTACCATTAAATAATCAATGAATCTCTGGGAAATAATAAAAGATCCTTTCGACAACTCCTTACACAGGATGTCCTTTATTCCTTAGGAAGATTACCCTACTTATTTAACCAGGCCCACACAGACTGCGATAAATCCTGCAACATGAAGGACAGCAAGTCAGGTACAGCTTTCTGTCCCTGTGTGCTGTGGAACTCCCACCCTACGCCCAAGAAACTGCATGTCCTCTTACAACATATAAAGACAGTGGGGCCCATCTCAACCTGTGCAGTACATACTTGCTATACTCGATTTCTTGCTCATTTTTTAGAAATAAATGTATTGGTAACCCAGATGCTTGCACATGCCTGTAATCCCAGTACTCAAGAGGCTGGGATGGAGTCCAGGAGTTTGAGGCCACCTGGGCAACCAAAGGAGACACTTGTAAGAAAAACAAAGAAAGAAATGCATTGGTAAAGTGCATCTACAGAAAGCCTACAGCTAATAGCTAACATTCTACTTAGTAGTAAAAGACTCATTGCTTTCTATAGATGAGCAAGAACAAGGCAAGGATATCTGTTCTCCCCACTCTTACTGAACATAGTGGTGGAGGTGCTGGCCACCATGACAAGGCATAAAAAGACAAGCCATGCTCGGGCTGGGGCTGGAGCCCAGTGATAGAGCACTTGTCTACCACATGTGAGGCCCTGGGTTCGATCCTCAGCACCACATAAAAATAAAGGCATTGTGTTGTGTCTATCTACACCTAAAAAATAAATATTAAAAAAAAAAGCCATGCAGATTGAAAAGCAAAGAATAAAACTGTCACTAATCATGATGAGTCACAGACGACATGGAAAATCCCAAGGAATCTAAAAAAAAAAAACAAAACTAAACTCTAGAACTAATAAGAAAGTCACAGATATAAGATAAGCATATAAAAAATAGTTGTATTGCTCTATGCCAGCAATGAACACACAGACACTGATTAAAAATATAGTAGCATCCAGGAGATCTAAATAAGAGACATGCTGTGCTCTTGGATTGAAAGACAACACAGTAAAGATTTTGGTTCTCCCCCAAATTAATGTACAGGTTTAATGAGCTCCTATCAAAATCCCAGAAAGAATTTTCAAAGTTATACATAGGATTGTTGTAAAAATGTATATGGAAAGATAAAGGAACTACAACAGCAAAAATATTTTTTAAATGAAAACTAAAATAGGAATCATTCTTATTGAATTCAAGAGTTATTATATAGCTACAGTAACCAATGCTATATAGTATCAGTTGAGAGACACACAGATCAATGGAATAAAAAGAAGCCAGAGTAGCCCCTATACAACTATAGGCAAATGATTTTTGACAAAAGTGCAGAAGCAGTTCAGTAAAGGAAGAACAGTTCTTTTAACAAATTGTTCTGGCATAGTTGGATATTCATAGGTCAAAGAAACAAACACAACCTCAATCTGAACCTTATACATCATAGAAAAATTAACCAAATCAAAACTGATCACATATTTAAATGTAAGGCAAAAAAAAACTATAACTTTTAAGAAGATAATGTAGGGGAAAAATCTTCAGAACTAGGACTCAGTAAAGAGTGTTTAAGGCGAACCCCAAGAACTTAATTCATAAAAAGAAAACTGGAAAAAACTTGATTGGGCCAGGGATGTAGCTCAGTGGTAGAGTGCTTACCCGGCAAGTGTGAGGCCCTGCATTCAATCCCTAGTACTGGCAGAGGGAGGGAGGACAACCTTGATTGACTTCATCAAAAATTTTAAAATTCATGCTGTGTGAGAGACCATGTTAAGATAATGGAAGGACAAGCTATAGATTGGGAGAAAATACTTATAAACTATATTTTTAAAGAAAAACTAGTATCCAGAATTTATAAATTCAATAATTAAAAAATTTCAATTAGAAAATGGGCAAAAAACATTAACAGACATGTCACTGAAGGTGATAGACAGATGGCAAATAAACACATAAGAAGATTTCAGCATCATTAGCCATTAAGTAAATTAGGACCATGATAAGATATCACTGCCCTCTTCTCAGAAAAAGTAAAAAAAAAATAATAATAATAACAACAACAACAAATCTTAATGCTATTGAGAATATGGAGAAATGGAATCACTTGTCCTTTACTAGAAGGAATATAAAAGGATAGATATTCTGGAAAACCTTCTGGAATTTTTGTTTAAAAAATAAAACATGCTACCATCATATGTATGATCCAGCAGGTGTGCTCTTTGACATTTATTGTAGTCTAATGAAATCTTAGGTTCACAAAACCCTGAATTTAAGATTCATAAGAATATGTACATAAATGTTTGTAGCAGCATTATTTACAAATAGCCCAAAACTCTAAACAACCCAGATGCCCTTCAGTGAGCAAATCATTCAACAAGTAGTTGTACATCCATACTATGGAGTCCTATTCAGCAATATAAAGGAATTAATTATTGATACATGAAACAACCTAGAGGAATACAATCCTAGAGGAAAGCCATCCCAAACACGATAAACTAGATTATTTCATTTAATAATGACAAAATTATGGAAATGGAGAACAGATTAGTGACTGCCCATGATATAGGAGTGTGGTAGGCTGACAGGGATGAACCCAGAGCTATAAAAGGCATGATGATGAATCACTGGGGTGCTGGGAATGTTTTGGAACTTGACTAAACCCATGTGAGTGTCCTGGTCATGATACTGTGCTAAGGTTTTGCAAGATGTTACCATTAAATTTCGACAGATTTTTAAACAGTCTATCTTGCAACTTTGGTCAAAGGGTACATGGGATCATTAGGCAATATTTCTTAACCTCTGCTGATATGTCTACAATTATCTAAAATTAAATTTTTAATATTTTAAAATGTTTATATAAATGAACTGACAGGAGTTCTAATATATTCTTCTCACACCATAATTAATCAACTTAGGCACAATTTTAGAAATTACTGCCACATTCTACTAGTCTTTGTGTCTTTGTGTCCCTTTGTGTGTGTGATGATGTGTGGGGATCAAACCTATGATCTTGCACATGCTAGGCACACACTGTACCACTGAGCTACATCCCTAGCCCAAATTTGTCTTTCTAAAATGCAAACCTAATCATATTACTTCTAAAAATCATTAGCCTGACACTTAAGAGTCTTTATGACCTGGCTTTAGGCCTTTACCCAATATAAGCATCCTATACACCAAAATGCTTGCAGTTTCCAATTATGTGAGATTCCTGAATAAAGGCACCAGGACTTCTTTTTCATGTGCTCATATTATCTCTAATATCTCATCTCCAATTAAATTATCTCTAATGCTTAGTGTGTCCCTAACATATATTAGGAGCACAATAAACTTTGACTTAAATAAGAAACTATAGCCATGCATGGTGATACACATCTATGCTCCCAGCCTCTCAGGAGGTTAAGGCAGGAGGATCACAAGTTTAAGTCTAGCCGGGCAACTTCCAGACCCTTTCTCAAAATGAAATTTATAAAAAGGCTGGGAATGTAGCTCAGTGGTAAAACTACATGAGCAAGGCCCTGAGTTCAATCCCTAGTACTACAAAACAAGAAAAGTAAGGCATAAAAGAAAAAGGAAATCCACTATAAATATCTATTATTTTCGCTTTTAATCCTAAGAGCCCAGAATTGTTGATACTGCTACTTTCAGAACACTGACCTGCAATCACTCCTGCCAGGTATACCAGCCCCACTCGGAGGCCTTTGTGGACCATTTCCAAGGGAATTCCCAAAACCAGCTGCATAAGAAGATTCCCCACAATGTGCTGAACTCTGCAAAGACAAACACAGTTGTCAAATATTAAAGCAGTTATTTCTTTAGTAGGCTCTGAGATGTTGTTTCTAGTTAAGGACTTGGACTTGCTAGAATTCCATTTTCTAATTTTTTTAGCAGGCAAGTCTTTCTTTTTTTTTTTTAATAAAATCTTGCAAGGCACTTCAATATGTAAAACAGATACAACAACATTTTAAAAGTATAAATATATTCTATAAGTCCATTTTATAACAATTATAACAGGAAACACCAGAGGGGCAGGCTTAAGGAACATAAACTTGAAATTAGGGGTTTGGATGACAACTACAATCATGGCAGTCTCCGCATCTGATTTTGTTTCCATTGTAGTTTTTAAAAAAATCCTGACTCACTCACAATGAGTTTAAATTTCGACAGATTTTTAAACAGTCTATCTTGCAACCTCTGGATATTTAATAAAACAGAGAAGGCAAGAGAAATTTCACTGCTGTTTCTACATTTAAAAAGTACCTTTAAGACTTGCTAAAGTAATTCCCACATACTACAACTTGGCATATAACACAATGAATGTGGGTGTTTTTTATTACAGTCTTTAAATATGTTAAAATCTATCTATCTATCTATATGTGTGTGTGTGTGTGTGTGTGTGTAAACATATGGGAATATATTTATACACACACACACACACACACACACACATACAGGTTTTTTTCAATGCTGGGAATTGAACATAGGGCCTTACACATGGTAGGCAAGTGTACCAATAGCTACGTCCTCAGCTCAGTAAAAATATTTTTAAACAAAGTTTTTATTATCTTGCTTATTGAACCCACAAAGCATCTCTGGAGAATCTGAACATAATTTGAAAAATTCCCACATTAAAGTAACTCTTAATTTAGTTGCTATGCAGTACAGTGTTTTTGTTTGTTTGTTTGTTTTTTAGGAGATTTCAGATTGTACCAAAAGTTCCAAAACAAAATAGACATATCAATATTCCACAGTGCAGCAGTTCTCATGTTAGTTTTAGAGACTATGTTTTTGCATCATCATGTACTTTACAGATATCCAACAGGTCACTGAAGAGGTTCTCTAGATACATCCTGCAGAATGGATTACTTACTTTTATGGTGCCTGTGCTCCCAGCTATAGCTATGAGTGCCCAAGACATCTTCAAAGACATATGAGAGCCAGGCACAGTGGCTCACACCTGTAATCCCAGAAGCTTAGGAGGCTGAGACAGGAGGGTCACAAGTTCAAAGCCAGCCTCAACAACGGCAAGGTGCTAAGCAACTCAGTGACACCCTGTCTCTAAATAAAATGCAAAATAGGGCTGGGGATGTGGCTCAGTGGTTGAGTGCCCCTGAGTTAAATTGCAGTGTACACACACACACACACACACACACACAAGACATACAAGAGGTATGTGTCATTCAGCACACAATAGTCTAGCAAGGACAGTTATACTATTGTTCTGGATATCTCAAGCATAAAGGAGATTAGAAATATCTGCTCCTGAATTTAAATGAGAAGTTCAAAGAAAGCCATCCTGTCCTCTGAGAACCCTTTGAGGACAAGGTGACCAATATCATAAAAACTCCAAACCCCATACAAACTTTCTGCTGCTCAACAGTAAGACTAAAGTGGCATTAAAATTACAATGTGTCATCTACCTTAAATGGAATTACTAATTTTTTTCACCCAAATTTTCCCTACTTTCAAGATCCAACTTCAATCTGTCATCCGAGAAGCCATCCCCACCCTGGTCTTTCCCTCTCTCTGTTTATCTTACACTATAACAATTCCAACGTCCATTTCTCTTCTCCCTACCCAGCTTCCTCCAGTCAGGCTAGAAGATCTAATGCTGACTTTCCCAACCTCTCTTAGCTAGGAGTAAAGCCAGGTCCAGTCACATAGTTCTGACCAGTGAGCAAGTAAGAGCACTGTTAAGAGAGCTCCGTCTTGACTAAAGGGCTGGATGCACCCGTACCTGGTGCCCCCTTCCCCTTCTTTTGGCTTTGAATGCAGAGTTGTAGCAGCCAACCTGAAAGCAAAAAAGGCCAAAAGAATAGCAGAGACACCAGCACAGAACCTAGAGCCTTGGTTTCAATAAGCTGATGAACCGATCACCTACCTTGTACTTTTCATATTAGAAAAAAATTAGCCTCTTGACCTGAGCTGTAGGTCAGTGGTAGAGCACTTTCTTGGCATGCTTAAGGCCCTGGGTTTAATCCCCAGCACCATATACCCCCACACACACAACCCCAAAAAAGGTCTCTATTTGTTAATTCACATCCCAAAGCATCTCTAATACAACCCCATATGTGACATGTCCTACACAGACATGCAAATTCTTTCTGAGTGTCTTACTATATATATCAGATACTGTGAAAATTGTAGCAGTGTCTCATTTAATCACAACCACCTTAAGAGGTGGTACTAAAACCCCATTTTAAAGAAGTAGCTACTGTATACTCTAATACTATATTGCCAACATTACTATTGGTTTATTCTTCTTATAATTTTAATGTCCTTGAGAGCAGAAGCCACATTTGCTTAGAAAAGATTTGTAAAATGGAAAATGAAAGTATGGAAGTATGGACAGAAACTCAGCAATTGGGGATTGTCAAACCTCTGCGTCCTGTAATAGTTGTTTTTTTAGCCACTGACCAAAAGAGTCATCTTTTACACCAGAACTGGGTAGGCCACATAGACAGAATTGGCCTTACTGGACACCATAGGAGTCCACCAAAGAGGTGGATCTGGCATCAAGCTGCTGATGGACTGCAGCATGTATGGGAGATGGTGGATGCTGAGGGACATGAAAGACTATCTGCTTTTAGGAAATGATACAACTAAAATGCAGCACCGCACCTCCTATTGCCTGTAACATATCAGATGCTAAACAGTATTTCACACTGATGAAAATGAATTAATTTTTTTAAAGAGTGTGGTGTAGGATTATTGGGTGGGGGGTGCTGATGGTCCTTTGGTTCTACCATTTCATAACCTAAATTAGAAAACATTTAACAACATCCATCAACTAGGAAGACCTACGGCTGACTTGCTAATTATTTGGCATCTGTTCATTAAAATTCCTATATCAAAACAAACATTAGATAGTTATAATGCAATGTAAAGTAGTTTATATTGTCAGCATTTGTGGGGTAAGGTCTCTTTCTGAATCAGCTGTGGGATGTGCAGCAAGTGATTACATCCTCAGACATAAGAATGGGAGAAATACTCACCTCCTAGGCTGCTGTGAGGCTCAAACAAGAAAATGGACATGAAAGTACCTTATTTATGATAATAAAGCTCTAAACACAAGTTAGGGGTGACAGCAAGCAGGGTGACACACATCTTTAATTCCAGCTACACAGAAGGCTAAAGCAGGAGGCCAACCTGAGCAATTTAACGAGTCCCTGTCCCAAAATCTAAAAAGGGCTGGGGGTATAGCTCAGGGCTAAAGTGCTAGCCTAGCAGGTGTGGGGCCCTGGGCTCAATTCCCAGTAACAGACACACACACACAGTGAGAAGTGACAATTTCTTACATTACTTATAATCACCTCTGACACCAATGACTTAACTGTCACTCCTTACCCCGCATGGACCAGCATGTAGGAGATAAACCTCCAGGCTTCCTCTCTCTTCTCAGGACTGTAGATTAAGGGACTCTCCAGGATGCCTGTGTCCAAGGTGATCCACTGTTTTTGAGGCTTCCACACAGCATAGTAAATAAACACTGCCAGCTGATAGGGAGGGGCAGACATGAATGTTAACCACACCAGTCGCCAGAGAGTGCCCCATTAAGCCCACAGGCAGTAACTATGTTTAAATCATCAGCTCTGAGTGGGCTCAGAAGATGACAGCAATTACGTTTCCCAACCATCCCCCACTGTGGTCAACTCCTTCCTCCCATGGTCAAGGGCTGCACTAGACCAGCTGTTATCAAGAATCCCCTTTCCCCTGCCTTTGACCCCTGCTATCTAGTACTAGGTTCTCTTCCATCCCCTTAAATACCCACTGCCCTCACATTCCCACCCCCACTATTTGACCCTTCATTTACAATTAATATAAAAGTAAGTCAGTGCTGGCTTCCAGGAATCCAGTAAGGAAAGGGAAAAGTAGTTAACTCCACAGTGGCAAAATCTGGAAAACACTGCCTCCACCAAATGGTGAAAAGTAATGTCCCTGTAACATTATGTGATATCCCCTACTCCCTGATGTGATGGGAAGAGAAGGGCACTTCACCTTTGTGGTATTCTCCCCGCAAACCCATAACTCTAGTCTAATTATGAGAAAAACATCAAACAAACCCAGGGTGGGGGACATTGTACCCCAGTACACCCCAAGACTGCCAAGCTCATGGAAAAATAATAGAAACCGTCAGGGATCAAAGGAGGCTGGGGAGATGTGACTACTAAATGCAATTTGATTCCCTGGCTTGGAGAGCACTAGGAACACAAAAAGAAGACATTAATGGGAGAAGTGGTAAAATCCAAATAAAGTCGGGAGTTTTATTAATAGTATGGGTTAGACATCTCTACACCTTTTTTCTTTGCGTTACTAGAGATGGAACCCAGGGTCCTGTGCATGCTAAGAAACTGCTCTATCACTGAGCTGCATCCCCAGCCTAGGTTAAGCATCTCTGATCTGAGAATCTGATTGTTCCAGAATCTGAAACTTTTTGAGCACCAACATGACACTTGTAAAGTTTTGGATCAGCCAGGCGTGGTAGTACACGCCTATGATCCCAGCAACTCAGGAGACTGAGGCAGGAGGATTGCAAATTCAAAGCCAACCTCAGCAAATTAGAGGGTCCTAAGCAATTTAGCAGGACCTGTCTCAAAATAAAAAAAGATGGGGATGTGGCTCATAGTTAAGCATTGCTGGGTTCAGGGTTCAGTCCCCAGCACCAAAAAATAAAATAAAATAGGACCTTAGCATTTTGTATTTTAGATTTTCAGATTAGATCTACTCAACCTGCAAAGTCTATGCAGATATTCCAAAATCAGAAAAACTAAAATCTAGAATATTTCTGATTCCCAGCATTTTAGAAAGGGGATACTCAACCTGTACTACACCAAACATCAGCTTCTTAGTTTCCATAAATGTACTATGTAATATTCTATGGAATGTTAGTACATTTAACAAATGGGAGAAATTCTGTGAGTATAGGGGAACCCACTGTTCTACCTTTGCACCTTTTCTATAAAGCTAAAATTATTCCAAAATAAAAAAAGTTTACTTAAGGCCTGGGCGTATAGCTCAGAGGTAGAACACTTGCCTAGCATGTACAAGGCTGTGGGTTCCATCACCAGCACCACCAAAGAACAACAAAAAATTCACTTAAAGTAATTTTAAAAGCAGATCTTTCTGTAAGTGTTAGAAATCCTAGCACCTGCCCCCTGACTTATTGCAGGAAGCTGCACACTCTAAGTAACACTCACAGTCCAGCAGTCGTATTTGTACCATGCATCCTTACCCCATTCTTCTCCAGCCCTCCTCCCACCCACACACACAGCTGATGGGAACATGATCACACCAGAAAACCTGTAAGATGAAAGGATAACATGAAGGGAGAAGCAGATAGAATCCACATACACAGCCTAATAACTTCTCAGTCACAGGTTAAGTCTCACAATAAAACCCCATGAGAAAACAGAGAGCTACCTGCCTTCAACCAAAACCTTGACAAAGGGTCTCCTGGGAATTCTTACACATTCGTTTTTATCATTATAAGCCATAAGAAACTTGGCTCCCATGATAGCTAGATTTATGTGTCACCTTCCAAGGTGAATACAGTACCCAGCTAGTTTTTCTAAAGCTGAGATCAACATTTAAATCAGTAGAGTAAAGCAGATTTTCCTCCATAATGTGGGTGAGCCTCACCCAATCAGTTATTTGAAGCCCTAAATAGAAAAGACTGCCCTCCATTAGGAAAAGAGAATCCATGGGCTGGTGATATAGGTCAGTGGGTAGAGTGCTTGCCTCACACGCACGAGGCCCTGGGTTCAATCCCCAGCACCAAAAAAAAAAAAAATGAATTCAACTCAGTAGACAGCACTGGACTCAAACTGCAGCTATTCCCTGGGTCTCCACCTGCCAGCAGCTAGATTTCAAGATTTTAACCTTCCCAAGTCTTCATAATCATTTGAGCTGATTTCTTAAAATAAATCTGTGTGTGTGTGTGTGTGTGTGTGTGTGTGTACTGTACATTCACTCATGCCCCATTGAGTCTGTTTTTCTGATTAACACCAATGGGAATTAAGAGGATTATGTCCCTGAAGTCACACCCCACATGTAGCTATGCTCTGCCAATTTCTTTATGAGACCACAAAGATGAGAGGAGTTCTCAGGAAGAGCCTAGTTCTGCCCAGTCACTAAAACATGCCCTCAGGCGAGTTGTCCCACCCTTCTGAACCCTGCACTCTTATAGAACTCAAAAGGACCGACCAGATCAGAAACTGAGCACACACCCCACGCTGCCAGAGGAGACATCTTTAGAGGATCCCGCTGTTTTCCTCAGAAACTCAAGAAAATTGTCTGACCAATTAAACTGCCCCCTTGGTTGGAGGGATGAAGAGCACAGGAAGCCAGGAAAGGCAGCTCTAGGGAAGGGCCCGGTGTGGGGAGCATGCTGCGTCAGTCCCGGCCTCCACTCCAGGTCCAGGTCTTACCCACTGTGTTCCCATCTCCCCACTGGTGAGTGCGCGGGCGCCCACCACCCACCGCGCTTACCTCGGCCAGGCTGATGGAGATGATGAACACTGGGGGCGGGAGGCAGTTAGCTCTCTCCAGGTAAGTTTTTCGGACTGGTTCCGGAAGCATCCACTTTGAGACGATCCTGTGGACCTTTCGACCCTTGGGGGGGTCTTTTCCTCCCCCATCCACCCAAGTTTTCTCTTCTTCCAGCTCTTTGTTCTCTCTCTCCATATTCAAATTCACACTCTCCATCTCCAAATCATGAGCAGCAGCCATTGTCTGGAGTCCTCCCTCCACCTGAAAGGGATAAGAACGTCAGGTCACCAAAGGGACCCTTTGGTCCTCAGGCTGAGGCTCTTTTCCTTGGTTCTCTGGTACAAGCATTGGTGTCCCTCCTCTTTCCTGTGTGTTGATAGGAGGCAGCTAAAGATGATCAAAATGGTCTAAACCTCCCGAATTAAGTTTTCACTATACTCTCTTGTACTTGGTTTGAAAAGCATGGAATCTAATCTCCCATGTCTTAGGCGTGTAATAAATCTTGTGTGTTATTTTCCCAATAAGTAAATAAATAAATAAAGATTTTAAAATAAAAAGATGAGCCATGGAGCCTGACAACTGGGTTTAAAACACAGTCCTACCCATGTTACCTATAAGGTTCCCTTAGGTAAGTCACTTAAATTTTCCTAACCTCAAGTTAAATTTTTCTTAATCATGGTACAATACACACACATAAATTATGCCATTTTAACTGTTTAAACCATACTACTAAATGGCATTAGGTACATTTACAATGTTGTGTAACTATACCACTATCTAATTCCAAAGATTTTTTATCTCCCCACACAAAAACCCCATACCCTCCTCACCCAGCCCCTGGCAGCCACTAATCTGCTTCCTGTCTCAATGAATTCACCTATTCTGGATATTTTACATAAATGGAGTCATACAATATGTGGTCCTTTGTGTCTGACTTCTTTCACCTAGCGTATTTTCAAGGTTTATCTATGTTGTCACGTGGGTCAGAATTTCCTTTCTCTTTGTGGATAATATTGCATTATATAGATTTGATGCCACATTTTGTATCAAATCTATATAACGCAATATCCATGCATCTGTTGATGGACATTGAGTTGTTTCCACCTTTTGCCCATTGTGAATGAACTGCTGTGAGCATCCTTGTACCCGTTTTTATTTGAATACCTGCTCCAATTCTTTGGGACAGTTACCTACAAGTGGAATTACTGGCACATATGGTAATTCTCTACCTAACTTACTGGGAAACCTTAGATTCCATTTTAACGTGGAGATGATAATAGTCACCCCCATAGCACTGTTGGAAGACTATTTGAGATAATGCTTGTAAAGCACTTGGAACAGTATCTGGCATATAGTAAACACTGCATAATTATTAGTTATTGGCAACGGAAGGGTGGGTGGATGGAATGGACAGAACTAAGCCTGGGGCCTGTTTTCAAAAGCAAGTTATTGGAAATCAGATCAAATTTAATTTATTTCCAAATGAATCTTATTAGGCAAGTGTCCAATTTACAGTAGGTTATATTCAACGACTCTAGGGAGAAAAGAATTCTTTTAATTTTCTCTTTCTGCAGCAGTTTTTCTAAATAAAGAATTCGTCCCTCCCTGGCATCTTCAACCCTCCCATGGGGTCAGACATTAAATCTGTAGACCTATAGCCACTTCATTGATTTTTCTTGAACATTGATAATTATTTCTAGTTTTTAACCCCTTTCTTATAGTTGAGAAAACTAGAGTATGCATTTAAGATCAGCAACCTTTAACTGTAAATATTAAAACATTTAAAAATAAGTTCAGGCTGGGAATGTGGCTTATTGATAGAGTACTTACCTAGCATTTGGTGAGTCCCTGGATTTGATTCCCAGTACTGCAAAAAATAAGATAAAATAAAATACCCAGCAGGGTACATTGGCACACACACCTGTACTCCCAGCAACTCCAGAGGCAGAGGCAGGAGGATGGCAAGTTCAAGGCCAGTCTTGGCAAATTAGTGAGACCCTGTATCAAAATTTAAAAAAAAAATAAATAATCAATGACTGGGGATGTGGGTCAGTGGTAGAGAGCCTCTGGAGTCAGTCCCAGTACCACCACCACTACCCTCTCCTCAAAAAAAAAACAAATAAAATAATAAGCTTAATTGGGAAGTATTAACATTGTGTGAATAAGCCATGTTATAAATTTAAATACTGTACATGATCACTTCATGAGGAAATAAAATTCCACATTGTTAACAATATAACTTTAAACTCATAAAAGGAGCTAGAAAAATAAAGATTACATTTTCCTCTAGATTTTTCTTTTACTTTAGATTTCAAGATTTCCAGAAATATTACAACTTCAAGCTTACCTTTTTACACATATAAATACCTAAACATATTTCCTGTGTTGAAAAGGTATCTGACCACTGGGACCAGACAGAAGTTGTTGTGTGTCTGCTTTGTCCCTTGGTATGAGCAGTAAAGAGATCTGATATAAAGTTCCAGCTACTTGGAGCTAGAGTGTCAGGCAAGCTCATGGGGAGTGATTTTGCAGCTTTGGTTTTTACTTCTTTTCAGTCAGGATCACACTCCAACTTCTCTACCTGGCTGACCCTTTGTTCCTTGGGCACAGGGGCCTCTCCCTGATTCATCTTCTCCCTAACACCTGGGCCTGCGATGTTGCCAGGTGCTCCTCCTAACATTCCCCATCCCTCCCACTCCTGTTTCTCTCCTGTCCCACGCCTGAATTTCCCAGTATAGTTAACTATATTACCGATCAGATTGGCAACAGTGCAAAAGACTGATACTATCCCATACTTACGAGGCTGTTGGAAATGAGTGCAGGGTGTGAGGGACAAATTGACACAGCCTTTTGGAAGACAATTAGGCAGCCTGTACAATACATAAGAAGCATATACCTTTCAACTGAACAGCCAACTTCTAGAATACTATCCAGCAATGTGTCTGAGCAAGCACACAAAACTATATTCCAAGGATGTTCAGTGAAGAACTACTTATAGTAATGAAAATTCGTAAATGACATAAATGTACTTCAGTGAGGCTGTTGCATTTTCTGATGTTGCATTTTCTAATTCTTAGGTAGCACCTCCTTATCCTGCACTGAAACCTGCTCACTAGGATATCTGTTCCTGGGTCCAAAGTTTCCTTCCCTAGGATCTCACAAAGCCAACTCTAATCTAAGGTTATTAATTTTGTCCTTGTTTGGGTGTGGCCTGCATATGAACTCCAAGAGCTCTCTAGGTCAAAGTGGGATAATGTCTGAAAGCACACTATACCAGCATTATAGGAGGCCCAAGAGAATAGACCATGACTCTCAATGATCACACACAGTATCAAATTACCAGGATATAAAAGCATCCACAGCTATCCAATTATTTATTTGGTGACTCTTGGTCACGATGTCACTCATTAAATGGATATTTACTAACTGTGCTTTCTTACTAAGACTCTTTACCGTGGGTGTGATGTTAGGCGGCCCCTCCCACCTCTTATCTGAGCAAGTTGCTCTGCTGCTCTTTGTTGCAGGGCCACACACATGCAAATCAAAACTAGTTGGCACTGCTGTGAAATCTTCTCACCCTGCCAGTAGGAAAACTAGACTAGATTGTTCGAATGCCTCTAGTCTTCTGGCTTTAAAAAGGGCATATCCCTCCTGCACACCAAAACCCTTCCCTTCATGGTTGACAAGTTCTCTTAAGAAGAGACAAGGTGGAAAGAACTCCCCTGCCTCCTGACCTTGCCTGGTATAAGCACTGAATGTGTCAACAATCACAGAGCCAGGGGTCTGGGGTGGGGGCTCAGTGGTAGAGTGCTCACCTAGCATGCAGGAGGCACTGGGTTCCATCCTCAGCACCACATAAATGTAAAATAAAGATATTGTGTAAACCTAAACCTAAAACTAAAAAATAAATATTTTTTTTTTAAAAAGGGCTGGAGTTGTAGCTCGGCAGTAGAGCACTTGCCTCATATGTGTGAGGCACTGAGTTTGATTCCTAGCACCACATATAAATAAGCAAATAAAATAAAGGTCCATCAACAACTAAAAAAAATAATAATAAATAAAAATTAAAAAAAAAAGAATCACAGAGCCAGTATGTTGGCCAAAGACCTGGAGGGGGGGGGAGGCCTGTGCTTGTTTACTCAAAATGGTTGTCTATCTTTAAAAAGCAAACAAAATAGTAGAAAGAGATTTCCATAGGAGACCCTTGACATTAGCAAGGGATTTTTTTTTTCAAAGACCTTTGGCCTGATTCACTATACATTACATAGTATCTCCCAAAATTACATTGTAAATTATAGTCAGAAAAATTTTGGTTTTATTTTAGTCTCTAAATGCTCTGTAAGCATAGAAGTAAATTACTTATAAAAATTTATTGTTTGAGGAGCATTAGTCATATTTAATACCTGGCACCTAAATTCCCAAAGAAGAAAAAAGAAAGTCAGTGTGTCTCTTCATCTTGTAATAAGGCTTCAGCTTTTTCTTCAAGAGCAGTTTCCACACTGGCCCACTAGAGCAACTCCCCAAAGCACTTCTGTCTGTAACACACACACACAGTGGCTGTATTGACATCAAGACCCTAGATATCACTGAACTTGATATCCCACTCCACTTTACTCAAAACTTCTATTGGTGGCAAAAATGATGATGATGATGATGTCACTTTCCCAGGTCTCTTCACTTTCTCTTCATTTCTCCCACTGTCACTATCAAGTGACTTATTTTATGAGTCTTTTCTACTCCCCAGACAAGAAACAAAGATTTCAATCACTGCAGTTACATAAAATACATAACACACACAGGCTATAACCAGTAGAGAATAATGAAGTTGCGTGAGCTGTCCAGGCACAGTAAATGGCTGGCTTGGGCAAAGCCGATCATTCAGCTCAGTCATTCACAATGGACCTCCGAGGGTAGTTAATAAAACACCCAGACTGTATGTGTTCAGTCTGCAAATGTCAAGGACTTTCAATCTTTATTTACTTATTTCTTACTTGTTTTGGGGGTACTAGGGATTGAACCCAGGGCCTCACAAGTGGTAGACAAACCCTGTACCACTGAGCTACATTCCCAGCCCTTTTAGGGGTGGTGGTGGGGAGATAGGGTCTCACTAAGTTGCTGAGGCTGGCCTCAAACTTGTCATCCTTCTGCCTCAGTCTCCCAAGTAGCTGGGATTACAGGCGTGTGCCCACCTGCCCAGCTCAGTCTATTCTTTTGATAACACTTAGGTTGTGGTCGTGTGGTCAGTTTTCTTGGGAAATTCCTCATCTCATCTTGGTGGGCAGCAGGGACCACATCCCACTACAGAAGCTAAAATGCCTAAAACTCACATTTCCAGGTCCCTAGGCAGGAAGGGCTCTGGTTGGTGACCTCAGCTTAACCAGTCAGTCACATTTGCTTAGGAGGGTCGAGGATGGAGCTGGGAATGGGGAAAATCTTTTCAGTGGTTACAACAATGGCCGCAGCATCTGGTGTCCAGACACCTTGCCATTGGGGTCGGTGTGGCATCTGGCATCCGACACCACTGGACTGCGACAAGGGCAGCAGCACTGAGCATGCAGAGGCTCTGCACTGTCTCTGAGGGGACTGGGGTGGAGTGCTCGCTGCCTTGTCGCCCTTTCTTTCTGCTCAAGTCCCAAGCCATCTTCCATCTCCTGCAGGCTCTAACCCACCCAAATGTGCTTTCAATTAAATTCATTTTCTGATTTTATCAGTCAGGATCAGTTTCAGTCCCTTGTGACCAGGAACCTAACTGATTTAGCTGAATGGTCAGAACATTCTTCTAAACTCCATCTGGAGTTTTTTTTTTCTTTTTTATTTGTTTTAATTAGTTTTACCTGATAGTAGAATGCATTTATGCACTTTGATATATCATAAATAGATGGGATATAATTTCTTATTTTTCTGAGTGTACATGTTGTAGAATCATATTGGTCACGCAGTCACACATGTGCATAAAGTAATAATGTCTGTTTCATTTTACTATCTTTCCTATACCCACATCCCCTCCCCTCCCCTCACTTCACTTCCCTTTACTAATCTCAGGTAACACTATTCTTCTCTTGTGCCCCTCCCCCTTATCATGAATTAGCATCTGCATATTAGAGAAAACATTCGCCCTTTGGTTTTTGGGGATTGGCTTATTTCACTTAGTATGATATTCTCCAACTCAATCCATCTACTGGCAAATGTCATAATTTCGTTCTTCTTTATGCTGAGTAATATTCCATTGAATATATATGTACCAAAGTTTCTTTATCCATTCATCTATTGAAGGACACCTAGTTTGGTTCCACAGTTTAGCTATTGTAAATTGAGCTGCTATAAACATTGACGTGGCTGCATTACTGTGGTATGCTGATTTTAAGTCTTTTGGGTAGAAACAGAGCTAGGTGAAATGGTGGTTCCATTTCAAGTTTTCTAAGGAATCTCCATACTGCTTTCCATAGTGGTTGTACCAATTTGCAGGCCCACCAGCAATGTATGAGTGTGCCTTTTCCCTGATATCCTCACCAACATTTACTGTTGCCTGTATTCTTGATGATTGACATTTGCTTCATTTTGTAATAAGGTTTCAGGAGTGAGATGAAATCTTAGAGTAGTTTTGATTTGCATTTCTCTAATTGCTAGAGATGTTGAACACTTTTTCATATATTTGTTGATCAATTGTATTTCTTCTTCTGTGAGGTGTCTGTTCAGTTCCTTAGCCCATTTATTGATTGGGTTATTTGGGGTTTTTTGGTGTTAAGTTTTTTCAGTTCTTTATATATCCTAGAGATTAATGCTTTATCAGAGGTGCATGTGGTAAAGATTTTCTCCCAATTTGTAGGCTCTCTCCTCACATTATTGATTGTTTCCTTTGCTGAAAAGCAGCTTTTCTATTGGAATCCATCCCATTTATTGATTCTTGATTTTACTTCTTGTACTTTAGAAGTCTTGTTAAGGAAATCAGATCCTAGGCTGACGTGATGAAGATTTGGGCCTACTTTTTCTTCTATTAGGTGCAGGGTCTCTGTTCTAGTGCCTAAATCTTTGAATCTACTTTGAGTTGATTTTTGAGCAAGGTGAAAGATAGAGGTTTAATTTCATTTTGTTACATATGGATTTCCAGTTTTGCCAGCACCATTTGTTGAACAGGCTATCTTTTCTCCAGGGAATGTTTTTGGCACCTTTGTCTAGTATATCATAACCATATTTATGTGGGTTTGTCTCTGTGTCCTCTATTCCGTACCATTGGTCTACAAGAATATTTTGGAGCCAATCCCATGCCATTTTTGTTACTATGACTGTAGTGTAGTTTAAGGTCTGGTATTGTGATGCCTCCTTCTTCACTTTTCTTGCTGAGGATTGCTTTAGCTATTCTGGGTCTCTTATTTTTTCAAATAAATTTCATGATTGCCTTTTTATTTCTATTAAGAATGTCATTAGTATTTTAATAGGAATTGCATTAAATCTGTATAACACTTTTGGCAGTGTGGCCATTTTGACAATATTAATTCTGCCTATCCAGGAGCATGGGAGATCTTTCCATTTTCTGGGGTTTTCTTCAATTTCTTCCTTTGGTTTTCTGTAGTTTTTTATTGTAGAAGTCTTTCACCTCTTTTGTTAGATTGATTCCCAGGTATTTTATTTTTTTAAGGCTATTGTGAATGGGGTAGTTTTCCTAATTTCTCTTTCAGTGGATTCATTGCTGATGTATAGGAATGCATTTGATTTTGGGGTGTTGATTTTATATCCTGCTACTTTGCTGAATTCATTTATTAGTTTTAGAAGTTTTCTGGTGGAATTTTTCAGGTCTTCTCCATATAAAATCATGTCATCAGCAAATAGTGATAGTTTGAGTTCTTCTTTACCTATTTGTATCCCTTTAATTTCTTTCTTCTATCTAATTGCTCTGGCTAGAGTTTCAAGGATGATGTTGACTAGAAGTGGTGAAAGAGGACATCATTGTCTTGTTCCAGTTTTCAGAGGGAATGCTTTCAATTGTTCTCCATTTAGAATGATACTGGCCTTGGATTAAGTATATATAGCTTGGAGTCTTTTCTTACAAGTGAAATTCATTTCTCTGTGTTTAGGAGACATAGTATAAGTTGCACAGATTCAGGAAAGTTGTGATCTGATCTAGATTCTGCCACTTCCTGTGACCAGGGACAAGTTCCTTCTGTCTCTGAGTCACAGCTCTCTTACCTGCACAGTGAATAGTCTTCACTAGACTAGAAGTTTCTCAAGATACTGACTAGGCTTTACAATCCCCTGTAGCACTTGTTTTCATGCAGATTCCCAGGACCCACTGCCAAAGAGTTATTGAATAGATTTAGTAGATCTCTGACAAGTATACCAGATGAAGTGGAGGCAGCAGCCCCTTTAAGAACCAGACTGAGCTGGTCATGATGGTACATGCCTGTAATCCCAGTGGCTCAGGAGGCTGAGGCAGGAAGATCTCAAGTTGGAGACCAGACTCAGCAACTTAGCAAGGTCTGAAGCAACTTAGCAAGTCTGTCTCAAAATAAAAAATAAAAAGGGTCTGAGGTGTGGCTCAGTGAGTTCAATCCTTGGTACCAAAAAAAATAATAATAAAGAACCAGAATAAGGGTCTCCAAGTCTACTCCAGCTCACATACTATACTCATGCTGTCATGGAGGGCAGAGACCTGTTCCCTGCTATATTCTTTGTGCCCAGCACCATTCCTGGCACATAGTAGGTGTTCAAAAAAATATTTGTGGGCCGGGATGTAGCTCAATGGTAGAGCCCTTGCTTAGCATTTATGAGGCCCTGGGTTTACTCCCTAGCACCAAAAAAATTAAAAACTAAAAATAACTTTGTATTTGAATAAAGGGTATATGGAAACTCGGCACTACCTTTGCAAATTTTCTATAAATCTAAAATTACCCTTCTCCCCCCAAAAAAGTTTATTTAAAAGAATGCTATTGGAAAGGAGGAGGGAAAGAGGTATGGAGAGAAAAAGGAAAGGAAGAAGGAAATACATCCACACCACATGGACTAGATCTTGTGTCACTTTCTGTTGCAAAGCGCCTTTTCCTCTGGATTTGCATGGCCCACTGCCATCCTGTCCTCTCTGAGTCCTCAGAGGAGACCAGTAGAGCCACTGTGTTGTGATGACTGCCCTTGAGGAACAGCACGGCTTGTGTGGCACCGTGAATGCCTACCGTCTACTCCCAGTGTCCTCATGTCACTGGGCCTCAGTTTCCCCGGCTGTAACAGAGCTCACCTAACAGAGCTCAGCGTCTTAGGGAATTGTAAGAATCAAGTGGCCTGATGGCCACGGTAGTGAGCACTGTGTGCCAGCTTCCACACTATGCACCCTGTGAGCTTCCTCTTCATCATAGTTCACAGCCACCTTGGGAGGCAGGGTAGTAACATCCCCATCTTATAAGGAAACTCAGGCTCCAGAGGCCCTACAGCCAGCAAGGGGAGGGTGTGAGGAGAGCCCATGCTTCTAACTCCACAGCCCTAAGTGTTCTGCTGCGCATTTTGATTATTTCCATCCCATCCCTCTCCCTCCACCCTCATATTCTCTTCATAGTCTGGCTGCACAGACAGACCCAGACCAAACTCTGGGAATTCCCAAAGGAAAACTGTTGAAGAACTGGCAGGTCACCTGGGGCTGGGAATCCCCCAACCCCTACTGCTACCACAGGGATCTGGATGGAGTCAAGTACCCAGGACAGGAAAAGGATCTGCCGTTCTGAGAACCAGAAAGACTAAGTCAGGCTCACCTTACCTCCTTCACCTGGCCCAGAAGGGCACTGGCAAGGCCAATACCCTTAGGACAACTCCTCTTTGGTGGAAGACACTCATGGTCAGTAGTTTGTGCTGTTTCCTAGCTGCATTGAAACGAGTAGGTTTAAAATATCTGGATTGTTGTTCTAAAGAGCTGGCTCCACCCATTCATTGGTACCAGGCGGGGCCCCTTCCCTGGGCTGAGTCCAGCCTTGATGTGGCCCGGGGGCCCAGAAGGCAAGCAGCTGGCTGGCTGGGCGTGCCCAGTTGCTGCCTGGTGGGGAGGCTTTTGGTGGCATTGCTAGGCAACCTGGGTAACTGGAGAGGCCACAGATTGGGCTTTGGGGCCACAGAGATTAACAGCCTCCCTCATCATACAGCAAACCATCATTATGCCCAATTCCAGGAGTCCAGCAATCTCTCTGTGGTCACAGCCTGAAACGATGCATTTTTAGCTACATAAATTCAGAAACTGGCTTTTCAATATTATGGGCTTGTGGTTGTGGTTGTTTGCCTTTTGCTCCATCTCTGAAGGCATATTTGGAATAAATAGGGAAAAGATTTAAAAACAAAAAAATGCTTCACAAACCCAGGCTTTCAACAGTTTTTCGGAGGCAAAGCACACATACCCTCCCCAGTGAGGGCAACTAAGGTAGGGCCACTCTGCTTCCTGAGGTCTCAACAGAGCTCATCATGGTTTAAAGGCTTCTTCCTTGGACCCCCCACAGCTCTGACTGTAGTTCAGGGTGGAGGGACCAGAGCCTTGATCACACACAGAATAGCTTCTTCGTGTCCTTCCCATAAGACCATCATAACACTTCACCCTTTCCAGTCTGGGGACCATTTTCCCCTAGTTTATTTTGGTGGCTCCTCCCATCTGCATTATCTATGAAGGCGAAATCATTGTTATTTCCACTTTACAGATGAACAACTAAGGCAAAAACAGGCACCCAGGATTACTTATCTCATAACAGTGCAGCAGGAGAACAAATCCACTCATCCAGGAGAGGCCAGATCCTAGGCCTCTCCACTATATGGTCTGCCTTCTCACAGAACTGTTTCATATATTACAGAGATTTATGTACCCCATTATAATGTTAATAATAGTAATAATAACACACATTGCTGTAGGAGACATAGGGAAATCCCTCCTGCATCTTATACTGTCCTCAACCCATCATCATCCTTATTGATTGAGCTTTAGAAGCTTCCTCATGTACACTAAGAAATACAGTCTGGAAGAATCCCCCCAAATGGACACACTAAGTGAGCCAAAAGACCTAGCACACCAGCACACAGGGCTGATGGGATCCTGACCCTGAGACATTTCCTCCCTAATTCAAGCAATTGGCTGTTTGAGAGCATCATGATACTACCTCAATCTCTCAAGTAATGAGATTAAAAATCATTGCTTTTATTAGAAATTTGTAGGTGTTTTCTCCAAAAAAGACTTTTGCTACCTCAATGAAATATTTCTTAAACATTTCAGTGATCCATTAATAGTGACCAATCATCCAGTTTGCACAGGACTGTGAGTTTCTTGGGATGATAAAATCAGGTCAGACCTGGGCAAACCAAGGGTGTTTGATCACCCTGTCCCAGATCAACCACCTCAGAATCATCCAAGGAGGCTAGGCAAAGATACTTGGTTTTATACCTCAGGCTATTGTTCTTAACCCTGGCCTCATATCAGAATCCTCCAATGAGCCTATTTATCTGGACTCACTCCAGATCAATGGAATCAGAGTCTTTTTGGCTGGGACCTGTGCATTGGGATTTTTTTATTGGCACTGGGGGTTGATCCCAGGGGCTCTCTACCACTGAGCTACATCCCCAGATTTTTTTTATTATTTTGAGATAGGATCTTGCTAAGTAGCTGACCTTGAACTTGTGATCCTCTTGCCTCAGCTTCTGGATTTACTGGGATTATAAGCGTGTACCACTAAACCTGGTTCTGGGAATTTTTTTTTAATGAGCATCAAAGAATAAAATCCTGCCCTTGGGATTAAGATTCAGAGATTCTGGGCTTGGGTCATGCTGGGAATCTGTAGGCATTTTTAACAGGTTTCCCAGGGAGTCTTTTGCACACCATGTTTTGATAACCACTGAATGCTTCTGTGGACATTCATTGGACACACTTTCTCTGAATGCCTTATATGAGATGGGCTCTGGAAACACATAGGGAAAAAACAAAACAAAACAACAACAACAACAAAAAAACTTTTCATTTCTCCAGGCTCCCAAATTCAGTAGGGAATAAAGACCTATAAACTGTTCCAACACAATGTGCTATGATTTAGACTAAAAAAATGGGTCAGCCCCATCTGAGTGGTTATAGTACTCAGTTTCCATAAGCCTAGCATGCAGACTAAAAATGGAGCCTATTATTTGCCATTCCTCCCTCTGAAAGATCAGGTTTGTTTCCACTTTCTTTCAATCTAGGCCAACCCTGTGACTGGTTTTGGCCAATACTACATGGCAGAAAGAGTGTGTCCAGGGCCACGCCTTAAGAGATGTGGCTCCTCTTGGAAAGCTCCCTCCTTGAAGCCTGACACCATGTAAGGTTGGCTACCCTGAAGCCACCGTGCTATGAGGAAGCCCAAGCTACCCATGCGGAAAACAGCAAAAGACAAAATAACATGGTAATTGTTTTCAATCACTAAATCTTGGAGTGGTTTATTATACAGCAATGGCTACCAACGTCCCTCATCTGAGCCAGAGACAGAATGACATTTCATACCATTCTGCCTTTCATTAACCTTGACCATCTTTGGATCCCTCCAGGGATCAGACTACAGATATCTTACCTGAAATAGCCTCCCAAATCAGTCTCCACCTCCATTTCCACTCCTACTTACCCTCCTCCCCCCCAAAAAACCCCCATAAATCAGAGTATATTAATTCTCCTTTAAAACCTTCAAAAAGGGCTGTGCCCCCAAGGTGCTCACCTATAATCCCATCTGCTTGGAAGACTGAGACAGGAGGGTTGCAAGTTCAAGGCCAGCTGGTCTTCAAATAAAATAAAAAGGGCTGGAGGTGTAGCTCAGTGGTAGACCACTTGCCTAGCACATACAAGACCCTGGGTTCTATTCCTAGAACTGCCAAAAATAAAAAAAAAATTTAAAAAGCCTTCCATGGTTACCCATTGTCTTCAGGATAAATACTGATAAGGTCCCAATTTGACCTCAGCTCCTACCTTTATTGAGTTCAGCTTCTACAGCTCTCTCCCAACAACTCTGAGTTGCAGCCACAGGGATTCTTTCTGTTCCTAGAACACATCAAACTCTTGCCTCAGGGTCTTTGCACTTGCCATTCATTTGGTGTAGCTTTTTCTACTCCCTCCTTCTCGCTCTAACACACACACACACACACACACACACACACACACCCTTCTTCATAACAAGTAGTGCCTCCCTAGGAAGTCTCCCCCAGACACGCCTTCCCCCACCTCCACATCCTCCAGCACATTCTCCTGCTTATTTGTACCCAGCATTTATCATATCTAAAAATATCTGGTATATTTATTGTCTGATTCTTTACTGGCTCCAGAAAAGACAGAAATGTTTGTTTTTCTATTCCATCCGTACCCCACCTAGCACAGAATGGGGCTAAGAGTTTGCTGAATTATCCATCAAATGAAAAAAAAGGAAGAAAAGAGGAAATATGGAGTATGGGGGGCTGGGGCTGGGGCTCAGTAGTAGAGCACTTGCCTAGCATGTGTGAGGCACTGGGTTTGAACCTCAGCACCACATAAATAAATAAAATAAAGGTACTGTGTACATCTACAGCTTAAAAATGTATTTAAAATTAAAAGAAAAGAAAGAAATATGGAGTATGGAAAGAACACTGACATTGTAGGAGCCAGAAAAACCTGGTTCCTGCTGTAACTCTGCCCCTGCCTTCCTGTGAGCAAGCCACTTGACTTCACCTCATCTGGAACCTTATCCCCACTAAGTACACATGGCCAGTGCTGTCTACATGTGCTGCGCTTTGGAAGTTTTTTACATATTTTTGTTTATGAGTCCCCATAAGTATTTTGAAAATGTTATGTCCCTTCTTTAAACTGGGTAGCTAACCCAGGGCCTCATGCATGGTAAACAAGAGCTCTACCTCTGAGCAACACCACCAGCCCCGTCACACATTTTTAAGTTAATAACTAAAATTATTTTTTGCAAGCTAAAATAGGTTCCAAGACCAAGTTCTCTGGCATAGTCTTTGCTAGAGACATGCTTTAAATATATCTTCACCCAAACCTTGGAGCTACAGATTTAGCTTGTTCAGTTTACAGGAAATATCTACCATATAATCCCGCTGGCAAAGCCACTCCTCACTGTCAAACCAACCAGCCAAATTAGATGGATTTTTTCTATCTGTAAGAAAATACACAGCATTTTTAAAAAAGTTTTATAAATGTGTTCATTTGCATTCCCATGACAACAGGCTTATCGCAACTCTAATTGTACAATACATAAAGAGCTAAATAACTTAAGGTTAATAGAAAGACATCACGGTTAAGAGCCCCAATTATAGAGGAGTTCAAAGTGCCTGAGTTCAAATCCTGATTTTATCACTTAATAGCTCTATGACTTCAAGCAATTCACCAAACCTCTCCATGCCTCAGGAAATTCATCTGTTTAAAAAAAAAAAAAAAGATCAAAGTATCTATAGACTTGGTTCCTTTTCTGTAAAATTCTTCAAACAGTGTCTAGCACATAAATAGCATCAAACAAGTATTTTAAAATAAAATAAATACTATGAGCTGGGCCTGGTGGCACAGCATGTAATCTCAATGACTCAGGAGGCTGGGGCAGGAGGATCACAATTCCAAGGGCAGTTTTGGCAACTTAGTAAAACCCCATCTCCAAATAAAATAACAAGGGCTGGGAATGTAGCTCAATGATAGAGCACCCCTGGGTTCAATCACCAGTACTGCAAATTGAATTAAACTAAACTGAATAAATAAATACTATGAGTCTGTAGTGAGGAGTGACCCTTTCTATTTTATTTTACTCTTTTGCTTGCTCTCTCTCAGGAACAGAGCTTCTCCAATTGTCCTTTTGAACAATATGTCACAGAAAGATTGAAGATGGATAGAGGTGTGCCTTTTTTTGAAAAGCCAAAGAAGAGAAACAATGAGAGCAAAATTGAAAGGAGAACTTAAAAGAATCCAGAGAAGAAGAAAGCATTTAAGAAGCAGTACCTGTGGAGGTTGAGGATCTGGAAACTGGCTCCTTCAAAGCCATCAGTTGCAGGATGACTGGCATATTCCACACACCCTCCCCAGGCACATGCAGAGCTAGGTGGAATTCCTGGCCACCCATCTACAACTCTGTCTCTTACATAAGAAAGCACATGGGACTGCAAGTTAGCAAGAAGAACATCTTTGAATCTGCTCCAAGTTATACAAATGTAAATTATTCATAAATTTCAGTGCTTTTATCAGAAGGAACAGTTAGCAGTGATCCAGTGTACAACTAAGGACAAAATGTTAATTGACCAGGACATGGGACAACTCAAGAGGCTGTTCATGAGCAAACCATCACAAGGTCCTAAAAGAAAATCTTATTTCCTCATTAAGGAGAGGACCCCACTAGCCTGAAAACCTCTGTCAACACCTAGACCCTGTGCATTGGTCACACTTTTGAAATGCAAATCAGGGCCTTTGGTATAAAGTCCAAGTTCATTAACAAGGTTCACAAAGACTTCCTGACCTGAGACCTATTTTTCCACTTTCATTTCTTGCCATTCCCTGCAATACACCCTATAATCCAGCCTACTGAACCCTGAGCAGTTCCAGCTCCCACTTTCCACTAAGCCTCTTCATAAGCTTCTCCCTCTATTAGAACATCTTCCCTTCCCAGTTTGTTCTCCTGGGGAAGTCTGAGTACCCCTCTGACCTTTACACCTCCTCTGCAAAGCCTTAGTGGGCATCTATCTCATACCTGGTGCTGTGCTAGGCCCGGTAGAAACTATGTAAAAGAAAGCAGGCATGGTAGAATTAAATGCCCCTCTTAGGCCCCTCAGCAGCCTCTGCTCATGTCTAAAGTATATTCTTTGTATTATAACTGTCACGAGATGTGAACATCCCCAAACAGAACTTTTGTCTTACTTATCTTTGAATCTCTATTATCCCAATCAATGGAATCCATCAATAAATATCTGTCAGCTTCATTTATTCACAAAAGATTCGCCCAACAGTTTTACCCTAGAGACATACAAGGTGCTGGTAACATAACTGTGAATTAACAGACATGAACTCACCCTCTTGGAACCTTGCAGTCTCGTGGAATGAACAGGGCACTTGATTGAATGAATGAGTGGATAAATTAATGAATCAGAGAATGTGCTCCTCCCCACCTGGCTGAGGCAGCCCAAAGCTGAAGATGCACAGGAAGTGAAAAGACTAGTGTCTTAAGTAGTTGAGGGATCATGATGGCCTCACTTTCAGCCTTTCTAGTACCAAGAAACTTAAGACAGGAAAGAGTCAGGCAAAGAGCATGGAATTTAGAGTCTGATCTACAAGACTGAATTCTAGATCCATTACTTACTAGCCATGTGACTTTAGGTAAATAAATTCCTTAACCAGTGTTACTCCATTTCTTCATCTGAAAAACTGGGATAACATCATGACAGGTTTATGATTTTGTGAGATAATGTATTTCAAAGCCTTTGCCCTGCAGCCAGGCAGAGTTGGTTTTAAAGATTTAACGTGCAAGTTCAGACACACAGGAAGGTCTGGACCCAGCCCTGGTTCAGTGTTTTTACCTCCAACCAGCTGCCAGTGCTTTCCCTCTTCGGTGCCATTTCCATACCTTCTGGCCTCCCTCTTCCTCCACCAGCTCCCTGCATTGCCCAGTTCTGTGTTTACAAGTCCACCTAGGTGCTTTCAAGGCCAGGGGTTGTCGCAGGTATCTTACAAGCCTAAGACAAGGGAGGTGCCAATGAGGGGTGTGGCAGGAAGGGGTTCAAAGAAGAAGGAAAGAGCAGATGTTTATCCAGGCTCCATGATATGCCCAGCCTTAGTACTTGGCATGTTTTGTTTCTTGTCACCTTTGTAAAAATACCATTTTACAGACAAGGAAACTGAGGTCCAGGAAGTAAGTGGGAGTTGTGGGATATGGCAAGTCTCCCTGTGACTCCAAAATAATTTTCTACCCTGCCACACTGCCTACCAGCTTGTAGATGATCTTTAAATGTTTATGGATAAATTTCAGTTTTCTTAATCCCAGGAGAAGCAGAAATAGTGTTTCCCGGTCCCTAGAGAATCCAAGTACACACTCACAGAGGAGGAAGAAACAAATGAATAATAATAAATGAATGAGGTAGTGAAATCCCTCAGATGCTCAGACCAGGAAGGAGGAAACAAATAAGCCCGGGAGCTGCCCTGCTGGAAGCAGCACAGCAGACCCTGTGGTCGCCAGTGCCCAGGCGGGAGCAGAGGTCTGCCGAGTGGGAAGGCTGGGAATCTGCTCAGTTGAAGGTAGAAAAAAAATGGAGTTATAACTGAGGATGGTGCTCAGCAGTAGACCCTTCACCTAGCATGCTTGAGGCCCTAGATTCATCCCCAGCACTCCTCCCCAAAATTGGGGGTTCAGGGATGCTGGGAAGAACTGATGGAAGGAGAGAAAGCCAGCGATTGAATAGGACAAGGAAGGGGCATTACATTACCTGGTCATCTCCCCCATCCTCATGTCCCTGGAGGAAACAGTCCCCTGACTCCTGGCCCAACTGCTGCCAACTTTTAAAACGAAAGTTGCAGGACCCCAAGCGGCCACTCCAGGCTGCTCCGGAAGCGGGGTTAGGAGGGAGCACCCAGCCAGACTTGGACTATAGAGTCCAGGGGCTTCCTGCGCCGCCTCTAGTGGACACCCGGACTCCCTCACCGCCCCAGCCAGGACCTTACCTCGGGTGGCCGAGGTAGGGGCGTCTCTGGCAGCACAGTCCGGTCACCGAGTTTGAGACGACCCGGGCCACCGGGGCTGCCAGCAGCCCCAAGCTCCCGCACTGCCAGGCTCTCCCAGTTCCCTCCCCTCTACCGTCCAGACAGGTTCCCCAGGACCCAGCCCAGGGGGAGGGAGTCTGAGGAAATCCCCTCCCGGGCCTGGGCCGGGCCTCAGGCTGGCTTTGGATGAATGAATCCTCCCCCTCCGCCTGCTTAGATCTGTGTCAGGGAACCTGTGACGCCTCCCTGTGTCTTCTCCAGGGCGCTGCACCCTCTCCACGCCTCCTCCAAGTCCCACAGTCCAGTTGTGTGTCTTGGCCCCTTGCCTTGCACTCTCAACCCTCGGGGGAGGGCCTCATGGGTGGTCTCTGTCACTCTGCACTGAGTTGTTCTCTGGTGTGAAGCCTGGCCTGGTACTGGGCACTGGACTGGGGTGACTTGATCACACACACACATACACACACAGAGACACACACACAGAGTCAAAGCTTAGTCACAAACCCCCTGAGCTCTGTCCACCAAAGGTTGTGCCTTGTTGTGCCTTGGTCCCTGGCACACGGACCCAATTTCTGGTTATTCATTCAATGCATTTTGAGACTGGTTTGCCTTGTGCCAGGCCCTGAGAATGAAGAGGTGGATTAATGTGTTTGCTGCCCTCCTACTCTACTGGGAAGGCAAAGAATGAGGCACAGCAGGGACCAAGGAGGACTCCCCTGTGGAGGAGGGTTCTGGAAAAGTTCTTAGAGTAGATAACATACAAAATAGACTATTAAAAGTTCAGAGTGTGAGTGAGGAGTGTCAGATCCAGAAGGACCTGGTATTCCTTGCTAAAGAGCTCAGACTTTATCATCTAGGTATTAGAGAATCATAGAGAGGTTTTAAACACAGGAAACAAATTCTCAGGTTGCATTTTTTGTGTGTGGTGATGGCTTTGTGGATGCCAAGCAAGTGCTCTACCCTGAGCTACACCCCCTCCTCGGATTGCATTTTTAAATGCCACATAAAGAAGGGTTTGAGGGACACAGAGTGAAGTAAGAATACCAATCGGATTGTTACAAAAGTTAAAGCAATGATAATGGATGATGTGGGCCTAATCCAGTGCGGAGTGAAAAGAAGGGATGGATTCAAAGGATGCTTAGGGAGTAGCACTGATGGATTTGAAGAATAAGGAATTCAGCAGCATGCCATGATGCACACCTGTAATCAAAGCGACTCTGGAGGCTGAAGCAGGAGGATTCCAAGTTCAAGACCAGACTAAGCAACTTGAGACCCTGTCTCAAAATTAAAAAAAAAAAAATGTAAAGGACTGGGAATGTAGCTCCATGGTAGAATACTCCTGTCTTCAATCCCTAGTACACCCTCCCCCACAAAATAAAATAAAATAAGTAAGAAGTCTGGGATGAATACCAGGTTTTCAACTTAAATAATTGACTAGGTTATAGTTAACCAAAGTGGGAATGTCAAGAGGAAAAGCAGTTTGGGAATTTGAGAAAAAATAAATTGTGTTCTGAACTTGTTGAGTCAGGGACACCTATGGGGATGTTCAGGAAGCAGTTTCTCCAGGGAGACATACGAATTATGTATCACTCAGGGACCCAACAAGAAGAAGAAAGTCTATTCCAATAAACGGAAAAAAAAAAAAAAGTTAATGGAGTAACTATTTACAGAGATCTGGGAAGGGTAAAGGAAGCCACAAAGAGATGTTGAATATCCAGGAACTAGCAACAGTGGGAAGCCCTTACCACCCCTGGGTCTAAAGGGACAAGAAAAAGAAACAGTGTAGACAGAACCCATTGGGAGCTGGCATTGTGGACAAGGGTCCTGACATGGCTTCCACTGAAGAGGGAAGTGACCACTGGTGGATCAGAGGGGAACAAGAAGAAATACTCAGCCACTCTCTCCTACAACTTTCCTATTCCCAGACTCAGATGGCACCAAAGTAGATGAGAACTGCGGGGACAGTAATGGGCTGCAGGGGGAGCCCAGGATATGACCTGGGGCACTAGAGATGGACAGCTGAGGCTTTTGGCAGGGAGCTTATATCTACACATGAAGAAGTTGCACTCTACTTCCATTTCTAGCTAAAGTAGGCGGCAAGAAGCCAGGCACAGTGGCACATGCCTATTATCTCAGCTACTCAGGAGGCTGAGACAGGAGGAGGCAAGTTTGATGCAAGCCTTAGCAATTTAGCAAAACCTTGTCTCAAAATAAAATTAAAAAGGCTGGAAATGTAGTTCAGTGGTTCAGAACGCCTAGGTTCAACCCCTAGTACTCTAAAAATAAAATAAAATAAAATTTAAAGTAAGCGACAAGATTACCTACTAGGGATCGGAGGAAGAGAGGCTGGGTGGAAGCTTGAAGGCATTTGCCAACTTTGAAAAAACAGCTGAGAGGGGAAAGAAAAGGAACCTGTGCAAGATACCGGACCACAAAGAGATGCTGAGAACCTAATCGGAGTGGCACAATTAAGAATGAAAGACTCAGGGACACTCAAGGAGTGAGGATATCCTGTCCTGAGTAATGTGTTAGTAAGGTCAGTACAATGTGGGTAAGACCCAAAGTGAAAATCACCAACTCATTCCACTTCCAGACTACAAGCTGTGCTGTTATGTAAGATGAAAAATGTCTATGGAAAGAAGGTATACAGAAAAAAAGAGAGAGAAAGGGACTGTTCAGAAGGGCTATCAGCAACCATCGATATGCAAAGAGCATCAGGAGGCAAACACTGGCAGGGCCTCGTTATAGAACTGTGCTGGGGAAGGTGGTTATGCCAATACCTACTCTCGTATCCAGATATCTCTGGCTCACAGACATACCACTCATTGCTATTCCAACTCTCCACCAACCTTTCTTGTTAGGATCATGCTCAATAAGCAACTTCCTAATTGTGATTTGGCTTCCTAAGTTGTATGATTTCAGACAGAAAATATGTCTTCCCACACCCAATGCACATCCTCTTTTGACAGCAAAGCCCACATCTTATTTATCTCTCTATACCCAGCAGTCAGAACAGGACTTGGCTTTATTATTATTATTATTATTATTATTATTATTATTATTATTATTCAAAAAAGTATTTGCAAAACAGATCTGGGAAAAGTTGGAAAATTTGTAAACTAATACATTTTCATTTAAAGTTTGTACAGCATTTTCTCTCTTTCTTTCTTTCTTTCTTTCTTTCTTTCTTTTTTAAAGGTGCTTTTCTTGGTATTACCCTGCTCTGTGAGAGGCAGGCCATAGGTGTTTCAGATAGGAAAGTGATGTGCCAAGGTTACACAACAGATAAACTGTACAAATTCAACAATGTAATTTACTTGGAGAGGAAGAACAAGAAATTGACCTAATTGATATGTGGTCTTCAATTTTATGAAGGTGCCCATGAGAAGTAGCAGCTTCCTTCTGCTCTACATCAGAGATCTGGCCCTGATTTGTGTCCCTGATGGACCCCTGAAAACTTTTGAGTTGAAAAGGCAAAATAGAACTACAAACTAACAGTTATTTAAACTATGTGCCAGGCTATTATTTTCATTTTACAAGAGATGAAGAAAAATGATGACTATCATCCAGCCCCTAAGTATCTGAACCCAGAGAACTTGGTTCTGAATATGAACTGTTAACTGACACCGTATACAGCCTCTGATGTCCTCTATAGGTCCAGAAGTGGGAAGAGACTTGCATGAAATTCCAGTAGGAATTTACCAACAACTGGATCACTGCCCTGCAGATAGAAGATAAAATAGAGAACTGTGAGGACTGGGCTCAGAGACACTCCTGGTGCCCTTCTGCAATGCTACTGATAGCCTACCTAGCCACCTCAGAAGAATCTAGAAATTAAAACCATTTTATTGGGGGAGAAAACACCAGAAGGCTATCTTCTGGAGGCTCTTGGGCCTTGAAAACTGGGAAATGGGACCTTTAAGTCCTGATTTGTTAGGAAAGGACTATAATAAGTTCTGTAGCTAGGCCACCCTCTGCTTCTCAGATGCCATGCTGAGTTGCAGGTTCTAATCCCATGTTTCTATGTTGCTGGCTTGAGGACTCATGGTCAAGGTCTGCAGGACCCATAGTCTGGTCTTCAGAGATGGCCCCATGGGACAAGTCTGTATACTTGCGGGCTGAGCCACGTGACAGATGAACAGGGTAACATCGCTGGTTGGTATCCATTTTGGAGAGCACTGCTTGGGGCAGATCCACATGGCAATGGGCTGCTAATGCCACCAGATAGATGAGGACATCACTAAGCTCTTCCTGAAGGGCTGCCTGTTCCCTCAGGGGCCAGGCTTTGGGACCAGGCTCTGCATCAGACTTCCACTGAAAGAGTTTTGCCAGTGTTATGCTCAAATTTGGGACCCCCAAAGACCACCAGAGACCCAAGATCGATGTAAGCAGCAAAGAGGTGTTTATTGCGAGCTAGCTCGGTCCTCCGCGCGCACACACAGCAACTGGTGATGCTGAGAGGCCCCGAACCCAGGGTTTGCAGCAGTTTTATACATTCTTTGGAGAAGGCAGGGACTTCACATACATCATAGCATCTCTTAGCAAATCATCACACACCGCGGGAAAATCAAATAACAACTCTAAAACATGATTAGCACATTCACTGGCGGGAACAAGTTGGGTAGGGGTGATTGGTTACTACAAGAGGGGGATTCATTTGAACTGATTGGTTTAAGCCAAAAGGGGTGTACGTGCTGAACTACATGGTTTCCCAGCACCATAAACTACTGGGAGGGTCATCTGGCATCCCGGGTATTTCCCTGTCTCATGCTGATTGGTGGCTGCTAGGGGGTTGCTATGGATCCCCACCTAGCCTGACTGAGTCAGGGACACCTGGCGCAGCAGATCTCTCCTGTTATTTGTAGATAAACAACTTAGCAGGGTGGGAATGTGCCTAGGAGTGCTCTGTGGGTTTTTCCAAGGACAAAGGTCATGTCCCTTCCTTGGACAGGCTTTGCTCTGAGGTAGAAGCTGGTTTTTCACCAGCTCTCCCACTTCCCTGACCAAGGCCAGTAGGAGGTTCCCAGGCTGGTGGAACTGATCCCAGTCCCGTCTGCCGCAAACTCTGCATGGAGACACCCGATGTCCCCTATTTCCGGGCTGAAGCTGAATGAGCCGGTGGCAGCAGCAATACCCCTTCTCTCAGCATCCCTCTGCGGATCACCTCCAGCACTAGACTTGCTGCGCAACCCGCTACAGACGCCACTGCACAGAACTCCACGCCAAGCTTCTGTACAGCATTTTCTTATAAACCTCATTCATGTGAATCAGGACCTACAAATCAGATTAGTTCTGAGACATTAACAGAGTTGTGTTACTAGTCTTGCAGAATTCAGAGGTTGACCTTGGACTTGTGATTTCAAGGAGATCATATTTCTTTGGAATAAGCAAACCAGTCTTCTTCCACACCATCTCTGTCCATCCAGCCCACTGAATAAAGCCCAGAGAGCCTTTAAATTTCCTCTGAAATTTCTGTGGGATTCAGGGCAAAGACATGAGCAACTAAGAGAAGGGAGGTGGTAGGATTGGTTAAGTTTGGGTGCTAGAAAGGCCAAGGCCAGGGATCCTTCTAGCTCACCACAAGCCCCTTTCTCTGAGAGCTGCCCCTATCCACACCACCCTTCAGGACTGAATACTGCCAGTGTATTGTGTGGTCAGCAATAGTCACAGTAATTAGATGAGGGGAAAATATTTGACCCAGGATGGACCAATTCGTTTCTTACCTAAAAACTTGCAACTGGGACAGAAAAACTCTATTTTATCAATTCTTATAAACAAAACTAAAGATACTAATTCAGGGAACTGCCCAGTAAGGTCACCCTTCTGGCACTCTGAGTTTGTCACTGTCTTAACAGCCGTCACAACTTATCTCTTTCTTTTCCAAAGGACTTGCCCTGGGATTATGAGTTCCTCAAGAACATAGCCTTCTGTTACATCTTCATATGCATAAAACTGTGCCTAGAATTTGACACAAAGTATGAAACAACTGTTGAACTCAAACTGGAGAGCATAGAATGGTTGCAATACCAAGGTTCTTTATCTACTGGACTTAAGTAGGACACTATAGCAGATCTTTTGAAGAACATATTAATATTTACAAAAATTGACTGGCTAAGGTTGTTGCTCAGTGGTAGAGAGCTTGCCTGGTAGGCACAAAACCCTGGATTTGATCCCCTATTTAAATAAGTAAATAAATAAATAAGAAGGAGAAGGAGAGAAAAGGAAGACAAGGAAAAAGACAAGGAAGAAAGAAGAAAAAAAGAAATGGACTTAAATTGGGTCATATAAATCCAGACATTTCAAAGACATAACAGAGATCACATTTTCTGACCACAACATAATTAAACTAAAGACTGATAATGAGGGCTGGGGTTGTGGCTCAGAGTGCTTGCCTCTTCCACTTGTGTGAAGTCCTGGGTTCAATCCTCAGCACCACATAAAAATAAATTAATTAAATAAAGGTATCATGTCCATCTACAACTAAAAAAAATATTTTTAAAAAAAGACTAAAAAGGAATAGACATACACACAGGAGCAGTGGTACACACCTGTAAGCTCAGCCACTCGGGAGACTGCGGTAGGAGAATCAAAAATTCAAGGCCAACCGCAGCAATTTAGTAAGACCCTGTCTCAAAATAAAAAATGAAAGGTACTGCGGATGTGGCACTGTGGTAAAGCACCCTCTGGGTTCAATCTCTGGTACCAAAAAAAAAAACCATACACTTATATGAAATAGCTAAAAGAAGTGTCTAAAATAGTATAGAGACAGAATGTAGATTAAAGGTTACCAAGGTTAAAGGCAAGGGTGAGGAGGGTTATTGATTAATGGTTACAGAGTTTTCCTTTAGGGTGATGAAAAAATTTGAAAATATGTAGTGGTGATGGCTGCACAATGTTGTGAGTGGAATTAAAGCCACTGAATTATACACTTAAAAATAATTCTAATGGCAAATTTTATGCATATATGTTTTATCAGAATAACAAAATTAAGAAAAACACAAAAAAGATAAACTAAAACAAAAAGTGATTTGGAAATTAAATAGCACACTTTTAAATGATCCATGGTCAAGGAACAAATCATAATGGAAATTAGGGTTTTTTTGTTGTTGTTGTTGTTTTTTGTTTTTTGTTTTTTTAGATAAGGTCTCATAAATTGTTCAGACTGGACATGAACTCGTAATCCTCCTGCCTGTCTTCCGAGTAGCCGGGATTACATGCATATACCACCGCGCCTGGTTTTGCGGTTTTGGGAATCAAACACAAGGCCTTGCACATACTAGGCAAGCATTCTACCACTGAGCTACAACCACAACCCATAATTAGAAAATACTTAAAACCCACAATGCCATATTTAAATAATTTGTTATCTATTATTATATAAATAATTATGCCCAAACTTGGTGATTTAACAAATAGTCATCATTGTTTATGCCTCCCATGAGACGGAAATTTAGAAGCAGCTTGGTGGGATAGTTCTGCCTCAGGATCTCTAATAAGATTGCAGTCACCTGGAGGCTTGCTTGGGGCTGAAGGATGTGCCTCTGGGGTACTTATGTTGATGGCAAAACAGTACTGGCCACTGGCAGAGGCCATCCCTCTGTTCACTGGCCTCTACTCAGGACTGCCTGAGCCCAAGAACACGCTGGGTGGTTTGCCCCAGACTGAGTAATCAGTGAGTAATCGATAGTAACGTGAAAGCCACAGAGTCCTTTATAATCTATCCCTGAAGACTCATTCATCACTTCTGCCATCACTGGGACCAACCTCGATTCACTGTGGGAGGAAATCATATAATGGAATGAATAGCAAATGGTAAGGATTATTAAGGGTCATCTTGGGGGCTTGTTGATACAAGTAGTAAAATATTAAAAGCATTTTTTTCTTTAGAATTAGAAACAAGAGATAAATGGCTGTCATTACTATTTCCATTCAGTATTACACTGTAAATCCTATACTGTGCACTAAAAGAAAAAGCAATGGAAGAGTGGGAAGTATAGCTCAGTGGTAGAGTGTTTGCCTAGCATGGGCAAGGCACTGGGTTCAATTTAAAAAGTTTCCATTCTAAAGTATTGGAAAGGAAAAAAAAAAACTGTTTGCATGTATTATGCTTGCCTATGTAATCCATCCCCCCACAAAACTATGAACAATTTTTTTGAATTGAGAAATAATAATTTAGCAAGTTTGTTAGACTTAGGATCAATAATTAAAAGCCTATTGAATATCTATACACCAGCAACTAGCATAATATAAAGATCTTTTATATAAAAAGCTTTGTAACATTTTTAAAAGATACTATTGACAATATTTTCAAAAATTATAAAGTGCCTAGGATTAATTCTAATAATACTTTACAAAAGCTTTCTGAAGAAAATTAGTTAACTTTATTGAAAGACATAAAAGAAGACTTAAGTAGATGGAGAAAAATACTTGCTCTGGTTTGAATCTCTTTCCCAAAGTCATGTGTTGGAAAGTATATCCTCATTGCAACCATGTTGAGAGGTGAGTCCTTTGAGAAGTAAGTTATGGGGGCATCTACCTCATGAGTGGGTTAATGCTATCTCACAGGAGTATGTCAGTTATCCTGGGAGTAGCTTCTTGCTTAATGTTGCTCTTGCTCTTTTTCTGTCTCATGATCCTTGCCCTTCTGCCATATGCCATGGGATGATGCAGCATGAAGACCCTCACCAGAACCCACCACTTGATTTTGGAACTACTGGCTTCCAGCACTATGAGAAATATATTTCTTTTCTTTAGTCCTACCCTTATGTACAATTCTAATGCATCAATAAAAAAATGGGAAAAATATTTTCTTTATAAATTTCTCAGTCTATAGTATTCTGTTATAGCAATACAAAACAGCCTAAGACAATACTACATACAGGAATGAAAAACTCAGTATCTAAAGACGTCAACTATTAACATATTTAAAAGGGATTTTTGTGCAATTTGACAAACTTATTCTAAAAATCATGGAAGAGAAAAGGACCAAGAATTATTAAGATACTGTTAAGGAAACAGAACCAGTCACAGAGGTGTGCCCTACTAAATTTTGCCTTAATAGAAAACCGTAATAATCATATCAAACACATATGTAATGCTTACCATACAATATTTTTCTAAGTATTTTTATTAACTAAGTTATAGTAATTAAACTACATGATTTTGGTGAAATGATAAATAGACTAACAGAACACAACAGAATGTAGAAGCAAACCCATACATACATAGAAACTTTATATATGGCAGAGCTAGCTTTTCAGATTAGATTGGAGGAAAGGTATCTTATAAACATCACAAATTTGGGGGCTGGGGTTGTAGCTCAGTGGTAAAGCACTTGCCTAGCACGTGTGAGGCACTGGGTTTGATCCTCAGCACCACATAAAAAATTAAAAAATAAAATAAAAGTATTGTGTCCATCTACAACTAAAAAAAATTAAAACAAAAAGAATCACAAATTTATTTCTCAAAGTTCTGGACTGTAGGAAGCAAAAGACAAGTCTTCAGAAGATTTAGAATCTGGCAAGAGACCACTTCCTAGCTCATGAACAGCTGTCTTCTCACTGTGTCCTCAAGTGGGGCAGAAGGGACAAGAGAGCTTTCTAGGATCTCTTCTAAGGGCACTAATCCCACTTATGACCTAATCACCTACCAAACACTCCACTTCCTAATACCATCACATTAGAAGTTAAGGTTTACTAATAAATGAATTTGGGGGGCATAAGAACATCTAGTCAATAGCACACATCTCTCTCTCTCTCTCTCTCTCTCTCTCTCTCTCTCTCTCTCTCATACACACACACACACACACACACACACACCAAAAAAACAAGTTCCAAATAGAACAAGGACTTAAGACAAAAAAAAAAAAAAAAAAAAACTTAAACCTTTTGAGGAAAATGTCTTTAAGAACTTTGGGTAAAAGCTGGGGATATAGCTCAGTTGGTAGAGTGCTTGCTTTGCATGCATAAGGCCCTAGGTTTAATCCCCAACACCACCAAAAAAATTTTTTTAATTAAAAATTAAAAAAAAAACTTTGGGTAAGAAGAATTTCTTAAAGATATTAATAAGTTGTATACTGTGATATTGTGAACTATATACTTGAGTTTGGTCTCTTTGCTGGCACAAAGTCCCTAAATCTCTTAAGTGATAAGTGCCTTTTTTGTCTAATAATGAGATAGCTGGGGGCTTGGGGATCCTAGATTGGCTGAGGATAGGGGCTGGTTGTCAGAGGAACCAACCATATAATTAGACTGAAACTTCAGTCCCGTACCCCTTTCCCCAATCTCTTAGCAGGAGAGAGGGACTGAAGTTTGAGTCAGCCACCAGCGATTTAATCCATCATGTCTATGCAATGAAGCTGCCACAAAACCCCAAAAGGCCTGGGTTAGGAAAGCCTGCAGGATGGCTCACCCAGAGAGGGTTTAGAAACTTTGCTTCCTTTTTCCCATACCTAACCCTATGCATTCCTTTCATCTAGAGGCTCATCAGCATTCTTTGCAATACCCTTTATAAGAAATGGGTAAATGCAACTAAAGTGTTTTCTTGAGTTCTATGAGCTGCTCTAGCAAATTAACCAAACCCAAAGAGGAGGTCATAGGAACACTGATTTAGTCCATCACTCAGAAATATGGGTTACAGCCTGAGTTTGGGGATTGACATGTAATCTAGAGGGCAGTCTTATGGGACAGAGCTCCTAACCTGTGGAATCTGTACCCTGCTATATCCAGATAACATCAAAATTGAACTGAATTATAGGACACCCAGCTAGTGTCTGCTGCAGAATTGATTGTTGATGGGGAGAAATCCTCATGTTTTTGGTGACTCTAGAGATGACCTAGCCTGAGCTGCGTTGACCATGTGGGAATAGGAAAAACATTTAATTCCCCACCCCATATCTTAAACAAATGTCAACATAAAATAACCACTCTGCTTCAAGGAAATAAGAAAATCATTCAGGGGCTGGAGATGTAGTCCAGTGATAGAACATCTGCCTAGCACATGTGAAGCCCTGAGTTCAATCCCCAGCACCTCAAAGAAAAAAAAGAAAATATTTTATTCTGAGCCACGTAACTGATAGAGCATGACAGTGATTGGGAGACCCATGTCTGAGATTGGGGTCCCTGATGACTTCATGGCTGTTGCATGATTGGTGACTGGGAAAGTTTCTATGCAAAGGTGTAAGATGCCCAGTTGCTATGGCAATGCTTTCCATGGGGAGACTCTGTTGTGAGAGTCTTACCAGCTTTGACCTTATTCTTAGGCACACAGCTCCTGGGAATGAAGGAACTTCCTTGCTAAGGTAACCACAATGTTTTACCAATTCCACTACTCCTGAATCTGCCCGCAAATTAATACTTTCTTGAGAGCTGCACAATGCTCCTAACATTGCAACTGTAGAATATAACTGAGGAAATAGCTATATACTGTTGCTAACTCTGTAACTTTCATGAATACAAAAAATAATGCTTGAATAGTCTTTAATCTGATTAATGACACATATATAATAAAGATTGTTGGTGTGATTCTTTAGACCTGCTTCTCCATCAGAGAGCAGCGCTCCACCCGATCTCAGCTTTATCTTCAAGATCTGTGTGTGTGACTCTTTATTTTTTTTAATCTCCCATCACCCCTCGCCTGAATCTGCTAGTTTGGCTGCAATGGTTGCAACAAGTAACCACAGCCCAGGAAAACAATTCAAATTGCCTGGAATGACATGTTCTGCTGTGGAAGGTCACTTGAATTTTATTTTATTTTAGTTTATTATTTATCTGTTTGTTTGTTTTTTCCATTCTGGGAATCAAACTCAGAGCCTTGCAAATAAATATTAGGCAAGTTTTCTACCACTGAGTTATACCCCAGCCCTGAACTTTCATAGTCATGGAACAAAGAAGGTCATAAATCAACATATTCAGTACACTTCCCTACCATGCACAAGGCCCTGGGTTCAATGTAACTATATTGGTGGGGACATCAAGTATGCAAGAAATCTCTTCCTGAAGTTTCAAATGTTCTGGTATTTCTAGCTTTAGGGTTATGAAGGCTGGAGATCTGTTAAGCTTAGTGGTACATTCCAAGTGTTTTACCTAATAGTCATGAGTATGTTAGGTCAGATACAGAAGTTGAAAGTAAATGGTTGTTAAAGGGACTAAAACAGCTCCAGATAATATTGGTTCTCAACATTCCATCCATCCACAATCATGACATTCTAGAGAGCCAAGGTCAGTTTGTCAGATCTTTAATACAGATGAAGCTTCTTCAGAGAACTTCAGTTCACACATGCTATTAAGGAAAACAGTGACAAATTCAACTGGGCTGGGGTTGTGGCCTAGTGGTAGAGCACTTGCCTAGCATGTGTGAGGCACTGGATTCGATTCTCAGCATCACATATGAATAAATGAATAAAAAATAAAGGTCCATCAACAATTAAAAAAAAATTTTAAATAACATCTTTGGGAAGCCGGGTACAGTGTTACACACCTGTATTCCCAATAGCTCAGGAGGCTGAGGCAAGAGGATAGCAAGTTCAAAACCAGCCTCAGCAACTGTGAGGCACTAAGCAACTCAGTGGAATCCTGTCTCTAAACAAAATATAAAAAGGGGCTGAGAATATGGCTCAGTGGTTGAGTGCTCCTGAGTTCAATCCCCAGTACCCCTGCCCCACCAAAAATTAATATCTTTGGGTAGGGGATGTACTTTGGTACACTTCCCTTCCATGCACAAGGCCCTAGGTTCAATTCCTCACAAAGGAAAAAAAATTCTAAGTAAAAAAATAACATATTTTCATGAAAACACATCAAAGAGAAAGAAAACATAGTTGACTAGAAAAATGAGCAAAAGACATTTTATAGCAAAGAAAATAACTATGGCCAATAAATATCCATAAAGATGCCCAACCAAATCATTCCTCAGAAAGATACTAAATGTCTAATGAGATACTATGTTTTGTTTTCTCTTTCTTTCTTTTTTTTTTTTTTTTTAATTTTTGAGACAGGGTCTCACCATATTTTCCAAGCTGCTCCCAACTTCAGGGGCTCAAGTGATTCTCCTGCCTCAGCCTCCCATGTGCTGAGACCACAGGCACATACCAATGCACCGGATAATTTTTATTTATGCATGTATTTTTGCAGTGCTGAGGGATTGAACTCAGGGCCTCATGTAAACTAGGCAAGGACTCTTATTGAGCTACATTCCCAGCCCTAAGTTTTGTTTTTTAAATTGACATATTTTACATATCTATTAAGTACCACATATTTTACATATCTATTAAGTACCACATTTCAATATGTGTATAGGTATACACTGTATATTGTTCAGATATACTGTGCATTTCATATTCACTGTACTGAAAACAATTTAAAAGTCTGACCATACTAAGGTTAGGGATGATGCAGAGCAATAACAATTCTTATCTACCACTTTGAAAAACAGTTGGACATGGATCTCAGCAATTAAACCCTAGGCATAGACCTAGAAAAAAATCCATGTACCCATATACATGGAGATATGTTCAAGAATTTATATGGCGACATTGTTCAAATAGAAAAAACTGGAAACAACCAAAATAAATAAATTATTATATATTTATACAATAGAATGCTAAACAACAGTGAATTGACTGGATTTCAAATATACAACACAAATTGTCTCAAAAATATACTGTTGAGCAGGGCATGGTGGTGCAGCCTATAATCCCAGCAGCTCAGGAGGCTGAGGCAGGAGGATCACAAGTTCAAAGCCAGCCTAAGCAACTCAGCAAGCCCTCAGCAACTTAGTGAGACCCTGTCTTAATATAAAACATAAAGGGCTGGGGTTGTGGCTCAGTGGTAGAGTACTTGCCTCTCATGCAGGAGACACTGGGTTCAATCCTCAGTATCACATAAAAATAAATAAATTAAAATAAGGATTGGGCTAGGGTTGTGGCTCAGTGGTAGAGCACTCACTTACCATGCGTGAGGCACTGGGTTCGATCCTCAGCATCACATAAAAATAAAATAAAGATCTTGTGTCCACCTATAACTAAAAAATAAATATTAAAAAATAATAATAAAGATGAAAATATATATATATATTTAACTAAGTTTTTAAATGAATATATATATATAGTGTAATTCCATTTATATAAAATTCAAAATCATGTAAAACTATATAATATTCTCTTTAGGGATATACACACACACACATATGTGTCACATTGTGTATCTATTACATCATATACATCACTATATTATATACCTATATTATATTTGTATAATTATTAAAAAAGTAAGGGAATGATTACACAAAAATAAGAATGGAGGCCATTGTCTGGGAAAGGGAGAAGGGATGGCAAAAGACACAATAGCAGCTACAAAGAGACTGTTCATGTTAATACTGTTTCTTTTGTTTGATGAACATTCATTTCACTTCTAATATTTTATCATTATGAAGTATTTTATGGTAAGTACCCTGTTCGGACTGATTAAATGTTCCCCAAAATTCATACATTGAAACCTTACCCCCCAATACGACTATATTTAAAGACTGAGCCTGTAAAGAGGTGATTAAGGTTAAAGGAAGTTGCAAGGGTGGGGCCCTAGGACTCATGTCCTCAGAAGAAGAGGAAGAGATGCCAGGTATTCCAGGAACAGAGGAAAGGCCACAGGAGGAAGGACACAGCAAGAAGGTGCCAAATGCAAGCCAAAGCCTGCATCTGGATCTTGGACTTGCAGCCTGAGGAGTCTGAGAAAATAGACTTAAGTCATCCAGACTGGAATTTTGGCAGCCCTAGAAAACAAACATACACACTTATATGTTTGTACACCTTATAGATGAATGATTTTTTTTTCTCTTTTTGTACTGAAGATTGAACCTAGAGGCATTTTACCACTGAGCTACAACCTCAGCTCTTTGTCAAATTTTATTTTGAAACAGGTTTTGTTAAGTTGCTGAGGCTAGCCTCCAACTTGGGATCCTCCTGCCTCAGTTTCCCTTTGTTGGGATTATAGAAGTGAGCCACCACACCCAACTCATGATTTTTTTTTATTATATATATATGACAGATTTCACAGGAGTTGGATCACTGGCTGCATATATTTAAGATGCTGCCAAATGCCAAATTGCATTCCAAAAAGAGCTGGAATGATTCACATTTACATCAGCTATTGACCTTTTTATTATCTGCAGGTCTGCTGGAGATAAAGTAGTATCTCATTGCACTTTACATTTCTCTGACTAACATTTGAGTTTGAACTTCTCTTCAATGGGTGCAGGCCAGTAGGATATACACCTCTATGACTTGTTTTTTTGTGTGTGTCTTCTGTCTTTTTTTTTTTTAATTAGGTTATTTTCTTCCTTTTCATCAATTTCAAAGAGGTCATTACATGATAAATATTGTCTATCCATAATCTCAAAATTGAAAATATATACTTTTTCCTAATATAGTTCTCATCTATTAAACCACTCACACTGTTTTTAAATTAATTTTTTGACACACAATAATTGTATATATTTGTGAGGTACAATGTGATGATTTGATGTATGATATACCATTTGCAATATTTTTTAACCATACAGAAATGTTTCATTATTAGTCATATATGTCTATAAGTTTGTATATTTCCTGTTTTGACTAGAAATGTCTCCCTTAATCTTAGAATGTTCATAATAGCTATTTTTTGCAAGATTTTTATGATTTTAATTTTGTATTTGCCTTTGACTTACAAAAATTTGATAACATTTTAACTTCTATTTGTTCTATTATATAAGTAATGAGTAGAGATTATTATCTCTGATAGGACAGACTATGGGGTGCTGGGGAATTGTTTTGCATTGGAAAGATTATATGCCATGGGTCATTTCTCTTGTTGAGTGTCCCAACTATATTCCACAAATGCTAGTTTCATGAAATAATTTTTGAAAGTAAGGTTTCTTCATTGAATATTTTTAAAAGGCTGTATATCATAATCCTCTGTTTGTTTGTTTGTTTGTTTGTTTGTCTTTTGTTTTTCTGATACTGGAGATTGAACCCAGGAAAGCTTTACCACTGAGCCACATCCCCAGCCTTTTTTATTTTTTATGTTGAAACAGGGTCTCGCTAAATTGCTGAGGCCAGTCTTGAACTTATGACCCTCCTGCCTCAGACTGCCACTAGGATTACAGGTGCCTGAACTTAACCCTCTTTTGAAGACTCAGCACTGTTGGTGTCACAAGGGCTCTAAAAATCCTGCAACAAGCAAGTCTGTTCAGCTTCACTTCACCTGGTACTTCCCAAACTTGTCTGACTCCTGTAACAAGTTGGTCAGTCTGCTCACCTGGCACTGCAATCCTCTAGCAATAGCTTTGTAGATGTAAAAAAGATATATCTTGCCAAATTTTCTTACAAAATAAATTTCATAAAATCTTACCAGATAAATTTGGAGAAGGCAATTTTGTTATATTAATATAGGCCATATCATGCTTAGCCTTTCCTTGTTTGCCATTATTCCTTAGAGTTCAGATTATATTCATAATCTATTTGCTGTTTAACAAATAACCCCAAAAATTTTAGTGCCTCAAAAAATAACAAACTATTGCGTCCTAAAGTTTCTGTGGGTCAGGAATTCACAAGCTCTGGCTGGCAGTCTCTCATGAGGTTGCAGGTGTCAGCCAGGGCTGCAGTCATCTGGAGGCTTGATCTGGGCTACAGGATTTGCATCCCAGATGGCATATACACAGTGGCAGGCTCATGCTCACTGGTGGCAGGAGGCCTCAGTTCATCTCCAAGTACATCTCTCATAGGCAACTTTGTATCTTCAAAAGTGATAACTCAAGAGACTAAGGCAGAAGAGGCAATGTCTTTTGTGGCTTGGTCTTAAGAGTCACATACTATCACTTCTGGAGAATTTTATTGTTCTCGAAAGTCAACCTTTACTTCGAATAAAAGAGGAGCACACAGGAGCATGGATATCACAGGGTGAGGACCCTTGGGAACTGGCTGCCGCAGAGATCTAGAACTGAGGACAAATAATATTTGCCTCTTACTTCAGTCCCTCACATAGTAACCTGAAAACGAAGGTGTATCTACAACTAAATAAGAGAGACTAAAGAATTAAGAAGATTGAAATCTAATGACAGCTTTTAATTTTTCTTGGCAATTTACTATTGTGCAATAATTTATTTTCTTTTTCTTGTTTTCTTTTTGCATAGGACACTGAACTCTGGAGCACTCTACCACTGACCTACATCCTCAGCCCTTTTATCTTATTTTGAGACAGCATCTAATTTGCCCAGTTTTCCTCAAACTTGCAATCCTCCTGCTTCAGCTTCTAGAGTAGCTGCAATTATAGGCATGCACCACTGCATCCAGCTGAAGCCCTGTTTTTATTAAACCTTTGATTATATCTCTGCCCTCTGCCTCATCTTCTATCAATAGATTATTTGTAACTAAAGTTATTGCATATAAGTCACATGCAAAAGAGAACATAGAAGTTACCCAAGAACTTAAAACTTATCAGCACCTTAATGTTCTCAAGTAAGTCATGCCTAATAATCCTTCCTTACAAGAGACTCTGGACTGTGTTAAAATAATAATAAAAAGAAGAAGGAGAAAAAGAAGAAGTAGTAATGATAGTAGTGTAGGTCAACTTCAATACCAATTTTTGTTAACTCCATTTCTATAGCTATAAGAAAATACCTGGCACCGAGTAATGTATAAAGAAAAGAGGTCTATTTATCATACAGTTTTAAAGGTTGAAGAACATGGTACCAGTATCTTGGTGAGGGTTCCTTGACTGCATCACAGCAAGATGGGTGGCATCATGCGGGGACCATTAGTAAGAAGGAGAGATCATATGATGAGACAAGAAATTAGGGAGATTTGGGGGACAGGTGTGCTCTTTTTATAATTTACTCTCTCATGAACTAACCAGGATCCTTAGAACTCTATTAATACTTTCCAAGCGTGGCAGCCCCAATGCTGATTTCCATTACAGCCCACTCTTAAAGGTTTCACTATCTCAACACCACCACCACCAAGCATTCAGTACATAGCCTATCTGAATGAGAGAGGACTGAGGGGAGGCATTTTCTGGACTAGGATTGCTGCCTGCACATGGCCAGTGCTAATGTCCCTTCCAAGGGTGGAAAAGTGGAGTATAAATGAAGAACAGGAGAAATCGTAGCTGAGGATAAAGGAATGAATGAATGGGTACATCTACACCTCCAAAGAGGCTCACAGCAAGACATGATAATTATGCTAGAGATCTGGAAGGGCAGGGTTATGCATTTACTGAGACCACTCCCACTTGTAGAACTTGATAGAATGGAAGGAACCCTACCACATATGAGTGGCCCTATCTGAAAGACACATTCTTTCATATGTGTTTGAAATGTGTTTTTGTTATTTTCTTCCCTGCTATGACTAAATGACACAGCCAGCACAGCTGTAGAGGAGGAAGAGTTTACTTGAGGGCTCACAGTTTCAAAGATCTTAATCCATAGACAGCCAGCTCCATTCCTTGGGGCTTCTGGTAAGACAGGAAACATGTGGCAGAAGAGTGTGGCAGAGGGAAACAACATAAGTGGTGATCCGGAAACAGTGAGACTCTACTTGCCAGGAACAAATATATACCCCAAAGCCAAGCCCCAAATCCCACCTCCTCCAGCCACACCCTACCACTTCAGTTACCAGTTAGTTAATGCCAATCCAGGGATTAATTCACTGACTGGGTTAAGACTCTCACAGCCCAATCATCTGTCCTCTGAACTTCTTGCATTTTCTCACACATGGGCTTTTGGGTGACACCTCACATCCAAACCATAACAATATGACAATGAACTGACCTAATTATGAGTGAATAAATGGGATTCCGGTATGTTTTGATTTTTTTTTTTCTTTTTCTTTTTCTTTTTTTTTTTTTTATGGTCTCACTGTATTGCAAGTCCAGACCGGGCTCAAGTGATCCTTCCGCCTTGGCCTCCTAAGTATTGAAACCACATGCATATGCCCCCAGCCCAGCTTGAGTTGTATATTTTGTTGATGTAAGGCATCCATGTTCAAAGATGCGGCAGGGAGAGGGGGTGGACTTTAATATTGATAAGTAGATATTTGATCTTCCTCCTAACTTCCTGACATGCAACTCCTAAAACCACTGGAATCTCTAGAGTTATAGGTGTCTTTCTGAATGCTTATGAGGTGACTGGTGGTTGGTAGCCTCTAGGCAGCTCCAGAACAGGAGCTAGTCACGAGAAAGACCAGGGCATGATTAGAGGATTGGGACTTTTCAGCTCCTCCACCCCAACTTCTGAGGAAGAGAGAGAGAAAATTAAATTGATCACCAATAGCTAATGCCTTCATAATGAAGCCGCCATAAAAATCCAAAAGGACAGGGTTCAAAGAGCTTTCAGACAGCAGAACACAAAGATGTTCCTGGAGAGTGGCATACACAGTGACAGCATGAAAGTTCTGTCCTCTCCTCCCCCCCCCCACCTTGCCCTATCTATCTCTTCACCTGGTGTACCTTAATATCCTTTGTGATATCCTTTAGAATAAACTAGTACACCTAAGTGTTTCCCTGAGTTCCATAAACTGCTCTAGCAAATTAACTAATTAACCCACAGAGGGGATTGTGGGAACCCTGATACACAGCTTGTTTGTCAAAAGCACAAGTTAAACAACCGGTGATTTTGGTTGGCATCTGATATAGGGAGAAGGTAGTGTTGGGGATTAAACACTTAACCTGTGGGAAAAGACACTGTCTCTAGGTAGTGAACTGAATTAGAGAACTCTCAGCTAGTGTCTGCTCAGAACTGATTGCTTACTTGGTGTGTGCGGGAAATTGCCCCCACATATTTGGTCTTCTATGTTGATTCATTGAAAGAAAGTACAGGAGAAACTGGGTTTGTATATCCTCAGAGTGCATCAGTTAGAAAGTCTGAATTTTTTGCACCTAAATGGTCCTTAGTTCATTTTTTTTTTTCTTTTTACAGTATTGGATTGAACCCAGGGGTGCTTTACCACTGAGCTTCATCCCTAGTCCTTTTTATTTTCATATTTATATATATTGGGGGGAGGTTTGTTTTTTTTTGTTTTGTTTTTTTTTTTTTAGGGTTTTTTGAACAGGATCTTACTAACTTGATCAGGTTGGTCTTGAACTTGCAATCTTACTATTTCAGCCTCTGAAGTCGCCAGGATTACAGGCATGCACTACCACAATCCACTCCCATTCAGACAGGGTATGTGCAGAACTAGTGGGCCATCTTTACCACCAGGTAATATAGCTGCATTCACTGTTAACCTCAATGTAAGTATATATGTATTTATTTTCTTTTTCTTTCTTTTCGAGATGAGGTGTTGCCCTGGCTGTCCCCAAGCTCCTGGGCTCCAGTGATTCTCCTGCCTCAGCTTCCAAGTAGTTGGGACTACATGCACACACCACCTTCCCCAGTTTTTAACTCTAATTTTTGCCAGGTGATGTGCCACAATTTACACTATCAGGGCCTTAGGAATTGTGACATGGTTTAAAAACAGTTACAGGGCTGTCTGTCCCTTTGGAGATAGCCCACATTCTCCCTTACTTGAATATTCCTAGCTTCATCCCATGGGCATCTCTCTTGAGATTGCCCCTATTCTCCCTTGATTTGCACCTGATTATGCATCTGCTATCCTAAATAAACCTCCATTTATGCCTTTGACTGGTGTGTGCTGGAATTTTTTTCTGCCACATATGCCAAGAATCCCACTGATCCTGACTCAAGATTCCCTTTTTCTCTAGAAATTCCTCAGAACCTCTTGGGAGACTTGTCTTCTCCTGTGACATCTCTTAGTGGCCCATAAGGGGAACTTCGGAGGCACAAAATTTGAGTTCTCAACAGAGTCTATGACAACAAAAAGTCATGTGAAGACCAATAAGTAATTTTCAAAATACACATATTTGGCCATAATGAGCACCGGCCCTTATGGTTCAAAATGAAGAGTTAGAGCCTGGTACTGCTATAGGGGACAATTTCCAACACCCTATCTATAAATTGAGAACCTGCTTTTGGACCCTCCCTGCAGCTTGCAATTCAATGTTGCTCATATGAACCACTTTAAACTTCACATATTCGCTCCTAATGAGCAGCAAACCTAATAAATGGGAATGAAGAATGTGAATTTGGTGCTAGGACGGAGGACAAATCCCAAAGACTTGTCTGTGAATTTAGTGAGAATCTGCCTTTGGATTCTCCCAGCCAATGTCCTTTTGCTACAGCTCTAAGAAGGACTTTTCGAACTGCATTTTAGATCATATAAGCATTGAAATCTAAGGACAGGGCTGGGGTTGTGGCTCAGTGGTAGAGCGCTCATTTAGCATGGGCAAGGTCCTGGGTTCGATCCTCAGCACCACTTGAAAAAAAAAAAAAGAAAGAAAGAAAGAAGTAAAATAAAGATATTTTAAAAAAGAAAGAAAGAAAAAGAAAAGAAATTTAAGGACCGCGCTGAAGAATGTAAACCAACTGTAGCAATGGGAAAAATCCCCAACTCCCTCTCCATGAAATTAAGTGAGGACATACTTTTGGAACCTCTCTGCAACTTGTGTTTGCTGCTTCAAATCACCATTTTCAAACTGCAAAATCTGGAGAATAGGATTTTGTTCTCTGTATATATGTATATATACAGAGGAAAATCTAATGGGGACTGTTAAATAAATAGCAGGCCATTGTTTTGCTCCTGTACTGGGCCCTAGGCTAAAAGTCAAAATGGAATCATTCATGCTAAAGTTCCACCTCACTAAACTGGAACCAAGTCAGTTCTGACTTGCTGAGAAAATCAGGATTAGAGAGTCAAAAAGGAAATTTCCCAACTGGGCCAGTTTTGACTTGTTAATGTAGTTTTGATTGACATGTTAATGAGGTTAATCCATAAAAGAAGTAACCCAAAATAATCTAATTTGTTATTTTCCTATTTTCCCGTCTCTCAGACCTGCAACACAGAAAGCAATTTTGAAGTGTCCAATCTGCTTTTTGTTCCTGCCTTTTTTTTTTTTTTTTAAGTAGCAGGGATTCAAGCCAGGGACATGGAACCTCTGATCAACATCCCCATCCCTTTTTTATATTCTATTTAGAGAAAGGGTCTTGCTAAGTTGCTTAGGGCTTTACTAAATTGCTAAGGCTGGCTTTGAAGTTGTGATCCTCCTGCCTCAGCCTCCTGAGCTGCTGGGTTTACAAGGCATGAGCCACCACACCAGGCCTAGTTTCTGATTTCTTCTGAGAAACCAGCCTCTACCTTAGAGCAAAGCCTGTCCAAAGAAGGGGGCGTGACCCTTGTCCTTAGAAAGACTCACAGTGCACTCCTAGGCACATACCCAGCCTGCTGAGTTTTTATCTACAAATAACTGGATATAACTGCTGTGCCAGGTGTCCCTGAGTCAGTCAGGCAAGGTGGGGACCCTTAGCAACCTCCTAGCAGCCACCAATTAGCATAAGACAGGGAAAATACCAAGGATGCCAGATGACCCTTCCAGTAGTTTACGGTGGTTGATAACATGTAGGGAAACCAGGTAGTTCAGCACATACTCCCCTCCTGGTTTAAACCAATCAGTTCAAACGAATCCCCCTCTTGTACTAGCCAATCACCCCTACCCAATTTCTTCCCGCCAGTGAATGTGCTAATCATGTTTTAGAGTTGTTGTTTGATTTTCCCGAGGTGAGTGATGATTTGCTAAGAGATGCTATGATGTATGTGGGGTCCCTGCTGTTGGTAAAGATGGCTCCCAGACTGCTTCTCTTCCGGGAGCTCAGGTCTATGAAGCACTGAATGGTGCGTGAACCCTCACCTCCAATCCCTATGAATGGCTCGAACTTTGAATGGCGCGTTTCCAATCCCTGAAGTGGCGAAGGGAATCTCGGACAGGTAAATGGTTGTTTTGGCTTGTTGAGTTTATGGAGCTTTTTCCACCGTTCTTTACACCTGCCTTCCCCAAAGGATGTATAAAGCTGCTGCAAACCCTGAGCTCGGGGCCTTTCAGCGTCACCAGTTGCTGTGTGCACGCGGAGGACCGAGCTAGCTCGCAATAAACACCTCTTTGCTGCTTACATCGATCTTGGTCTCTAGTGGTCTTTTGGGGGCCCCGAATTCTAGCATAACAAAGCCAGATTTACAGATAGGTAGTTAGTGTAGTTAGGTAAATCAGGTCCAATATCGAGTAAAACCAAGAATGGAGGCCATTGTGGAAAATGGAGTCCAGGAAACCGGAGCAGCACTTGGGGGAATTGAAAATGTCCCTAAGGCCTGGAGCCCATCCCAAGGAAATGTTAATGAAGCAGCTCCCAGCAAACTAGTAGATGCTAATCCAAAAGCCCTCCCGGCCCACCTGTCCCCCACCCTTTGGGCCTTCCCACCTACATTACTTCACTGCAAGATAACAGAACAAAGGACAGGAATGCAGAAAGGCTGAAAGTAGACCTTAGCTATAAAAGAGGGAAGGCCTCGCCCTTCCATGGATTCCACTCTTCGGTCCTCTTCTTCTTCTGGGGAGAAGTCTTTTCTACTGTCCTTTAATAAAGCTTCTACTTTCTACTCTAAACTTGCCTCAGGTTCTTCTCTGGTGATATACTTCAGCATTGGGGAAGCAAGGACTCATCACCGGTAAACAGAGGTAACACAACCATAGCCATTTTGAAATTCCCAGCCTGTATTCAATTTTAGCCATTTTGACTATAGCCCTTCCTTTTGCCCGCCCAAATTTTAAAATTAGCCAATCATGTAGATTACAATCCCAAGTTCCTCCTATCAGAGCAAGGAGCAGTGCTCTGGTTAGGGGTAAAATCAGGCGGACTGCTGCCCCCACTCTCCTCCGCCCCAAGTGTATTTAGCCTGCCAGACTTAGTTCCTTATGCAAAAGTAAAATTTGAAGGCTGGGGTTGTAGCTACGTGGTAGATCGCTTGCCTATCACATATGAGGCACTGGGTTCAATCCTCAGCACCACATAAAAATAAATGAATAGCTGCTGTAATCCCAGCGGTTCAGGAGGCTGAGGCAGGAGAATCGGGAGTTCAAAGCCAGCCTCAGCAATTGCGAGGCGCTAAGCAACTCAGTGAAACCCTGTCTCTAAAAAAATACAAAATAGGGCTGGGGATGTGGCTCAGTGGTCAAGTGCCCCTGAGTTCAATCCCTGGTACCAAAATAAATAAATAAATAAAGTATTGTGTCCATCTAAAATGAAAAAAAAAAAAGTAAAAAATTTTTGGGCTAGGGTTGTAGCTCAGTGGTGGAGCGCTTGCCTAGCATGTGTGAGGCACTGGGTTCGATCCTCAGCACTACTTGAAAATCAATAAAGGTATTGTGTCCATCGACAACTAAAATAAATTTTAAAAATAAGTAAAGTTTGCCTTGTGGAGCTACTTCCAAGCACGAGTTTGATTCCTTGCAGCACCGGAGTATCTCCAATAACTACGGGTTGTAAAGTGTATCCTTTGACCTCAAGAAATGTAAATCAGAAGCCCAAATTGGTACAGTATCTTCTGTTCTAATCCTTTAATAGTATTTTGGGTGTTTGTGTCTACCTTCAAATATGCAAAACAGTCTGGAGTATCTGTTCCTGCCTAGACCCATTTATAGCGATGCTGGGAGCCATTAGCCAAGTAGGTATGACAATTTCCTTGCCAGCGTACCCCATGTTGCTTAGTGGAAGGACTCGTGGAAATAGGACATTTTGCAGTGACATTGCATGTAGGTGACCTTGCTCAAGGACCAGGGCGGATCCGGGTTTAGGGTGTTCCTGGTTTAATCTGGGTTTAGGGCGTTCCCGGTTTAGGTTCCAGGTTTAAGGTTTAAGGTTATTCCTGCTAGGAATAGGGCGTATCCTGCTGCCTGAGTTCCCCTTGAGTTCTCACGGGATTCAGACAGTATTTTTGGGGGGACAGAAGCCCAGTGGAGGTGGATTTTGGGCAGAGAACGTGGATTTCCCCAGAACGTGATTGTAGACGGCTGGTGTGAGTTCGGGAATAAAGAGTTGCTGTTTGAATCTACAAGCTGTGTGGTGGCTCATGATTGTGTGCCCAGCCAGACTGCGGCATAACCCCACTTCTCCTGCTAGCCGCCCCCCACCCCAGCACCCTCAGACCCCCACCCCCATTTTGTGAGCATTGGTCCAATGGAATCCATTTGCAGAATGGTCCCTGCTGAGGATATTCCCTATAGCCATCTTTCTTGTTGACAGTACAGTTCTTGTTGGCATTTTATACCTCTGAAGGTGCAAGGGGAATATATCTATTCTCAGCCCATCTCTGCATTGCTGCAGCTCCCCAACATCTCATTTTGTGGACTCCTGTGGCCAGCTCAAGGGAGTTTTCCAAAAAGTCTCCTTGGTGGTTTCAATAAACTTCTGAATCTGGAAGGGGGTTCTTCTGATATGTCCGACTTTAATGTGCCCTTAAATTACCAGTGATTTCCATAGGGTTGTGCCCCACACAAGCATTTATTTAATAGTTGAACTTTCTATTATCCATTTACCTGACTATATGGCCAGGCCATAGCTACTGCCCATGAGTCAGTAAAAACCCAAGCACAGGAGCTTTACCATTACTCAGTTATTCTACCATCACTAGGAAAACAGCATGCAATTCAGCCCGCTGATCTGATTTATTCTTATACTGTCTTCAATCAAGTTCCATCCATCTGCTGGTCTTAACTGCAGCATCTTTCCAAACAAAACATTGTCTCTTCATCTTGGAACTGCTGTCAATCAAGAGCTGTTCTTAGCCAGGTGCAGTGGCATACACCTGTAATCCCAGGGGTTCCAGAGATTGAGGCAGGAAGATCTCGAGTTCAAAGCCAGCCTCAGCAATTTGGTGAGGCACTAAGCAACTCAGTGAGACCCTGTCTCTAAATAAAATACAAAATAGGGCTGGGGATGTGGCTCAGTGGTTGAGTGCCCCTGAGTTCAATTCCCAGTACAAAAAAAAAAAAAAAAAAAAAAAAAGAGCCCTACTTAGGACATTGTCCACATGACCATAGGTTCTAGCAGTTCCTTAGAAGCTTCCATAGTTAGTTCTAGAGGAAAAGAGGCTCCCTACTTGTGGATACAGTAGGTGCCTCTTTGCATCCCTTGGCTGCATGTTCCTGTACAAACAATTTCCATTTTATTATGAAACATTTTGGGGGGCTGCCTTTCTTCTTAGAGTGTTTTTCTGACATCACTCAAGACATTATTTTATGTCCTTCAGTCATTGAGGTAAATAGCAAGCTAGTAGTTGTCTCCCAAATGGTGTGCTTTGGGCAGCAGCATCTGGAAATGTTCTGATCCTAAATCCCAATGGCCAACCCAGGGAGCTGTTGCTGAGCTCTTGCCTTAAGCTTCAGTCAGCCACAATGCCAATGGCAGACACTTCCAAAATCACAACTAACTGGGAATCATAGGCCCAAGGCCATGAGAAGGTTACTATTTCCTGTAAATCCAATATGATCTGGTTTTGTTCAGGTCTTCATTCAATATGGCTTTTTTTCAGATATATAGCCAGGAACTAGCAACATTGCCAGATGTGTAACGTGAGTTCTGCAAAGTCCAAATAAACCAACCAAATACTAGGATTCTTGTTTGGTCTTAGAGGCGGGTAGTGACAGCACTTTGTTTTTAGTTGCTTGTAGAATGTACCACATGGCTCCTGTCCAGGTTATTCCTAAGAATGTTACCATTTGTGCAGGTCCTTGGATCTTTGCTGGATTTATTAACCAGGCTTTGTTGTCATTTGAGTCACCATTGATTCAAATCAGTCCTCTCCTGCTCTTCAGTTTCAGATACTATCATAATGTCATCAGTATAGTGTAATATTACACTTGAGACCTGCGTCAACACCAAAGCCCTCTTGAACAAATTATGACAGTAAGATAATGAATTCAGATAACCTTGCAGCATTAAATATCAATTGGGATCCTTTCCACATGAAAGGGAACGTCAGTTTGCTCTTTTCTGAATTTGAGATAGAGAAGAAAGCATTTGTAAGATCAATAAGGAGTACCAGTCTCCTTTGACCTTGACTGTGTTTTCTGGTTGAAACACCTGCTGAGGCAGGTGGTACAACTATTTAATCCTCACTTGTCTACTGTTAGCCTCTGTGAGCCATCTGCCTTGTTTACAGCCCATGCAGGGTTATACAGACTCTGTGGAACCAGCTCTCCAGCTTTCAGCCTGTCATTGATTAAAGTGATAATCTCTTTATGGCCACCAGGTATTATGTATTGTTTTTTTGCTTGTGTGTGTTTGTGGAAGTGGGTGCTGGTGATTGAACCCAAGGGTGCTCTACCACTCACTGAGCCACATCCCCAGCCCTTTTTATTTTTTATTTTGGGCAAGGTCTTGCTAAGTTGCTGAGGCTAGCCTCAAAGTTGTGATCCTCCTGCCTCAGGCTCCCCCGTAGCTGGGATTACAGATTACAGATTACACCACCATGCCTGTCTTCCATATTGCCTCAACTTAACCACCTTATGAGTTCTGCTTCCCATTTAGCATGTCTAATTACAATGGACCTGAAAATAGACGGCCATGCTTTCCGTTTTACATTATGGGATTTCGAAAACAATTGCCAGTCAGGCGCAAATATCCATCTCAGCAATATGCAGAGGTAAAGGAGATGGGACCACTTCACATAAAATTTGTCCAAAAAATCCCCATTTTCACATTTTACCAGTCTTAACAGTAAATGGTTAATATAACAGCTAACCCGGGCTGGGGATATGGCTCAAGCGGTAGTGTGCTCCCCTGGCATGCGGCGGCCGGGGTTTGATCCTCAGCACCACGTACAAACAGAGATGTTGTGTCCGCCGAAAACTAAAAAATAAATATTAAAAAAAAAACAGCTAACCCAATAACAGGATTAAAAAGTGTGGGTCATTTTTAAAATTCTGATTGGGTTAATGCTTTTTTTTTTTTACTTTGGCAATTCTTTTGATGTTTATAAGCGGAACAAAAAAATTATATTTCTCCAAATAAATTCAGGTGAAATAATGTCACCAAAATCATTGGGAATATATTCAGTGGTTAAAGTGAAATATATGAGAGCAAGAGCTCATGAAACCCTGGGCTATCACTAGAATTGAAAAAATGTGTGTGTGTGTGTGTGTGTGTGTGTGTGTGTGAAACCCGAGTCAGATACTAAGTGTCCTAAAAACAAGTTTATATAGCACTTAATGTACATGATATGAATTGAATCCCCAGGTTATTTTACCTGTGCTTCTGACTGACCAGCTTGAAAAATTGGGGTTCCCATAATCCCCTCCTCATGTTTGATTAAGGAACTGAGGGAAATACATACTTATATTTTCCACTTTATTACAAACAATATTTTAACGAATACAAATAAATAGCCAGATGAAGAGATACATAGGGTGAAATCTAGAAGGGTCCTTAGTTTAGGAGCTTCTATTCCCATGACTTGGGACTTGTTCACCTTCCTGGAAGCCTCCCTCTGTTCAGCTACCCAGAATCTCTCTCAGTTCTTTTTTGGATTTAATAGAGACTTTTTTTTTTACATAAGCATGATTGATTCAATCATTAGCCATTGGTAATTAGCCTCACCTTCAGACTCTCTCCCCTCCTGAGAGATTGGGAGGGGCTGAAATTTCCAACCCTCTGAGCATATGGTTTGTTCCCCTGGCAACAGCACCTCCTCACCATCCTGCAATTACTTAGGGACTTTCCAGAAGCACCTCATTAACAAGTTTAGATGTGTTTGATAGGGCTTGTTATAAATAACAGAAGACTGACTTTCATCTTTATCACTCTGAAGCTGTTGCAGGAATCAAGGAGCAAGGACCAAATATTACAAAAGATACCCTTATTGCTCTAGTCACTTAGGAAATTATAAAAACTATGGGAGCTGTAAGCCAGGAATCAGGACAAAAACCAAAATATACACATCATAGTACCACAACTCTGATTCTCATTCACCTATTTACTTATTTCTGTGGATTCTTATCTTATCTGAATGAACTTGAAATTTAGTCTATCTCACCTTCAAAAAGAGGAACTACTTTTTCCAGACCACAGATCTGTTTATCTGTTGCTCCTTCCTTATAAAGATCATTTAGTTCTTCCTTAATAACAAAAGCAAGCATTCAAATAGTACATATTTTGTATTTTACATAAATATCAATTTATAAATCCTAATTTATATAGAGATTAAGTCATTCTAGCTGATGGGTGGCTGAGTTTGGCTTTGAACACAGGTAATCTGGTATCAGATCTAGCTTCTCCTTAGCCAAGTGATAGTCTAATTTTATATAAAAACATTAGTTGGTATGATAGATTAAAGATGGCTATAAGGACTGGAGAGAGGGTATATCTTAGTGGTGAAGTTCTTGCCTAGCAAGTGCGGGGCCCTGGGTTCCATACCTAGTGAGAACAAGAGAGAGAGAGAGAGAGAAGGCGAGCTACAAACTCCTTGCCTCTCTGTTCCTGTTTCCTATTGAGAGGTGAATCTATTTCCTTTCCCCTTGAATATGGGCTGACCCTGTGACTTACTTTCCGAAAGAATGTAAGGAGATTGGTGTTATATTGTCACCAAAATAGGGTCCCAAAGAATTCCCAGAGAACCAGGGAACTTGACTCAGGACAAGTGGGGTCCTTGACTTAGGTAAGGGAAAAGAGTTTCAGGCATAGTTATCTATTTAGGAAAGCAAGGAATATACTTTGAAGAGAGGCAGCCCATCTTGAGAGTAAGAGATGCTCTTGGGCTGGGGCTGTAGCTCAGTAGTAGAGCGCTAGCCTTCTTACACGTGAGGCACTGGATTCGATCCTCAGCGACATATAAAAATAAATAAAGATATTGTGTCTATCTACAACTAAAAAAAATGTTGTTTTTTTTTAAAAAAGAGATACTCTTGGCATTTTCCTTTGAAGGAAACTTGGTGAGGGGTGGGCTTGGGCAGACATGTGAGATTGATATCATTCAGGTGTCAAAAGATTGTTTAACTGTTCTAATTCTTAGAACTCATGCTGATCAAGAGAGACTGGCTTGGGAGTGACAGGCCTGGAAAGGTATGAGGAATCTCAGATTAAAATTATATTTCTTTCTCTTCCATCTCCTTTCCATTTTTCACGTTTTCTATCCTTCCTCAATATAATTTTTGATTCTGTATCTTAAAAAATCCGTAGCAGGGCTGGGTTTGTAGTGAGAAACTGATGTGACTCCATTTTTGAGAAACCAGCCTCTACCTCAGAGCAAAGCCTGTCCAGGGAAGGGGGCGTGACCCTTGTCCTTGGAAAAACCCACAGAGCACTCCTAGGCACACATCCACCCTGCTGAGTTGTTTATCTGTAAATAACAGGAGAGATTTGCTGATGTGTCCCTGACTCAGTTAGGCTAGGTGGGGACCCATAGCAACTCCCTAGCAACCACCAATCTGCATGAGACAGGGAAAATACCTAGGATGCCAGATGACCCCCAGTAGTTTATGGTGGTTGATAACATGTTGGGAAACCATGTAGTTTAGCAGGTACACCTCTCATGGCTTAATCCAATCAGTTCAAACAAATTCCCCTCTTGTACTTAGCAATCACCCCTACCCAACTTGTTCCCGCCAGTGAATGTGCTAAACAATGTTAAGAGTTGTTGTTTGGGGCTGGGGATGTGGCTCAAGTGGTAGCGCGCTGGCCTGGCATGTGTGCAGCCCGGGTTCGATCCTCAGCACAACATACAAAGATGTTATGTCCGCCAATAAATATTAAAAATTCTCTCTTTCTCTCTCTCTCTCTCTCTCCTCTCTCTTAAAAAAAAAAAAAAGAGTTGTTGTTTGATTTTCCCGCGGTGTGTGATGATTTGCTAAGAGATGCTATGATGTATGTGAAGTCCCTGCCTTCCTCAAAGGGTGTATAAAACTGCTGCAAACCCTGAGCTCTCAGCGTCACCAGTTGCTGTGTGCGCAGAGGACCAAGCTAGCTCGAAATGAATGCCTCTTTGCTGCTTACATCCATCTTGGTCTCTGGTGGTCTTTTGGGGGTCCTGAACTCAAGCTTATCAGTAGCTCAGTGGTAGAGCACCTGCCTAGCATGTGTGAAGTATATGAAGCACTGGGTTCAATCCTCAGCACCACATAAAAAATAAAATAAAGGTATTATGTCCATTTACAACTAAACAAATGTTTAAAAAAAAAAATCTGTAGCATCTATCTTCATGCACTTGGGAAACTCCCTCTTAGAATCCAACTGCCCTGATATGAGAAGCCCAAGCTATGTGCATCAGTCACGTGAAGGATTACTAAGTACTCTAGTTAAGGGCCCTGGCTGAGCCCAAGTCAACTGCCAGTCCAGTGAGTGAGCCATCTTTGGATGTTCCAGTTCATTCAAGTCTGGGACTTCTGAAACTCCAGCCTGAAAGGGGAAAAGGCCCAGCTGAGCATAGAATGACGTTTGGAGGTATAGCTCAGTGACAGAGTGTGTGTGCTTAGCATATATAAGGCCTTGGGTTCCATCCCCAGGACCCCAAAAATTCCAAAAACAAAACCCAGAATTGTAAGAGATAATAAATAGATGTGGGGTGGATACATTTGTTAGCTTACTCCTTTCTGCCCGTGGACGCTGCTGAGAAAGCATCATTAAAGTCTCTCTTCCTGCTGCCATCATGTCTGAATCAGAGTCGTAAAGAGACGAACAGCTGTGGAAACTATTCATCAGAGCATGGAGCTTCAAAACAACTGTTGAGAGTCTGCAAAGCCATTTTGAGCAATGGGGAACACTCACATGGACTGTGTGGTAATGAGAGACCCAAACACAAAGCCCTCCAGGGGCTTTGGGTTTGTCACTTATGCCACTATGGAGGAAGTGGATAAGCCATGAATGCAAGACCACACAGGTAGATGGAAGAGTTGTGGAACCAAAGAGAGCTGTCTCAAGAGAAGATTTTCAAAGACCAGTGGCCCACTTAACTGTGAAAAAGATCTTTATTGGTGGCATTAAAGAAGACACTGAGGAACATCATGAGATTATTTTGAACAGTACAAAAAAATTTAAGTTATTGAAATCATGACTGACCGAGGCAGTGAAAAGAAAAGGGGCTTTGCTTTTGTAATTTTTGATGACCATGACTCTGTGGATAAGATTGTCATTCAGAAATACCATACTGTGAATGGCCACAAATGTGAAGTGAGGAAAGCCCTGTCAAAGCTAGAGATGGCTAGTGCTTCATCTAGCCAAAGAGGTCGAAGTGGTTCTGGAAACTTTGGTGGTAGTCGTGGCGGTGTTTTTGGTGGAAATGACAATTTTGGTCATGGAGAGAACTTCAGTGTTCATGGTGGCAGCCATGGTGGTGGTGGATATGATGGCAGCAGGGATGGCTACAATGAATTTGGTAATGACGGTGGTTATAGAGGAAGCAGTCCTAGTTACTCTGGAGGAAGCCGAATCTATGGAAGTGGTGGACAGTTACGGAAACCAGGGCATGGCTATGGCAGGAGTGACAGTTATGACAACAGAGGAGGCAGAGGTGGCGGTGGCAGTGGCTTTGGCAGTGGTAGTGGAAGCAATTTGGGAGGTGGTGAAAGCTACAATGATTTTGGCAATTACAATAATCAGTCATCAAATTTTGGACCCATGAAGGGTGGAAACTTTGGAGGCAAAAGTTCTGGACCTTATGGTGGTAAAGGCTAATACTTTGACAAACCATGAAACCAAAGTGGCTATGGCAGTTGCAGCAGCAGCAGTAGCTATGGCAGTGGCAGAAGGTTTTAATACTGCCAGGAAACAAAGCTTAGCAGGAAAGGAGAGCCAGAGAAGTGACAGGGAAGCTACAGGTTATAACAGATTTGTGAACTCAGCCAAGCACAGTGGTGGCAGGGCCTAACTGCTACAAAGAAGACATGGTTTAGACGATACTCATGTGTATTTGTGACTAATTGTATAACAGGTTATTTTAGTTTCTGTTCTGTGGAAAGTGAAAAGCATTCCAACAAAGGGTTTTAATGTGGATTTTTTTTTTTTTTTGGCACCCTTGTAATGGTCTGATCATGATGCTAAATAAATGTTTCTCTTTAAGTAAATAGAAGTGGTAGTTTTAAGTCACTAAGTTTTAGGATGATTTTTTATGCAACAACATATAACCAAGTGGGTGTGGTGGTACATACCTGTAATCCCAGCAACTGGGGAGGTTGAGGCAGGAGGATTGCAAGTTTGAAGCCAACCTGGGTAATTAGCAATTCCTTGTCTCAAAAAAATACAAAGGGCTGGGGGTGTGAGTCAGTGATAGAGCACTCCTAGATTCAATCCCCAGTACCAAAACAAAACAAAACAAAACCATAATTTTTAATAAAAATCTCCAAAATGAAATTAAAAGGCAGCCAACTAAGGTGTAATGAAATCAATCGTACTGCCAGGAAACAAAACAACAGGGGCCAATAAAATTGTGCAACCTCTAAGGTATTCTAGGGTCTTCTACCTTAGTAGAAGGACAAAGACTGGGGAACAGTCCCCTAAAGAGGAATCCTCTCCTATCTCCCTTTCAAGACTAGTTATTGGACTGGGGCTCAGCATTAGATCATTAGCATGCAGGAGATCCTGGATTCAAACCCCAGCAACACACATACACTCCCACACAAGAGTAGTTGTAAGAGACTTTGGACAAGGGAAATCTCCTAGTGGTCATAACCCAAAATAACTTTATTCTCTAACCAAGCATTTCCCCACGGGAAGAAACTGCTACTGCATGAGAATGCAGAGGTTGTTGTTGTTTGGTGTACAACACAGGAGGCATCGTTTTAAATGACTATTATATGAACGGGGTACCCTCTGGAGTTGCAAGTATGGTAACCCTGGTCAAGAAAATGGGGTAATGAACGATGTGAGTGAAATTTTCTGGCTTTACTGCCTTCTCTCTAACCAGCATTGTATGGAGTATATCTCATATTAGCACATTGTATCTTATTTCCATGCTTAAATGAGAGGTTTATGTTCTGTTTTGTTCTTTTTTTTTTTTTGGGCAGGGTGGGATACCAGGGATTGAACTCAGGAGCACTTCAACACTGAGCCACATCCCCAGCCCTAGTTTGAATTTTATTTAGAGACAGGATCTCACTGAGTTGCTTAGCACCTTGCTGTTGCTGAGGCTGGCTTTGAACTCACGATCCTCCTGTCTCAGCCTCCTAAGATACTGGGATTACAGGCATGCACCACTGCACCCAGCTCTGTTTTGTTCTTTAAGATGGGATATCACTGTGTTGCCCAGGCTGGCACCAAACTGCTGAGTTCAAGTCATCCGACTGCCTCTGCCTCCCAACTAACTGGGACTACATGCACACACTAGAGCATCTGAATTAAATGAGAGTTTTCATCAAGATCTTTATTAGAATGGGTGAGGGGCGGTCCTTATTTGTTTGCTAGGGCTACCATAACAAAGTACCCCAGACTAGGCAACCTAGAAAGACTGCTGGTTAGTAAGGCCAGCAAATTTCGCCTCATTCATGAACACATTTTCTGGACCAGGCTCACCACACTTGCAACTCCAGAGGATACAATTCATATGACAGTTCTGGAGGCTAGAAGTTCAAGATCAAAGTGTCAGTAGGGTTGCTTGCTTCTGTGGCCTTGCACCTTGGCTTCTAGATTACCATCTTCTCCCTGTGTTTCCCCTCTGTACATGTCTGTGTAAAAATTTTCTCCTTGTAGGGATACCAGTCATCAAATTAGGACATACTCTAATGACCTCATTTTAACTTTTTAAAAAATATTTATTTATTTATTTATTTTTGTTTTCGGTGGACAAAATATCTTTATTTATTTCTATTTGGTGCTGAGGATCGAACCCAGTGCCTTGCGCATGCCAGGCCAGCACGCTACCACTTGAGCCATATCCCCAGCCCTCATTTTAACTTAATTGACTCTTTAAAAAAATTTTTTTGTAGTTACAGATGGGCAGAATGCCTTTATTTTATTTATTTTATGTGGTGCTAAGGATCAAACCCAGTACCTCACACGTGCTAGGCAAGCACTCTACCACTGAGCCCCAGCCCCAGCACACTTAATGGATTCTTTAAGAATCCTATCTCTCAGTACAGTCACATTCTAATGTACTGCGTTTTAGTATTTCAATATGAATTTTGGGAAGATAAAGAAGAGAGAATTCTAAAGTCCAACCCTATTTCTACTCTATTTCCAACTCTATTTCCAACTCTCCCCAGTCAAGTTTCTGTGACTTTCCCATTTTGCCTAACATGGTTTAAATTGGTTTTTTGTTTTTATTTTTGCAAGCAAATAAATGCTTATTAATACAGTAGAATACATGTTGGCATCAGTGAATCCATGTTATCACCATTCTTTTTAATGTAACGTGTTCCTTCAACAGCATCTATTGTTGGCGAAAGCCCTACCCAAGTGGGAGGATTTGTCTTCTCTGTGTTCATCAGAATTCTTCTTTAAGTTTAAATACTTTTGATTTTATTAAATAAAATAAACTATTGAATGTTTTTGCAGTACTGTGGATTTGAATTCTACATTTTAAACACTATTATTATTTTAACACTCAACCAAGTCTCTTCATATTACCAGTGTGTCTCAATAATTCCATCTTGAAAAATATGGAATGCTTCATGAATTTGAAGGTTGTTATAGTTTGGCTATGTGGTATCCACCAAAAACTCATGTATGAGACAATGCAAGAACATTCAGAGATGAGATGATTAGATTACAAGAGTTGTAATCTAATCAGCAGATTGATGTACTGATATAGATTAAGTAGGTGGTAACTATAAGCAGATAAGGTGCAGCTGGAGGAAGGAGGTCATTGGGGGCATTTGTCCCTGGTAAGTGAAGTTCTCTCTCTCTCTCTCTCTCTCTCTGCTTGTTGCTACATCCTGAGCTGCTTTCCTCGGCAATGCCCATTGGCCATAATGTTCTGCCTTACCTCAGGCCCAGAGTTATGGAGTCAGCTGACCACAGACTGAACTTCTGAAACAGTGAGCCAGAATATACTTTTCCTCTTCTAAGTTGTTCTTGCCAGGTCTTTTGGTCATAGCAATGAAAAACCAGACTAAATCACAGGTCATCCTTGTGCAGAGGCCATGTTAATCTTTTCTGTATCATTCCTATTTTAGTATAGGTGCTGCTGAATCAAGCACTACCTCAGAATTCTTAATTATAAGAAACTAAAACCAACTTAAGCCAAAAGGAATTTATTAAAAGGATATTAAATAACTCATTGAATAAAGGGAAAAGCAGAATAAGCATATTCTCAGCCACATAATAAGAAAGAGTCGAAACCAAGTTGCAGAGCTGATCTGGAGATAAGGTTATTACTGCCTGGCTGCTGAGTTCTGACATGTGGCCTGTGTTGGTGGTACCCATAGCATGGGATATTGAACTAATCACTATCCTATAGCCACTGCTTTTCCAGGAAATGAGCTTCCTGAAACCAACTTTTCCAGGAAGTTTTTTGAGGCAAGTGTGCCTGACAGGCAGAGCCTGTTTGCAATGCTCTAGCTGCAAGGAATGTGAGTTCCTAGTACTTTCAATTTCTGTAGAGGATAATAGGCCTGTATCTCTGATTCATAACCTGAATAATTCCCTAAATGCAGGAAAGGGAGTTCCAATGCTGGGGTCCAAAATAAATGTCCAATGTCTACTACACACTTAACCTTCAAGATACTCCTCCTCTTTGCCAGGAATGTCATTTGTTTTGGTGCCAACACACTTCATAGAGTATCGTGCAAAAAGGCTTACAAGTTTTATCAATCTATACTTAAAGCTAGTTATGAATGAGAGTGGATTTGGGTCAGGCACAAGCTTTTACAAGGAAAACTGTTACCCCTGCCACATCAGAAAACCAGGAAATTAGAAATCCACTGTTCTAACTATGACTCCCGGAATATACTACTTCAGCCACATTCTGGAAAACAGGAAGTCATCCTTTAGAGTTTTGGTATACTAAATCCTTAGTAATACCTTATTTTCTCTTTAACTCAGTTCCATATTCAAGTTCCTTAGGTATGTGTCTGATTGGGGAATTTAAAACATCCAGAGACCAATCTGCTTCAAGGAAGTCTAGAAGGTAGTTTTAGTTTTTCAGCTTCTGTACCACAGGGAGGCATCATAACAAGGAGTTGGAATAGATGTTGAGCCATATCTACTCTATCTGCCTTACCCATTCTGCCTTTCTTTAATCTCTGAGTGCTACTTTTTTGGGGGAGTGGGGGTTCTTATCGGGGATGGAACCCAGGAGAACTCTACCACTGAACTGCATCCCCCACACTTTTTATTTTTTACTTAGAATCAGGGTCTTACTAAGTTGCTTAGGGCCTCACTAAATTGCGGAGGCTGCTTTGAACCTGCAATCCTCCTGCCTCAAACTCCTGAGCTGCTGGGATTATAGGTATGGGCCAACCCACCTGGCTAAAATAATATTTTTAATAGGCTGCTATGGTTTGGATCTTAAATGTCCCCAAAAAGCTCATGTGTTTACGGCTTGGTGCTCCTGGGAGGTGGTAGAAACTAAGACTGGGGCCTAGTGGGAGGTTTAAGGTCACTGAATACATCCCCTGGAAGAGGCTTATGAGACTCTGGTGTTTTCCTCTTTCTCTTTTTGATTCCCAGCCATGAGATGGGTAGTTTTGCTCCATCACGTGCTCCCACCATGATGTTCCATGGGCCTAAAAGCAATGAGGCCAACAGATTATGGATGGAAACTTCCAAAACTGTGAGCCAGGCTGGGGACATGGCTCAAGTGGCTAGCACGCTCACCTGGCATGCATGAGGCACTGGGTTCGATCCTCAGCACCACATAAAAATCAAATAAAGATATTGTGTCCACCTAAAAAAATAAAACAAAATTGTGAGCCAAAATAAGCCTTCATTATATCTCTTTCTCTCTGATGGTGCTTGGAATTGAACCCAGGGCCACATGCTAGGCAAGTGCTTTACCACTGAGCTACTTTTTATCCCTAGCCCTTTTTATTTATTTTATTTTATTTTGAGACAATGTCTCATTAAGTTGACAAAGCTGACCTCAAACTTGATATCCTCTGCCTTAGCCTCCAGAGTCATTGGTATTACAGGTGTGTGTCACCATGCCCAGTTTAAGTCCATTTCTTAAGTAACTATTATAATTAGTTTATATATCTATCTCTGAGGATATATATGTGTCTGTATAGTTTTTTACAGCTTTGAATTCTTTCCTCTGCAATTTTTCTAAGAACTTGGTTGACCAGAGTATTGGCTCCAAACTTGTATCAGCCCTGTAAGCTTTAAAACTTAAGTTCACAGCCTTAATTAATTCCTTAAATCTCGTTTTTTTGATTCCTCAAAGTAACCAAACATGCATGATCAACTGTGTATTTGCTGCTCCTTGGTGATGGACTCTTTTTATTTATTATTTATTTTAATACCTTTATTTTGTTTATTTAGTTTTTTATGTGGTGCTGGGGATGGAACCCAGTGCGTGTTAGCCAAACCCTCTACCACTGAGCTGCATCCCAGCCCTAATAAATATGCTAACAGCTTGTTGACATAATTCATATACTAGAAACAAAGACTAGTCAAATTCTTCATTGTTCCACAGATAATATTCACCCTTTTGCCATATAGGATAATATTCATAGGCTTCAGAAATTAGAAAGTAGATTTTGGGGAGAGGGTCATTATTTAGTCTATCACTCAGGATAATAATGCAATATACCTCATAGGGCTGTGGTAAGTATTGGATTAATACATCTAAAACTTGTACGTAGATAGCCCTCAAAAATGTTGGTCATTATTTTTATTATTCATTTCTATAACATGCCTTTTTTGGTTTTTGGCCATCTCATGTCCAAACATTCTTGTTTTGAGGTAAGTTCTCCTTTGATGGGTCCCAGGAAGATGTAAAAACCCAATTTATTACAGAAGTTGAAGGATTCTCCTTTCCTGTCCCCTATCATCTAGCTCATGGACAAATAATGCAAGCTTGGCCATTTGATGGTCATACCTGTCATAGGGCATCTATAAAGACTCAATTTAATACTATTAGGGGTCAATAGCCAAAGCAATCCTTACCAATAAAAGCCAAGTTGGAGGCATCACAATACCAGACCTTATATTATACTATAGAGATATAGTAACAAAAATGGCATGGCATTGGCACCAAAACAGACACATAGACCAATGGTACAGAACAGAAGACACAGAGACAAATCAACTTAAATACAGTTATCTCATACTAGACAAAGGCACCAAAAACATACATTGGAGAAAAGATAGCCTTTTCAAAAAATGTTGCTGGGAAAACTGGAAATCTATATGTAGCAAAATGAAATTAAATCCCTATCTCTCCCAATCTTGCTCTAAACTCAACTAAAAATGGATCAAGAACTTAGGCATTAGACTAGAGATGCTGTGCCTAATAAAATAAAAAGTAGGCCCAAATTTACATCATGTTGGCTTAGGAACTGACTTCTTTAACAAGACTCCTAAAGTGCAGGAAGTAAAATCAAGAATCAATAAATGGGATAGAATCAAATTAAAAAGCTTCTTCTCAGCAAAGGAAACAATCAAGAACATGAAGAGGGAGCTGATATCATGGGAGAAAATCTTTGCCACCTGAACCTCAGATAGAGCATCAAGTTCCAGGCTATATTAAGAATTCAAAAAACTAAACACAGGGAAAACAAATAACCCAATTAATATATGGGCAAAGGAAATGAACAGGCACTTTACAGAAGAAGAAATATGATAAATTCGTCAACAAATATATGAAAAAATGTTCAATATCTCCAGAAGTTAGAGAAATGCATATTAAAACTACACTGAGATTTCATCTCACTCCAGTCAGAATGGCAATAATCAAGAATACAACTAACGGGCTGGGATTGAAGTTCAGTGGTAGAGCACTTGCCTAGCACATGTGAGCACTGAGTTTGATTCCTCAGAACCACATAAAGGTAAAGTGTCATCTACAACTGAATTTTTTAAAAAAAGAATACAAGTAACATTACATCTTGGCGAAAATGCGGGGTGAAAGGTATACTCATACACTACTGGTGGACTGCAAATTGGTGCAACCACTCTGGAAAGCGGTATGGAGATTTCTAAGAAAACTTGGAATGGAACCACCATTTGACCCAGTTATCCCACTCCCTGGTTTATACTCAAAGGACTTAAAATCTGTATACTACAATGATGCAGCCACATCAATGTTTATAATAGCTCAATTAACAATAGCTAAACTATGGAACCAATCTAGGTACCCTTCAACAGATGAATGGCTAAAGAAAATGTAGTATATACACATAATGCATATTATTCAGCCATAGAGAAGATTGAAATTATGGTATTTGCCAGAAAGTGGATGGAACTGGAGACTATCATGCTAAGTGAAATAAGCCAATCCCAAAAAACCAAAGGCCAAATGTTTTCTCTGATATGTGGGTGCTAACTCACAATAAGGGGGTGGGTAGGGAAGAATACAAGTAGTTTGGATTGGACAAAAGGGCATGAAGGGAAGTGGGGGGAATGGGAATAGGAAAGTTAGTAGAATGGATCAGACATTACTATCCTATGTGCATTTATGATTACATGACCAATGTAATTCTACATAATGTACAACCAAAAGAATGAGAAGTTATACTCCATATGAGTATAATATGTTAAAATACATTCTACTGTCATGTATAACTAATAAGAACAAATTTTAAAAAGATTATTAGGGTGTAAAATGGTGTCAGCTACAGTGTCCAGTGGTAGTGTTGTGATCATACTTTTGGGGGGTGAAGTTTAACCAAGGCTGTCTAGCTTCTTTTGGCCAGACAAATGAATTTCTATTTATTTTCTAATTCTGCTTGTCCTGTTTGTCATGTCTTTCTATGAGCTACTTAATCTCCTGATAATTCTTTTTTTACTTTAGTTATCCACTTTTTGCCTCTGTTGTTGCAACCAACAACCCTGGTTGGCATTCTGTTGGAATTCTAGTGGTCTGCTGTATGTGGTAGTTAATTAGCCATGATTGACTTCTGGATGATGTACCCCCAAAGGAGAGATGTTGAAGATTTGATTAGAATAATTTCATGGGCTGAAAAATGTAAGGAAGATAGAGTTCATTAATTATGCCACCAACAGCAAGAAAGGAAAATCTCTGGTTTAAACTTCCCAATTCAAAGCAAATTTTAAAATTCAATACTATTGTAAAAATACAGCAGGAAGTCCTTTTGCCTGTATCCAGGACTATTGAACTCTTGGTTCAAAAATGTACTGATTTTCATCAAATGCTGCAGGGACAAGTGGATATCCACTTGCAAAACAGTGAAGTTGGACCCCCCTACCTCATACATACACAAAAATTTAGTAAAAATGGATCACAGACTTAAATGTAAGAATTTAAATTATAAAACTCCTAGATAGAAATAGTAGGTAAGTTCATAATTTGGGCACAGCGACATGTGTCTATAATCACAGCTAGTTGGGAGCCTGAGGCAGGAGAATCACTGAGCCAGGAATTGGGGATCAGCCTAGACAACATAGTGAGACCTCATCTCAGGAAAAATAAAAAGGATATCTTCATGACCTTGGGTTTAAAATGGTTTTATAGATTCATTAAACATATAAGTGAGGGCTGGATGTAGCTCAGTAGTAAAGCACTTGTCTAGAATGTGCAAGGTCCTGGGTTCAATCCCCAATACTGCCAAAAAATGTGTGTGTATGACAGAAAGAAAACAGATAAGTTGGCCTACCTCAAAAGTAAAACATTTGTGTGTATTTCTATACATTAAGAAAGCAAAAAGACAACCCACTATATGGTATAAAATATTTGAAAAAATTTAGCTTATAAGAGATTTGTCCAAATACATAAACTTAATTTTAATTATATATATATATATATATATATATATATATCCTGATTAAAAACTGAGCAAAGGACTGGGGTTATGGCTCAGTGGTAGAGTGCTTGCCTTGCATGTGCAAGGTCCTGGGTTTGATTCTCAGCACCACATAAAATTAAATAAATAAATAAATAAAGTTGTTGTGTACAACTACAAAAAATAAATATTAAAAAAATGAGTAAAGGTCTTAAATAGGCATATATCCAAAAAAGATCTATTAATGGCTGATAATTGTATTTAAAAATGCTCAACGTTATTTGGCATTGGTTATTATAGAAATGTAAATCAAAATCACAATGAGATCTATCTACCACTTTATACCCATGTGATATGGCTTTTATTGTTGCCTCCAGCAACCCTGATTGGCATTCTGTTGCAATTTTAGGGGTTTGCTGTTGAAGTTAAATAACTATGATTGTCTAGAATTAACCATGATTTAGAAGTCAAACAATCATGGTTAATTAATTGTCACAAACTGCAGACCACAATAATTTCAGTGGTCTGACATTTTTTACTTCTGTGAAATTGTTCTAATCAAGTCCTCTGCGACTTACCTTCAGTGAGCACATCATCCAGAAGTCAAGCCTGAACTTTGGTGAAGGAAGAGAGGAAAATATATTGAATTCAACCAATGATTAATAGCCAACCAATGGCCAAATAACTCAGTCAATCATGCTTATAAAATGAAGCCCCAATAAATATCCTGGCTTAGTGAAACTCTGCCTGACTGCTGCCATACCACCATCAGAGAAGAACTATGTAAAGCCCATTGAGTTGGTCAGGATAAAATAAGGGACAGGACCAGCTTGCAGGGAAAATACACACAGGTTCTTGTGGAATTTAAGGATGTCAAAACCTGCTCCATCAACCACAGTGTGAAAGGCTTCAAGCTCAAGTGTATTCACCCTATTGGAGTCAGAGTGAGAGGTCAAAGACTCTGAATTTTAGGTCCTGTATGTTGGCCTATGGGATAATCTATGACTGTTAAATAAAGTGTTTGTACTATTGGAAATATTACATAAATAAAGCTTAGTGAAAAGCACTGACTGGTGAATACATTGATGTGTCAGGAAGTGGATATGTCCTGATTCCAAAGGGAGAGCACTTTTAGAAACTCTGCATTTGGAACCCTGTGAGACCTCACTCTGTGTTTCTTCATTTGACTGGTTCTGACTTGAATCCCTTCTAACAAAACTATAATGGTAGTACATCACTTTCCTACATTCTGTGAATCATATAAGCAAATCCTCAAACCTTGAGGGAATTGAGGGAACCCCCCAATTGGTAACCAGTTGGCCAGAAGTGTAGGTAGCCTATGGATACTTGAGTGTGACTGGCATCTGAAGTGAGAGCAGTCTTGTTAGTGATCATGACTGATAATCTGTGGGTTCTGTGATAACTTCAGGTAGTTAGTGCCAGAATTTTATTACTGGTTGGTGTCAAAATATTACCCTATGTCTATATTAGTCAGTTTTTTTTTTTGTCACTGTGTCCAAAATACCTGACAATAACAACTTAGAGGAGAAAAAGTTTATTTGGGTTTATGGTTTCAGAGATTTCTGTCCATAGTCAGCTAGCTTCATCCTCTGGGCCTGAGCTGAGGCAGAACATCAAGGTGGAATGGTGTGGCAGAAGAAAGTTGCTCAGTTCACAATAGATGGGAAGGAGAGTAGAGGGCCAGGGGCCAGGGAAAAAATATTTAACCCCCAAGGCATGCCCCCAGGTAACCCACTTCCTCCAGTCATACCCCACCTGTCTATAGTTACTACCCAGTAATGTACTCAAATTATTAATCTATCACACAGATTAATCTACAGATTAGATTAGTTTTCATAGTCTGATCATGTCACCTCCTGCATTGGCACATGAGCTTTTGGGGGGAGGGGAATACCTCATATCCAAACCACAACAATGGCAAAAGGTGCAGTTAAGGATCAAGAGCTAGAGGCAGAGGGAAGTTTGACATAGAAGAGGACAAGTCAGTGTGACCAGAGAAATAGACTGGAGTGATATAGCCACAAGCTAACAAATGCTGCCAGGCACCAAAAGTTAGAGGAGGCAAGGAACAGATTTTGACCTTGAGTTTTCAGATGGTTCATGACCCTGCTAACATTGATTTTGACCCAGTGAGCCTGATTTCAGACATCTGGGCTCCAGAACTATGAAAGAGCACATTTCTATCATTTTAAGGCATCAAGTTGTGATAGGCTGGGAGCCATGGCACATGCCTGTAATCTCAGCAATTTAGAAGGCTGAAGCAGGAGAATGGAAAGTTTGCAGCCAGCCTAGGCAACTTGCTGAGACACTGTTTTGAAATATAAATAGGACTGGGGATGTAATTCAGTGTTAAAGCTCCTCTAGGTTCAATCACTAGTATTAAAAAAAAACAAAACAAAACCCCGCAGTGTAATATGTTACTCCCATGAAGTATGGTAAAAGTGAAGTACAAATGTGCTTAGAGTGCTTACTTCAGCAGCACATATACTAAAATTGGAATTATACAGAGAATATCAGCATGGCCCCATGCAAGGATGACACACAAATTCATGAAATGTTCCAGATTTAAAGAAAAAAAAATGTGTGTCTAGAGAGGTGAAAAAATTTCCCCAAAATCCTGCAACAAAAGAGGAAGGCACACAGCTAGTCCATCTGGCTCCAGATCCTGCACTCCTAAGGGTTATGCTACTCTGTAACAAATGGACTAAAGATTCTCACTGCTCACTATCTTTCTGTTAATGCTGCATTTACTTCCTCACAACCTCCAAACTTCTGCTCCTTGCAACCCCACTCCTAGCTCTTTCAGACTAAAGGAAGAAAATGTATCCCCAGTTTCCCTCAGGAAAAGGGGTCTTCTTGACATAAAGATTCATAAAGTGGGGCTGGGGATGTGGCTCAAGCGGTAGCGTGCTCGCCTGGCATGCGTGCGGCCCGGGTTCGATCCTCAGCACCACGTACAAAGAAAGGTGTTGTGTCTGCTGATAATTAAAAAATAAACATTAAAATTCTCTCTCTTTCTCTCTCTCTTTAAAAAAAAAAAAATCATAAAGTGGGGGCCACAAAAACATCTCTGGTTGAATGATCAAACTTTGTGGAAATAAACTTGTTTTTTACCACTCAGGATCATCAGTATAACAGCTTTAGTGTCTGAATAGAAACTGAAAACTTTATTCCCCACCATCCCCTCCAAGTTGTCATCCATTGCTTCCAGCCCAATTAATTCTTCCTCTTATGGTATACAGATTCCACTCAATAAATTCAAGAGTTACGTGATAGTTTATTTTTCAATGTTGATTCTTGCAATATGTTGGAAATCTTATTCTTTGCAATATTTAATCTTAGGATGAAAAAATTTAAATGTCAATTTAAAAATATGCAATGGGGTACACAATTTTTCAAAATTGTTTTGGAGGATGTGCAAGCAAAATAGTTGTCCCTTTGCCCAACTTCTTCTTTGGTAGGAATCCCATAACAACAAGAAAAAAGTCTGTGAGCTAAAAAGTAAAGGAAAACTAACTGAAAACAATTTCTACCAATTGGGAAAACATTCAGACTTAATTCATAATACAAGTTGTGCTAAGCACTGGATCTCCATTATCTCAGTTATTCTAACTAATAACCAGTGATGAAGGTTAATTTTATAGGTGAGGAAACTGAGGCTCAGAAAAGTTGTGATATACCTACCAATTAGTCCATAATAGAGCTTGAATTTGAACCCACACCTGCCTGATCCACACATCTGAGTTTTAGCCTCTTCACTCTGCTCTCTGGCAGACTGCTGGGCCTTCCCTAGCTCCTGTCCCTGAGAATGACAGTAACTGTCCCAGCAAGAGCTGGCAGCAGTGACATCAAAAGCCATGCCAGAAGAGAAGAGGCAAAGGAACAACTTAGGGAGAAATGGCAAGAAGACCCAAGGCACTGTGGTACCTGTTCCAATACTGGACAGCTTCTGACACGTGTAACAAAGGAAGACAGAGTGACCTCTGGTGGCCCAAGAGCCACCCCTCCCATACCATGTTGAGAGACAGGAAGGGTGGACTCTGCTGTCCTACCCTATCTTATTGGTTACAACTGTGGGTGATAAGGAAGGGGCAGGAAGGGGACACCTCAAACACTTGCTATCAGATCATTGCTATGCCTTCACTCCATGTTTCTTGGACATTCTTGGTATTTACCTATACCTCTTTTTTCCCTTTTTTATCTGTGATACTCTACCAACTTTTTATTTATTTCTCCCAAAAGTAACATAATGCCTGCAAATTATTTCTATCAACTTATCTTACAGTTTTTGTCTTATTTATTTAGCTGCCATGCTGTCTAGCTTGTGACTATTAAAACTTTTAAAATTATGCCTTTTATTATTATATCATACTATCCCATTTATTCTTTTTATTTTAGATTCCTCCTGATATTAACATTTCCTCTCTTGTCTTCCCTTTATTTGCATTTACCAGATATGTCTTGCCCACATCTTTGTTTTGAACTCTATCATTTTTTTAATATATATTTTGTATGTATTATACTGAGGATTGAACCCAGGACCACTCTACCACTGAGGCCCACCCCCCCCCAGGGCCCACCCCTGGCTTCTGTTTTTGTTTTTTTGTTTTTGAGACAGAGTCTAAGTTGCCCAGGCTGGCTCTGAACATTCCATCCTCCTGCCTCAGACTCTGATTACAGATGTGATTACAGGTATGATTACAGGTGTACGCCACTGCACCCAGCTCTATCACTGTTTAAAATTTGTTTCTTATACACAACACATAGTTTGTTTTTAACTCAATCTGACAGTTTCTTTCAATGGGTAATTCTGTCTAGTTACATTTAATTGCAATTGATAACATTAAGTTCTAATAATTTATGATTACTATTTATTTTGTTTGATGTCTCATCCTTTTCCTCGTTTTTGTCAGTCTGATCAAATTTCCATCTGCTCCCCTTTTTACTTGTTAATTTTTTTAGTTCTGCTATACTTTTCCATTTTATGATTTCTTTTCTTTTTCCTATGCTTATTACAGACATTTTTCTGTAACATATATTTAAAATCTACTATTTGCCCCATAGAGTTGCTTTGTCTCCTCACTTCCTCCTTCCCTTTCCCCAGTAAGATCTTTCAGAATAATCTCATTTCCCCATTCTCCTTTAACCTGTTCACGTCCTATATTCACATGAAATCTTTGGATGAGTTTTACCACTCCCACAGGTTTATTTCCAGTCTTCAGGTTTTGCATAGATAATCTGGTACTCTTTCTTTCAGGCTACTACTGGAGTTTCTTTTGAAGTTGAAGTATGTCTCTTCCATTTCAGTAATAATTTTAGCCTTCATAATATATATTTCCGGAGAGTCAGTCAACATCCAATGGATATATATTATATACTTCCATAATCTGTCAGTATCCAATGGATATCCAATGGATATTGACATACTATATAGACTATCACACAAAATACATATTATATAATATATATAAGCCATCAAAACACAAATATATAAAAGTTATATAGTTACATTAAAATAACATGTGTAAATATATCAGCTTATATTTTAATATAACTGATTTCCTTTGTAATCATATGTATTTTATTTTACATGTTTAAAAACATCGAGAGAAGAGGGACTGGGGTTGTGGCTCAGTGCAAAGCACTTGCCTAGAAGGTATGAGGCCCTGGGTTTGATCCTCAGCACCACATATGAATAAACAAAAATAAAGTTAAAAATCTTTTGGCAATTAAAAAATATTAAAAAGAAAAAACATTCAGAGAAGAGGTTTATCGCATGTAAGAAAAGGCTAATTTGTGGCTGGGGGTATAGCTCAGTGGTAAAGCACTGGTCCAGCTTTACATGAAGACCTAGGTTCCATACCAACATTACCAAAAAAAAAAAAAAAATCACAAACAAAATTTAAAAACAAAAACAAAAACAGGGATAGAAAAGGCTAATTCAAGGCTGGGGATATCACACAGTGGTAGGATGCTTGTCTAGCATGTTCAAGGCCCTGAATTTGATCCTAGCACATGGACGAAAGAAAGGAAGGAAGGGGAAGGGAAGGGAAAAAAGGAAGGGAGGAAAGGAGGGATTGCTTGATTCAGCTACCCCTCCAACTTCAATTACCATTTCTACATCAATGACTTGCCCAAATATTTTTATCCAATCCAGACTACTCTTAAATTATAGACTCATATATTTACATATATACCCACTTAAGAATTGTAAGTGATGCTTTAAAGCAATTTCTAACTCAGTATGTCCAAAACCTAACTCATCTTCCTTCCCTGCCTGGTCCTTTTCCAGTGAAAACTTTCTCAGAAATAGCTCTGATAAGGCCAGAAGCCTAGGAATTATACTTGCATTCTTCATCTCCCTCACCTCCATATTGAGTTTTTTCTAAGATCTTGTTGACTTCATCATCTAAAATTTGTTTATATCAGTCTATTTTTATCCATAGTTTGAAACCTTACCTGTTTGACTGGAATGGGATGGGAGCATAGGTCAGATAGGTATGGACTGATAGGTAGTGAACGAGAGGTACATAAAAGAAAACTGTAAACATAGATGGTTTCTTTGGAACCTCTGGGGAAAGAATACTGGCAGATTTTGGAAGATGGTATCCTTTTCCCTTCATTCCTATCTCCATCTTTTTAGTCTAACCACACCCCTAGGTTGTACAACAGCGAAAAGGTAGAGCCTCAGACCTTTTGCTGAGCTTTCACAAGGTGAACCCCCAAGTGGAGACATTAAAAAACACGTGTGTGCTGGCAGGTAAGAGATTCCTCATAATATTGTAAAACTAATAATACAAAGCATAACCTAAATGGATACATAATCTCTTTCCTGATCACCTTCATCCGTCCCTGAGCTCCTGGACCCATTCTCCATATTGCAGCCAGGAACCCTTTTAAATGTAAATGTGTTCATCAACTGCCAGTCTTTCTTGACTTCATTCATGTTCTGTACCACAGCCACTTGAGACTTTTTTCAGTTCCTCAAACCCTCTGTGATCTCTTCTATCACAGGCCTTTCTATATGCTATCCCCTCTGCCTGGAATGTCTCTACACTCTCTTGGCTATGTTAACACCTACTGATTCCTCAGCTCTTAGTTCAAATGCCACTTCTTCAGAAAATCCTTATTGCAATCCAAGACAGGTTCAGACTCCCAGTTGTATGCTCTCAGGTCTTCCTGTCCTTTTCCTTCCTAGTACTTGTCACAGACTGTAATTACATATTTGCTGTTGTGATTATTTGATTAATATGCCATCTCTAATAGACTAGAAGTCCTAGGAGGGTAGGAAGCAAACCTCTTTTCAAACCAGTGTATCCTCAATCATAATACATAATGATGGTATAATGCCTATCACACAGACATACTCAATTACGTGTGTGTGCTGGGGCGGGATGCATGATCAAGTGTCTGTATATGTGAAGCAAAGCAAACCTGGACTGCGGTGACCTCATAAAGAGACATCACACTGAGTAGCCCTCTCAGAGCAGCCCATTTACCTCCCTCAAAGACATCATCTGCAACATATAATAGAATATACTACCTACTTGTTTGGTTTCTGAATCATCTGAATCCACCCTCATTCAGCAATGTGGTCTATCAGCTTTCAGAGATACAGAAAACAATAACTGCCATTTATTCATTTGACCAATAGCTATTCTGTGCCTACCCCTGCTGTATTCAAACACTGGACTCAGATGGGTAAATACAGATGAACAAGGACAAGTTATCATTCTCAAAGAATGTATGGTTTTGAAGTACAGATATATAAACAAACTATAACTTCCTCCTTAAAAACACTAATATTATGAGGCACACTCACAGTTTTAAAGGATCACAGAGAAGGGTGACTACCAAAGCACTTAGCAAAAGCTTAGCTAATAGAAATGCTATGTAGAATGACTATCCATTGGACATATATTCAAACATTCTAAGCTCTAACTTCAGGCCTGTTCACACCACAAGAAAGCAATTTACTTGGACCACATTAAACAAGCCCCCTTTAAAAGTAACAATCACTAGGTTGCTTTTTATGTTCTTGGCTTTTATTGGTCACAAGAAACGTCCATATGGCGGGAGGGGAGAAAGCAATAGCCATGTAAATTTTGCTTTTGCATTTGTTGTTCAAATGTCTGAACTGCTTTAGAATATCAACTCACCATTTCCTAATTACGTTTAGAATTTAGTGATACAGAAACAAGTCAAAACTATGGTCTATCTTCTCTGATGAAACGATTTCTTTCTGATGACAAATTTAGGTTCATTTTTGTCCTGGTATTCAGGAAATGTAGAAATAAGTTTCAAATGCAGTTAGTCATCTTTAACTCCAGGATAATTGTGATCTTTTTTCCTCTGGTTCTAATATTCTATTTCTAGTTTTGTAGCCAATTGTAAACTTTCTTTATGTTCTTATGGACAACAGATGGACTAAAATAAACTTAAGGTGAGCTGGAGATGTAGCAGCTCACTGGCAGAGTGTGTGCTTAGCATGAGCAAGACCCTGGGTTTGATCTCTAGAACTAAAAAAAAAAGCCTTAACATACTCAGTCACTTTAGAACTATTTTGCAAAAATACATGACTTATGATAGTTAAAAGAATCTGGAGAGGGGCTGGAGTTATGGCTCAGTGGTAGAGCGCTTGCCTAGCATGTGTGAGGCACTGGGTTCAAACCTCAGCACCACATAAAAATAAATAAACAAAATGAAGGCATTCTGTCCATGTGCAACAATAACAAAAAAAAATTAGAAAAAAAAAAAGAATCTGGAGAAACTGGAAGACTCACAGAAAAGGGACCAAAAATAAAAAAATAAAAAAGTATGCCCAAATTCTCCATTTCAAATGTTGGGCAAACTGATCTTGGCATATAAGCTATTAGAAAAGCGAGGTGTTGAAGACAGATCCCAGGAGGCATGGTCATTATTTACTATGTATGTATAGTATCAGAAAGGTTTTAAGCTTTTTGGGGATCACAAATCCTTCTGATGACCTGCCGAAAGCACTGCTCCCCAGGAAAATACAAGTACAGTTCCTAAAAGCAGAACCTTGCTGTGTTCTATTCATTTTCTAGAGCCTTAGAGAATTCAGATAAACCTGAGGAAGAACCTGCCTGAGTTGCCAAGTCAGAGGGGAGAGTGGTAAATCACCTATCAAGCCAATTTCCTAATGCTCTGATACCATAATTAGTTTAAGCCAGTGGGTTGTTGTCTGTTTGTTTTTAATTGTGTGTGTGTGTGTGTGTGTGTGTGTGTGTGTGAGATAAATCCATTTGATGAGTTAAGGTATAGGTCATCTATCCCCAAAATTCACCCACAAACATACCTCTCCACAGTTTTGCCCATAATTTCATGGGGTTCATGTACTTCCTAAAACCCATTCTTAGATAATCGGTTATGTTTAAATGCAGATTCCACCGGACGCGGCGGAATGCCCTTGAAGACCTTTTTGAATCTCTGCTCTTTCATCACGCGGACTAGAGGGGCCCAAGAGGTTACCGGGCTGCAAGTCCCCAAGACCCTCACGGTTTCCCCAGGCCCTTCCAGCTCTCCCCTCCCCCAGGCCTGTGCCGCGCAGGTGCGAAAACCTCGGGGCCACCCGGGCGCGACGGCCCGGGAGCCGGGGGATGGGACCCC
>NW_026000082.1:25199997-25211995 GCF_001458135.2 Marmota marmota marmota | reverse complement strand
TGGCAGGAAGCCAGGCCCAGGCATTGGGGGCTGGGGTGTGGGAAGGGGTCTTGAACGCCGGGCAAATTCTACCACGGACCCCTTCTTTGCCTTAAGAAAAGGGAACTGGGGTGCTGCTGGGCCTGGCTGCTTCCGGGGATGGGAGACATCCGGGAAGGGTAGTGGCCCCTCGGTGTCGGTTTTCGGTTTTCCTGAAGCTGGAGAACCTAGAGGAGTGGGCACCAAAAGGAAGATGGGAATACCCAGGCCGCTGAGCCCTCCCCATCCCTGAAACCCCTCTTGTCTACGCTGCACCCCGCCGCCCTGCAGATCCAGTGGGCCATGGGAAATTGGATTCTGCTCACGAACCCGGCCTTGAGGGTGGAGGGTGGGGGCGGGTTACTCGGAAGGGGCGTTGAGTATGTGCAGCTCAGCACCGAAATGTAGATTATAGGAAGACCTGATTTCCAGACGTCTTTAGGGACTAGAAGCCGTCTCAGGAGTCCTGGAATCCGATTTCAATCTGTTTCTAAAAGGGACTGGCAAAGTTTTATTCTATGGTTATTGTCTTGTACCGAATATGGCTCGAAATCAGTAGGTCATTGGCCAGAATTTGAGGTTTTTTCAACATACAGAGGTTCTTGTAGCAGGAATTCAACTATCTAATGCAGAGACTCTCCTTCAATAAGGCATTCCACTTTGGCCAAGGGAAGGTCTGGTGTGACAGTAAAGATACATATCATATTGCATTACTAGAGGGGAAAGTGCATCGACATTAATATTCAGCAGTTTTAAAGAACGTCCAGAAATGAGGGATTCCTAAAGTGGATTTTTGGAAGTTATTTCTTTGTCCGTTTTTCTGTTCATCAAGCTTAAAGCAATCACCTTTAAACCATTCTTTCCTTACCTTTTTTCAGTTACCAGTGCCTTTAGATTTCATTTCCTCCTTCCTTTACATATCTATAATGTAGATTTAGACCCTCGTTCCCACACCAAGATTGCTGCAGCCAGCAGAGTTCTCGGATTTTTTTTTTTTTTCTTCTTCTTCTTCTTCCCCATTCTGAGAATGGAACTCAGGGTCTCCAGTACTGCTGGACAAGTGCTGTAACACCGAGGATACCTACCTAGCCCTTGCCCGGACTTTAGATCCTTACTGTGTTCACTTCTTTTTTAAACCTTGAAAATCGAAGGATTTATCAACTATAACCATATCTTATCTAGTCAGTTTTGATGTTTTGTTTGGTTGGTTTTTGGTTTGGTACTAGGGATCGAACTCAGGACTGAGCTATGTCCCGAACAGTTTATTTTTATTTTGACATGAGGTCTCACTTAGTTGCTGAGGCTAGCCTGGAACTTGTGATCCTCCTGCCACAGCCTCCCAAGTTAATGCGATTACAGGCGTGACCTGGTCACGTTTTTTTAAACATTTTCTTAAAACTCCGCCTCTACTCTTTCCCCCAGATCCATGTTGCTGTGCCTGTATCATGTTGTTTCCCCCGTGTTTGCTGATTCCACTGCGTAATTTCTTCAAGTGGCCTATCCATTACCCAATCTGCCCCATGAGTATCTCTATTCTACTTTAAATTCCCTGATCATTTAATGTTGAATAGCTTTATGCACAGAATGAAATCATATTTGGAAAGGTTTTTTTTGAAGGACAAAAGCAGGGGGCAGAAATGGTGTAGTCCCAGCTACTGGGAAGGCTGAGACAAGAGAATCACATGAGGCCCAAAGAATCACTTGAGGCCCAAAGTTCCACTGGATTTGTGATGTATGTGTGTGTTTTTTCCCCTTCCTTCCAATGATCTTAGATACCCAAGGATTGTCTTATCTTTTGAGGTCTCACTTCTACAAAATGGAATTAATACTTGCTCCATTTATCATTTATTGAGGATCTACATAGATGGCTGCAAAAAGTATTTTTGAAAACTATAGTAGTAGGCTTTATGTAATTATTAAGTACTACCCTCTAGACTAATAGTGTTGTTCACATTACAATAAATGCTGAATAAATGATTGTTGAATGTATTTGGGAGCCTGAATATGGAAGTGTAATAATGAGAACTTTTGTTATTTTTTCTTTCTCTGTGTGTGCTGCGTATTGTACCTAGGGCCTCACACCCAGCCAAGGGCTGCTTGTTTTTTAAATCTTAAAAACCTAGCCTTTGGAAAGATCGTGCCCCCCCCACCCCCCAAAAAATTATGCAAACCAGTTTCTTGGTCATTTATGTTACATTTTATTTAAAATGAAATATTTATTTTTAAAGATCAGTTGTTTCTTGGGGGGGAGGGTAATGGGGATTGAGCCCAAGGCTTACTTAGCTGTGCTCTAGCACTACCACTGCAATATATCCTCAGCTCCTCTTTTGTGTGATGGCTGGGGATCAAACCCAGGCCCTCACTCTTGCTAGGCAAGCACCCTATCATCGAGCTATACCTCCAGCCCCATGTTTCTTTCTTTCTTTCTTTCTTTTTTTAAGAAAACTAAACTTTTTAATATATCTTTATTTTGTTTATTTATTTTTATGTGGTGCTGAGGATCGAACCCAGGGTCTTACACATGCGAGGTGAGCGCTCTACTGCTGGGCAACAAGCTCAGCCTCCCCATGTTTCTTAATGCTTATTTGGTTCTATCAGGAGAGATATAGAAAGTATTAATGATTCATAATTTGATACTTTGGTTTAAGTGAAAGGTGCCTTGTGGGTTAAAAAGGAAGAATGGGGAAGGGGATGTTAGTTGTTATACTAACAGAGTCAAGTAAAAAGCTAATGGAAAGTAAGTGTAATAATCAGTGACTTCATTTTACAATATCCCAGTTATCTCAAAGGTTGTAAACTTATGTCATGAATGGTCAAGAAACTTTTTTACTTGACATTAATAAAAAAAAAAGATATGTATAATAGAGCACTTTCTGTAGAAAGACCTATAGAATTAAGCCTTTTATTGCTTAAATTTTTAATGAGTAAATGCTAGGCATGAAAGGGGATTGTTGACCTCAGGGAGATGTGGATATGTTTATAAATATGGAGTGAGTCTGTATGCAAAGCTTTTTTTTTTTTTTTTTTTAAGTACTGAGGATTAAACCTAAAGATGCTTTACCACTGTGTTACATCCCCAGACTTTTTACTTTTTACTTTGGAACAGTGTCTCACTAAATCTCTTGAGATTGGCCTCGAACTTGCAGTCCTCTTGCCTCAGCTTCCTGTGTTGCTAGGATTATAGTATTTTTTAAAAATATTTTTAGTTGTAGATGGAAACAATACCTTTATTTTGTTTATTTCATTTTTTATATGGTGCTAGGTATTGAACCCAGGGCCTCACACATCCTAGGCAAGCGCTCTACCACTGAGCTACAACCCCAGCCCTAGGATTATAGTCTTGCACCACGATTCCTGGCAGAAAGCAACTAATGGATCATGACTTGTAAGTTGGAGAATACATTCTGACTTGAGATAGCATTTTAGTTGGCTGGGTCTTAAGTGGAGGAATGGCACACCCCCTTGTCAAGCAAATGGAAACTGCTAGAGCAAGGGCCCCAAACTCTACAGGAACTGAAGAACTAATAGTTTCGTTCACCTAGCTTATAGTGGGAAAGGGACCTGGGAAGATAAATTGGGGCTGGGTTTTGGAAGATATATTCAAGAGTTTGAATTTTGGTCTAGCAACTAGGAACCATGGTACAGTTTTTTAGCCTGATAGAACCTGGAAGAACTACTTCAAATGAGAAACAAGGAATAAAATTAGCATCCACTGGGCTGGGGACATAGCTCAGTTGGTAGAGTACTTGCCTGGCATGCATAAGACCCTGGGTTCAATCACCAGCACAACAACAACAAAAATAACATCCACTGTTAAGGACTTTTGCATTTTTCTTTTTAAAAAATTACTGTTTTCTGTTCTATGTTCTTCAGAAAAAAAAAAACCACATCTACTTCCTTATTTCTCCTTTGGATGTTCATATTCTTAGACTTAGTAGTCTTTCTAATATTGTATCTTTCCATTTGTACACTTTACCATACAGGAGGCTGTTAAAGAGGTTTGTTTATCAAAGAACTTCTGTTCTCTTGAGCATTGTCCTCATACTTGTCCTTTCTTGTTTCAAGTCATTACAGTTTCTTAACATCCTTGTATTGAATCTGGCAAGTGTGTGCTTGAGGAATAGTACATTTTAAAAATGAAGTGAAGACTTTGTAAATTCAAGGATCTAAAATAGGAACTTCATAGCACTCTTAAAGGAAAGCATTGTTTATCCTATATTGTTCCAGAATTTAGATGGAGAGTTAAGGAGTTTACCTATGTGTGAAGCTATTTTGAGTTCATACCATTTGTTAGTACCATAATTTATTATAGCATTATGAATTACTCTTTGATTTTTGATTCACATAGGCATTTGACATTTATACTAAAGATCTTGAATGACTTCCCAAGATATAGTCACGTTTATTCAGTAAAGAGCATTAACATCTCCCACCACTAAAAAATAGGTTATAGCAGCATATACACAAGAATAATTTGAATTGAGACAAGGATGATATAGTTTTCTGGGGTTTTAAGTTTTGTGGGGTTTTGTTTTGTTTTCACCCTTTTGGGGGGGGGGCAGTGTTGGAGGTTGGACCTGATCCACTCTACCACTGAGCTTCATCCCCAGCCCTATTTGTTTGTTTGTGTATTTAACTATCTACCTACCTACCTATCTTCAAGACAGCATGTTACTATGTTGCCAAGACTGTGTGCAAATTTGGAATCCTACCTCAGCCTCCTGAGTACTTGGGGTTACAGGTGTGGACCATGATGCCCCAGCTTTTTTTTTATTTTATTTTTTTTTTATTTTATTAGGGAGGCTTTATAATGTCTGGCAGGTGAATGTAGTATTACACTGCAAAAATGAAAAACTTGAAAACCACATCCTTCCAGATTCTTTTTTGTCTCTAGGAGTATACTTCAAGGTAATTTTTGGTGTTTCCTGGACTCCCTTTAATAGCCTTAGCAAATTTGGTTTGTGATTTTCTTGACTCAGAATAGCAATCTTTTTTTTTTTTTTTTCCTACACCTCTGCCCTTTCCTTCTACTCCCTGCCCTTTGTCCTATCTAAAGTTTCTTCCCATGCTCCCTGCCACCCAGTCCCCATTATTGATCAGCATCCTCATATCAGAGAAAACATTCGGTATTTGTTTTTTTTTTGTTGTTGTTGTTTGTTTGTTTTTTGGGGGGATTGGCTTACTTCACTTAGCATAACATTCTCCAACTCTATCCATTTACCTGCAAATGCCATGATTTTATTCTCTTTTAATGCTGACTAATATTCCATTATGTGTATATAACATAGTTTCTTTATCCATTCATCTATTGAAGGCCATCTGGGTAGGTTCTACAATTTAGCTTTTGTGAATTGTGCTGCTGTAAACATTGATGTGGCTGCGTCACTATAGCATGCTGTTTTTAAGTGCTGTGGGATAGCTAGGTCAAATGGTGGTTCCATTCCAAGTTTTCCAAGGAATCTTCATACTGCTTTCCAGATTGGTTGCACCAATTTGCATTCCCATCAGCAATGTATGAGTGTGCCTTTTCCTCCACATCCTTGTATTCTTAATAGCTGCCATTCTGCAGAATAGCAATCTGAATCCTACCAAGTGTTGTCTCTTGTAGGATCAGAAAATTCTTGTCTTAGCTCTATGACTATAAGCAATAAATCTTAGCTTCTCCCCTAATCAGTGTCCAGGCTGTGAAAATAGTTTTTGTTGTCTTCCTCAAAGATCTTTGAGTCTCACATGGGACAAAAGCTTTATTGTTAGAAGGTGTTGGGTGATAAGAGACTCACCTCTTAATACTGTTATCTCTGAAAATGTAAAAAAAATAAAGATTAAAAAATAACTTCTGCTGGGCACATTAGTGCAAATCTATAATCCCAGCGACTCAGGAGTTTGAGTGAGGATCACAAGTCAGTAGCCAGTCTGGGCTACATAGTGAAACCCTGTCTCAAAATTTAAGGGGGGGGGGGGAAGGTTAGAGATTTAGCTTGGTGGTAGAGCACCCCCAGATTCAATCCCTAGTACCACTAAAATAAAACAAAAATAATTCCTGTTAGACAAAGGGGGGTTTCTTTTACTATAAATTGTACTTATCATCTAGCACACAGCAGTTCTGATCTTCATTGCTATGAGAAAACAAGTGTGGGGAACTGTTTGGGTGGCTTATGCCAAAATAGCTGCTGTTCTACTCATTGTTGAAATAGCAATAAGAGCACACTATCTGGGGCTATGGAAGGAGTGTTTGATATAGTATCAGTGTTCATTTTTTAATATAAATACCATGGGGGGAAGGCAGGAGATTTGAGAACTGCATGCTAAAAGGAATATTTAAAGTCTAGTCGAAAGACCTGTCCTCCACCTTCTGAAGAAAGTTGGAAAAAATGACAAAGTGAATGCTTGTTTGTTTCTTTTTTGTTAGAGCAAATTTTTCAGAACATAAAGCAAGAATATAGTCGTTATCAGAGGTGGAGACATTTAGAAGTTGTTCTCAATCAGAGTGAAGCTTGTACTTCAGAAAGCCAGCCTCACTCCTCAGCACTCACAGCACCTAGTTCTCCAGGTAAGCATGTTTTCATGGGCAAAATGGATATTTAAGAGTTTATAAATGGTATTTATAATAGTGGCTTCCCAATCCAGAATTGATCTTTTCTAAAGTAATTAAATTAGTAAAGTAGTTGCATAAAGTAGTTACTGCTTAATACTTTTAAAACCATAGTCACAAAATTGGATTAATTTGTTTGGTGGTCTTCCACCTAGTACAAGAGCATGTTCCTCTATAACTGCAGTGTGTCTGTTGGCCATAGGAGAGCTATTTAGTCTTAACTTTAAATAAGTTAAATAAAATTTAAGTTCTTAAATTTATTTAAGTAAATAAATCTTAAGTTCACAAATAATCTGCTATTAATATCTGCAGTGCTGGGGATCAAACCTAGGGCTTCATGGTATGCTAAGAGTTCAGTTTCTCAGACGGATGTAATGATCATATTTCAAGGGCACACAGTAGCCATATGTGGCAGTTGTACTGGGCAGCAAACAAGAGGACATTTCTGTTTCTTAGAATGTTCTGTTGAACAGTACTGCTATATAACATCATTTACAGATGGCCAGTGAAACTCAAAAGTAGGATCTCAGGCCTGGTACGGTGGTGCTTGCCTGTAATCCCAGTGGCTCAGGAGGCTGAGGTAGGAGGATCATGAGTTCAAAGCCAGCCTCAGCAATTTGGTGAGGTCCTAAGCAACTCAGCAAGACCCCATCTCTAAATAACATATAAAGAAAGGGCTGGGGGTGTGGCTCAGTGGTTAAATGCCTCTGGGTTCAATCCCCATACCAAAAAAAAAAAAAAAAACAAGCATAGAATCTCAGTGTTTGAGGGAATCTTCTTGGTCACTTTGTGAACCAGCCTTTCCTACCATTTCCTCCAAATAGTCAGCAGACCTGTGTTTGAACATCTGCAGTGGTGGTGGGCTGTCTCCTTTAATAGTAGAGGAGTTTGTTTCCTCACAAACTTGACAGTCTAAAGGTTAAAAAATTTCCTTAAATTAAGTGCATGTTACATATGTGCAATCCCAGCAATTTGAGAGGCTGAGGCAGGAGGATCAAAAATTTGAGGCCAGCTCAGCAACTTTATAAGACCCCATCTCAAAAAAAAAAAATTTTTTTTTTTTAAGGGCTAGGTATGTAGCTCAGTGGTAGAAGTACTCCTGGGTTCAATCCCCAGTACCAAATAAACAAATAAAAACAAGTTGCCTTGATTAAGAATTATCTTCTTATAGAAGTTGTTGTTTGCCAGGAAGTAAAAGGTCAGGGGAGAATGGAGAGAAGCTGCTTAACAGGTAAGGAATTTTTACCTTTTGGAGTGATGGAAATGTTTTAGAACTAGGAAGAAATGGTTGTTTAACAACATTGTGAACAATTCAGTTGCATTGTATACTAAATGCAACTGAATTGATCACTTTAAAATGGTTCATTCTCTGTTATGTGAACTTCAGCTTTAATATATTGCTATTACTTTTTAAAAATTTTTATTTATTCATTTTAGTTGTTGATGGGCCTTTATTTTTTATTTTTATGCTGTGCTGAGAATCGAACCCAGTGTCTCATATATTCGAGGCAAGTGCTCTACCACTGAGTCACAAACGCAGCCCTATATTGCTATTAATATTTGCAGTGCTGGGGATCAAACCTAGGGCTTCATGGTATGCTAAGCAGGTGCTCAACCACTGAGCTACACTACCAGTCAGGTATTTTTTTTTTTTTTTTTGCCCCTTGGTACTGGGATTGAACCCAGAGACTATTTATTTATTTTTTTAAGTATTTCTTTTAGTTGTCAATGGATCTTTGTTTATTTATATGTGGTGCTGAGAATCGAACCCTGTGCCTCACACATGCTAGGCAAGCACTCTACCACTGAGCCACAACCCCAGCCCCTCCAGAGGCACTTTACCACTATATACCCAGCCATTTTTTATTTTGAGCCTGGGTCTCCCTGAGTCGCTTGGGGCCTCAGCCTCTCAAGTTACTGAGATTACAGGCGTAAGCCGCCATGCCTGGCAAGTTATTATTTTTTAAAGTTGTCTTCTTATAATCCAAATATTTTAGCTCTGGAACAGTAAGTACCTTTCTAATTGTCTTTGCATGTACTTAAATGATGGAGCTTTCAAAGTCTCCCCTAATAATTTTTTTTTGAGATTTTAGTAATATAACTTTAAAGTACTAGAATATGTTATGGGTAGAGAAATTATTACAAATGATATTTGTGAACTTTGTGGACCAGCAGGCAAGTCTGGATCACAAAGTGACCAAGGAAGATGTTTCAGTCATGTTTCATTTCATTTGTAGGGCAAAATATATGCTCTTTAGTTTAAGCAAAAATGATTTATTTCTGGGTATTAAATGGCTTAAACCATTTGTTTTTCTGTGTTAAATGACTTAAAGACTAATAGGAGGCCGGGCGTGTGACTCAGTGGTAGAACACTTGCCTAGCATGCATGAGGCACTGGGTTCAATCCCTGGTACCACATAAAATATAAAATAAACAAATAGAATGAAGTTATTGTGTCCATCTACAAATAAAAAAAATATTTAAAAAACAAGTAGGGATGAAGAAACAGATCCTAGTGTGATCTCTGAAAAACACCTCAAAACTGGATCATCACTGAGGCTGTTGCTTTATTTTGATCAGGAAATCACCTTTGGGATCTGTTGCTCCAGTTGCCAACTCCAGAACCAGGCTGCTTATCCTTTAGCCTCAACATTGAAATAGGTTCCTGGTTTAAGCTTATCCACCCACTTACTTCAGTAATGAATTTAGATCTTTTGTGAGTGAATCTGATTAGTAAGACCACGACATCTGAAATCTTAAGCTACCAAGGTTTTGAATTTCATAGTCTGCTGGCAAAGAGACAGAAGGGACGCTAGAAGGAGGGTTATAATAGGTATTAATAAACATTTAAGCAGGGGTATTCTTAATGTTTACCATGGAAGTTCTCATTCTCATGATAGATTTCCATATGAGTGTGAGTGGTTTTTTGTTGTTGTTGTTGTTGTTGTTGTTGTTGTTGTTTTAATGTTCTGCAGTGCTGGGGATTGAATGCAGGCCCTTGCACATATTAGGCAAATGTTGTACCATTCAGCTACAGCCCCAGCCTTTCTTCCTTTTTTTTTTTTAATTTTAATTTGAGACAGTGTCATCAAGTTATCTGAGCTGGTCTTGAACTTGTGATCCTCCTGCCTTAGGCCTCCCAAGTAGCTGGAATTTTAGGCGAGCACCACCAGCTTGTTTCCTTTAGTTTTAATTTAGAAAGGAATTCTTTGTGAATATGTTTGAACTTGTTAACATGATTCCGTGACCTTAAAGGTTAATGCCTTTGATAAGTTTTTTTTTTTAATATTGGGCAAGTCCTTTGGTCTCCTGAGCTTCTAATTGCCCATATTAACCAGAATCACCTGTGGAGCTTAAAAATAAAAGCTGCCCAAGCCCTGCCACAGAATTAAATCAGAATTTAATTTAAATCTTTTCTTGTTAATTTTACAGATCTTGTACCTACTTCATTAAACAGGTCTAGATGATCTCCAAAGATCAAGTAGCTCTCATGTTCTGAATCTATTTTCCCTAATCTGGACTCGAGATTTTATACCCTTTAAACTTTTTGTTCTTGTCCTTATGAAATGAACATTGAATATGAATAGATTCTTATGGCATCATAACTTTTTCTTACATCTGAATACATGTTGTTCTTCCTATCTCAGTTTACCTTTGGCTTTGCTTTATGAAATAAAGGTAGAAGCCGAATTTTATGAAAATACTCATGTAACATAAAGATATAATTTTTTTCTTTTTTTGGTGGTTGTGGTGCTGCTGGGACACTCTACTGCTGAGCTATATTCCCTGCCCTTATTTTTTATTTTGAGTCAGAGTCTCACTAAGTCACCCATGCTGGCCTCTAAATTTGGGATCCTTCTGCCTCAGCCTCCTGAGTAGCTGGGATTATAGGTGTGTGCCACCATGCCCAGTTTTAGTTTTTATAATCTTGAGGATTGTTTATATAAATTGTTAATTACAAACCTTAGAGCCTTAATGTATTATATAAACTATATTTATCTTTTGGTCAGGTTCCTCCTGGATGAAGAAGGACCAGCCCACCTTTACCCTTCGACAAGTTGGAATAATATGTGAGAGGCTTTTAAAAGACTATGAAGATAAAATTCGGGAGGAGTATGAGCAAATCCTCAACACCAAACTAGCAGGTAGGCCCAGGCAATAATTATGCTATCATTGTTAAATATAGGATTCAGTAAGAATTAACCCTCTGCTAAGTAACTTCAAAAAGAATAGGGCTTAATGCAAAAAAGATCATTGATTTGATCTATTATGTTGGTTAATCGGTGGTGGGATATAGTACTAACTTCCCACCAGGTGTTTGGGAGGAGTACAGTGTTGTTCATTTTTAAAGTTCTGGATGGGATCAATTTGTGAATATGGGAAATTAGGCATCTTGTGATTTGAGAGGTATAATAGAATATAGAGTCTTATGTGAAAGGAAGGAATCTGAATCAGGAATAGAGGGCTGGGGATATAGCTTAGTGGTAGAGCATTTGCCTAGCATGCCTTGGGTTCAGTCAGTTCCTAACACAGCAGTTTTGGGGGGATGGGGGTCAGGATCCTCTGAATCCAGAATAGAAAGTAGTGCCTGATTAGTGAAAAAAGGACAGGGTTAGAAATGAGTGCAGTGATGCACACTTATAATTTTGCTTTTGTGAAGCTGAGACAGGAAGATCACAAGTTCAGTCCATTCTGGGCAACTTAGACCCTGTTTGAAAATAAAAGTTTAAAAAAGGTCCAGTGCTGTAGCTTAGTGGTGGAGCACTTGCCTAGTATTCACAAGGCCCTGGGTTACATCCCTTGGTACTGGTGTGGGGTGGAAGAGCACGATCTATGTTGGGATCAGAGTGGTTTTAGGTTTCGACTTTCTGTAACAATGTCATTTTTTAATCTGGTGACCTACACAGCATGGTTCATTAGAATATTAATTGGTCTGGGGCTGGGGCTGTAGCTTGATGGTAGAGTGCTCAGCTCGCACATGTGAGACATTGAGTTCAATCCTCAGCACCACATAAAAATAAAGATATTGTGTCCAACTACAACTAAAAAAAAATTTTAAAAGATATTAATTGGTCTGATTTATTTGTGTGTGTGTGTGTACACACACACAAACACACGTGTATATATTAATGTACATGTATATATATTTAGCAGTACTGGGAGATTGAACCCAGGGTGCTTTACCATTAAGTTATATCCGCAGCCCTCCCTATTATTATTATTATTATTTTTTAATATTTATTTTTTAGTTGTAGTTGGACACAATACCTTTATTTGTTTTTATGTGGTGCTGAGGATTGAACCCAGGGCTTTGTGCTTGCTAGGCGAGCGTGCTACCACTGAGCCACAATGCCAGCCCCTCCTTTTTTTTTTTTTTTTTTTTTTTTT
>NW_026000082.1:25197912-25199972 GCF_001458135.2 Marmota marmota marmota | reverse complement strand
CTTTGTCCAGCCCTCCTAATTTTTTTTTTTTTTTAATTCATGCTACACATGACATTACAATGATCTTAATTCATACATTTGAATCAATTTGGGTATAATTTCTCATTTTTCTGATTGTACAGATTGCAGAATCACATTGGTCATACAGTCACCTATATACATGCAGCAATTCCCCTCCTGTTATTTTTTATTTTAAGACAGGACCTCACTAAGTCTCCCAGGCTGGCCTCTAAATTTGGGATCCTCCTGCCTCAGCCTCCTGAATTGCCGGGATTACTGAAGTGCACACCACTGTATCCCGGTCTGCTTTAAATTGAGAATTGTTGTGTTAAACAAAGTTAAATAGATTCTCTTATAGAACTTTGGATCCTTTAATATACTTTATATTTTAAGAAAATAACTCTATAGAGGATGGGAGTATAGCTTGATAATAGAGTATGTGCTTAGTATGTACAAAGCCTTGGGTTCAGTTCCGGTATCAGTTGACTCTAAGTTACTTCCATTTTCACAGATATCAGGCTACTTCTACCTTTCTAATGATTTTCCCTTTAGAGAGTGGTATTTCTGCAGAATTATCTACAATTACATAGTATAGGATTTTCTCTTAGGTTTCTGGCCATCCTGCCTCTTCCATTCATGTTTTTTTTTTTTTTCAATGTGTATGTTAAATTTACGGTGAAGGAGGACTTCAAAACTTAGATTGGGCATGGTGGTGCACGTCTGTAATCTCAGTGGCTTGGGAGGCTGAGACAGGAGGATTTCAAATTCAAAACCAGCCTCAGCAATGGCAAGGCACTAAGCAACTCAGTGAGACCCTATCTCTAAATAAAATACAAAATAGGGCTGGGGATATGGCTCATCATCAGTGGTTGAATGCCCCTGAGTTCAATCCCTGGTACCAGTGCCCACCTCACCCCACCCCTTAAAAAAACAAAAAACAAACAAACAAACAAAAAACACTTGATGTCCCAGAGGCTGGGGATGTGACTCAGTGGTAGAATGTTTACCTAGCATGCAGAAGACCCTGGGTTCAGTCCCCAGTACCAAAAAACAAAACACTTCATGTCTCAAAAGCAGATTTGCTAAAACTTGCTGGCCTGTGGTAGTGAAGCACGTATTTCTTTCTTGGTCAGGGGTAGGTGATGAAGTTTATATAAGGGAAGAGGTTTTTAGGAAAATATTGCCATAGATGATCAGTGATAAGTCTAGGAGCCAGGAATTTGGATTTGAGATCAAAAAGGAAGAGATCTTAGAGTAAAACCTTTATAAGGAGGCTTTGAGAAGCAGAGAATTCAAACTGGGAATATAGATATGATCCTGATACTTGATTCTTAAAAAATTGGGATTGGAGGCAGTTTCTGGGATAAGTACATGCTGTTTTTTCCCTCACAGAACAGTATGAATCTTTTGTGAAATTCACACATGATCAGATTATGCGGCGATATGGGACAAGACCAACAAGCTGTAAGTATGCCAAGTTTTTCTTTGGATTTCCCAAGTACTGAGAGCAAGATGTTGACACAGAATATCTTGTCCCCTGAGAGCAAAAACCCTGTGAAGTAAAATAATAGCTAAGAATACTTTGTGCCCAGCACTGGTTAAGCCCTTTAAATCTTCAGTGACTCTTAACATATTCCTCACAGTAACACTAAGAGGGAGGAATCATTAGCCTCATTTATAGTAAGAATAGCACTTAAGAGAGCTTAAGTAATTTGCCTGAGCTCATGTAGCTATTGGTTCAGCCAGGATTAAAACCTACAGTATTCTGGCTGTAGCACCAATATTATTTTATTTACCTACCTTTTCTCCAGAAAGGTGGTTCCAGTTGTTCATTCATGAAAGTTGTTTCCTTAAGCTAGCTAGTTTATATATGATCAGGGGATTTTTTAACTACCAATTACAGCATAAATTATAAATATATCTAATTGAACCTGAGCCAGGTTTCTTATATTCATAAAGTTTAGTACCTTTTAAATTGTGACACACATGCTGTTAATGAATGTTAGAAAAGCATGACAATACTTTTTTTTTTTTTTTTTTTTTTATTCTTACCCTCTTTT
>NW_026000082.1:25191186-25196984 GCF_001458135.2 Marmota marmota marmota | reverse complement strand
CCCCCAAGCCCAGAGTAGTTACCTGTTCTATAAGAGGAGTATAGCAATAGCTATATAATGGGAGTGGCCCAGCAATGGAATAGTCACACCAAAACAAGAAAGGGGTGTTGGTAGGGGCCATCAAAAGTTGTGAAGGCTGCCAGGAGCAGTGGCACAAACCTGTAATCCCAGCTACTTGGGAGGCTGAAAAAAAGGATGGCAAATTTGAGGCCAGCCTGGCAACTTAGCAAGACTCCCTATCTCACATAAAAAATAAAAAGGCGGGGGGCTGGTATATAGCTCAGTGATAGAGCACCCCTGGGTTCAATCCCCAATATCGGGAAAAAGAAAAAAATAGTGAAGGCTAGACTGGGAATGAGGAACATTGATTCACTGAAGACTAATTATAGATCAATGTATGTTCCCTTTCTGTTGCAAGTGTCAATACCCATTCCTACTAAATGGCTTCTGGCTAAGAAGTAAAATAGGTTTCTATAAGGAAAATGACACTCCACTCTATCATGCCCCCCTTATTGCCCCCTGTATTGGCTATTGTGTTACGATAAGGTTACCCTCTGGGGCCATAGGATAAGATACCACCATGGCTGTTTTGTGGGATCTCCTGTAAAGCATCTACACATACACGTTTGTTTAATGCCTATAATCCAGAGAAAAAAATAATTCCAAGGACAGAAAACAGGACCCTAAAAGCTGGTAGGTCTTCGACTGGCAAAAAATTGAGTTTTCCCCTAGAATTTCTAGGACTTGAACTAAGGACACATCCCTTAACCTGGAAATCCTGGCCCAACAAAGAAGAAAACCTACAAAAATTTTAAGGATACATTGGGTCTGGTAGTTTCAGAAAGTTGTATCTAGTGAGCTAGTTAAAAAGTTTCACATTTTTGTAGCAGGGGGAGCAGTACCAGGGATTGAACTTGGGCACTCGCAGTGAGCCACCTCCCCAGCCCTATTTTGTATTTTATTTAGAGATGGGGTCTCACTGATATGCTTAGCAACTCACTTTTGCTGAGACTGACTTTGAATTCATGAACCTCCTTCCACAGCCTCCCCGAGTGTTGGGATTACAGGCATGCACCACCGAGCCCGACCAAGTTTTGCTATTTTAATTGCAATTGTTATCCTATTTTTTAGTAACATGTTAAGCTTAAGGGGAATAAAAGGAGTAAGTATTCTTCCTGGTCAGGAATGAAAGGAAAACAAAGTTCTAAAGGTAATGATACTTGTTGAGAGCTAGCTCCCCAAGGGGAGAATGTCAAGAGATGCAAGAATTTTAAGTATATAAATAAAAATTAATTTTCAGGAAGGCTTACAAACATGGTTGAGTCTTCTCTGTCCACCGGGAGGATTGGTTGGCTAGCATCATAAAGGAATGGTCTTGGGTATTTGAAGTCTTGGGATTTAGTTCCTCTTGTGTTAATTATTTGCTTATGTGAACCTGATCAAGTTACTCTCAGCCATGGTTTATCTGTAAAGTGAGGCTTAATAAAATGTACAGCATTCAGTTTTGTTTTCAAGTGCAAGAAATAGTTTACACAAAGTATTTAGCATAGCTTGAGGCATAGAATATATGCTTTAAAGTGTTACAGTGGGGTGTTAGGGATCAATCCATGCTGGACAAATGCTGTGCCACTGAACTATACCCCCAGCCCCAACAGGGTTTTTTTTGTGTTTTTTGGTTTTGGGGTTTTTTTTTTCACTTTTTCATTTATTTTTATCATGGTCTTCATCAGATCTGAAGACAAAAACCTTCCTGTTTACATAGTGGTGTTCTCAGCTTTTCAATATGTCCATTACTTAAGATCATAATTTCACATTCTCTTATTAGAATTTATACTTTGAGTATTTGTCTAAAGAAACAATAAAAGATGAATGATAAATTAATTTATTAAGGCCTTTAAGTGAATCTGTTCACTACACATGTTCACTATAGCAGGGGTCAACCATGGCTTGATTTTTATAGTTTTATGGGAACACTACCATTATCTATTTGTTTGCATTCATGGCCACTTTAATGCTCCAACTATGAACTTGAAGATATGCCCAAAGGCCACAGTATGAGCCTCAGAGTTTGCTGATTCTTGTGCTGTCATTAAATAACATTTAAAAAGAGCAAACTATGTTCTTTGATGCATCTGGTCGTCATGGATTGGTGAACACTTGCCCTAATTTGTCATTCCTAGAAAATTTTATACCTCAAGGTATGATGAAAAAGTCCTGTGCTCACAAATGAAAACTGCTGAAGTGAACATCTTCCAGAAAGGTCAATGAACAACTTTGTGGTGGTGGGGTGCAAGGAAGGGGGGGGTGGTTACTGGATATTCAGAAGCACTTTATCATTGAGCTACATCTCCAGACCCTTTTAATTTTTTAATTTTGAGACAAGGTCTTGAAGTTTCTCAAGGCTGGGGACAGGGTACATACTGTTGGTGAGGGAAAGATTCAAAATGACTAGTTTTTTCCAGCATATTTTGAAATTTTAGGTACAAAAGTGGATTTGGAATTTTATGTTTTGTTTATCAGAAAATAGTATGGATTTAAAGGTAGTTTGTAAATACTACTCTTGCTGGGCACAGAGAGTGGTACATGCCTGTAATCCCAGCAATTTATTGAGGCTGTCTCAAAAAGGGCTGGGGATGTGACTCAGTGGGAAAATGTCCCTGGCTTTAATCCCCTGTGTCCTCCCCTCCTCAACCTCCCTCCCCCACAAAAAAAGAAAAACTACTCTTACAGAACCGAGACTTCTTTGCTGCCCTGGAGATTCTTTATGGAAAATAGCTTCATGTTGTATCTTCTAGAGCTACAGTTAAACAAGACCTTGGATAAATTTGGACACCTCCAGGAAGAAAAGAGCGTGTTTAGGGAAAAATTGGCTACCCACCCCAAATCATACTTTAAATTAAATAATTAGTACTTCATTACAGAGAGAATAGAGTACTTTAATAATTTCAGTATAGTTTTTCATCTCCTTATCTGTCAGGTTAACTGTGAGGCACATAGTATATTTGAAAAATTGCTTTTAGAAATAAGAACAGGTCCGGGGAGGGAATATAGCTCAGCTGATAGAGTGCTTCCCTCACATGCACAAGGCCTTGGGTTCAGTCCCCAGCACCACAAAAAAAGAAAAAGAAAAAAATGAACAGGACAAGGATGAGGATTTCTACCTCCAGGAAGGATTTCTGGTTCTCGTGCTGGGGATGCTACCAAACCATCTTAACTTAGGTTGAAGACTGGAGGTTCCCTGCATCATCCAGATGATATAACCAGTTGGCAATTCCACTTGAGGACTGGTTTATTTTTATCTCTCCTCTATATTGAAGGTGTAATACTTTGGGTTTCCAGCTTACAATGTCTCTGATTGAAGTTTCCCACCTTTAGGTTCCTTTGGTTTTGATTTTAGTCCACTTCAGTCCATGAGGTTTCTGAAGACTTCAAAAAATTAATATCAGGTATGTAGGGCTGCTTCCCAATAGGCAAATGCTTTAAAGGAAAAAACAGGGCTCCAAATTCTCTTTTAGACTTTGACTCTATTATTCTTCATTATCTACTTAGCCTTTTGATGCTTTTAGTAAACTATTGTTTCAGCTGCCCGGTTTTTTTGTTTGTTTTTTGAGGGGAGAGAAGTACAGGGGATTGAACACAGGGCCTCACCATAAGTTAAGCATATGCTTTATCCTTGAACTATGCTCCCAGCCCCTCAACTGCTTTTTAGTTGGCTTTAGCACTGGGTTGATCAAATTTATTCATACTCCACACTCCAGTCCTAGAAGTGAAAGTTCCCATGGGTTCCTTATTTCTTTGGAGCTGTGGTTAGTAGGTGAAGGCTCTTGACCTGGCTTGATATTCAACTTTCCTTCATATTAATGGGATGCAAGTAGGGAAGGACATGTTTATATTGCCTTTGTTTCTCAACCTTTTAGTAAATATTACTCGAGTCTTCTTTGTTCTGTATTTGGGGAGGACAATATTTGAGTTTTTAAAGCCGGCAAGTTCTGTGAGTAGCCCTAGTTTGTCTTAAACCCCTTGTGCCCTTGGAGTTAAAGATTGAATGGTACAGGTAATGGGCCAAGAAAAAGAAGGGATGGTTCTAAGTAGCAACAGTAATCAGGAATGTACAATTGCAACAAGGTTTCAAAGGGTAGGAATAGAGCTAATGTAGGCAAAATTAGGAACTGGGACTTGAAGTGATAGGAAATAGTGAGTGGTGGTGTACAATGAGGACCTTGTTTAGCCAGAGTAGAAAACCCATGTGGATCCTGGGAAGAGAGTTTGGAAGTAAGTAGGACCTACATAATAAAGGGCTTTGACTATTAGGAGTTTCACCCTTGACAGATTGACCATTAAGAACCTAACAATTTGGCCTGAGAATATAGCTCAGTTGATAGAGTGCTTGCCTTGCATGCACAAGGCCCTTGGTTCAATCCCCACACCACAAAAAGAAAGGAAAAAAAAAAAAAAACTAATAGTTTGGGCTAGTCAGAAGTAATGAAGACCTGTACATTGATTGGGAAGAATAATTAAACATGGTGATACTTTAAACTGGCTAAGAACATTGCTCTTAATCTTCCCAGTCTTATCTTCCTGGTCCCCATAACACATGTTCAGAGAGAGATTTTCTCTTAGTTTCATCTGTCTTTCCCCTTCAATTTCTAATCTAGTCTAATTCTATTAGCTACTGCTGGTCCCTTTTTTTTTTAGGAGTGGGAGGACTTAGAGTCTCTTAAATTTACTTATTAAAGGCATTAATTAGCTCTTATATGGACTATTGAAGTTTTTCCTTTCATACTGTCCCCAGAAACCTATACTTCGCCTATCATCTTTATCTTTCATGGTGCTCCTATTGACCTCTGCTTGGAATTAAATTCCATTCTTGATAGATGCCAACTTGAGTGGTGATCAGCTTTCTGCTCCCTTCATCAAGGCAGTTACCTATTCATTAGATAAATGTTTATTGAGCACTACTGTTTGCCAAGTATTGTTCTAGGTATTAGGAATATATCACTGAACTGAATAGACAAGGTCCCTGCTCTTGTGGCACTTATATTCTTGTGAAGCAAGACAGGAAAACTAGTAAATAAGTTAACCCAAGATTTAAAGGTGAAGAAGACAAAAATGGTAATGGCAATAACTTTATTTGATACCACTGCTACACAGGTTTGAATAAACAACTGGGTAACCTGTAGATCCTAGTACATTTGGGGAAAGACAATGAATTTGGAAATTCTCCATCCCTAACCCAGTAAGTGAAGTTTGGGATAGAATAGAGCAGAGAAACAAAGTAATCTGAAAGATAAAGTAATGGATTGCAACATTTGGAATATAAAGGAAACCAGAGTGACCCTCTGAACTAAAAAAGAATGCCATCTGGGGATGGAGGAAATACCAAGTTGAAACAATTAGCATTCACTGAAGTAAACTGAGTTGGGTGGAGGGCAGTGTCAGGCTTCTTCTGAAGTTGATAAACATTCCATCCCTAAAACTAATTCCTCTCATTTTAATATATTGAGCTGCCTCTTGACTTTAATTAGGTTCTCTCTCTCTTTTTTTAATATTTATTTTTTAGTTGTAGTTGGACACATCTTTATTTGAATGTGGTGCTTAGGATCGAACCCAAGGCTAGGCAAGCGCTGTGCGGCTGAGCCTCAAATGATATGATTACATGAAGGAAAAAAAACAAAAACACAATTGGTAAGACCAGAGGCAGTTCACTACACCTGACATATATACTCACCATAAGTTCACTGGAGCTAGTTTTATAGTCTTTTTTTTTTTTTTTTTAGAGAGAGAGAGAGAGAGAGAAT
>NW_026000082.1:25163134-25189312 GCF_001458135.2 Marmota marmota marmota | reverse complement strand
TTTTTTTTTTTTTTTTTAAGAGAGAGAGAGAGAGAGAGAATTTGAATATTTACTTATTTATTTATTTTTAGTTTTCGGCAGACACAACATTTTTGTTTGTATGTGGTGCTGAGGATCGAACCCGGGCTGCACGCATGGCAGGCGGGCGCGCTACCGCTTGAGCCACATCCCCAGCCCTATAGTCTTTTTTTTTTTTAATATTTATTTTTTAGTTGTAGTTAGACACATATTTTATTTATTTTTATGTGGTGCTGAGGATCAAACCCAGAGCCTCTCATATGCTAGGTAAGCGTTCCACCGCTGAGCCACAACCCCAGCCCTAGATAGTCTTATTAGTGAGTCAGCATTCCTGAGATCAGGGTCATAAAAAAACTAGTTGAAAGGAGGCTGCCAGGGCAGCTGAGTAGCTTTCCCCAGAAGCACCCTGCTATCTCTCTAGACACACCAGAACACTTAACAATGCAAGGAGTTTTATTACAGTTTTCTCCACTAGATTGTGTCCACTGGGGTAATGACTGCAACTCTTCTTACTTTGGCTGCAGAGATAACCTGTAGAAGGTTTAAAATTATTTGATCTGGGAGTTAAGGGTAGTTTCAGGTAATACAATGAATGAAGCATAGCCACATACTTCATTTATTACCAAGAACTCAGTATAGTGAAAGAGTCAATGTAGACAAATAAATGCATTATGCAACGTAATAAGAGCATAATGAGAAGTGCCAAGATGAAGTTCTGTGTTAATTACTCCACCTCAGAAAAGGTCTCACAATCCAACTTAGTCATCAGTTACTGCCATTACCATTTTTGTCTTCTTCACCTTTAAATCTTGGGTTAACTTATTTACTAGTTTTCCTGTCTTGCTTCACAAGAATATAAGTGCCACAAGAGCAGGGACCTTGTCTATTCAGTTCAGTGATATATTCCTAATGCCTAGAACAATACTTGACAAACAGTAGTGCTCAATAAACATTTATTTAATGAATAGGTAACTGCCTTGATGAAGGGAGCAGAAAACTGATCACCACTCAAGTTGGCATCTATCAAGAATGGAATTAATTCCAAGCAGAGGTCAATAGGAGCACCATGAAAGATAAAGATGATGGGCCAAGTATAGGTTTCTGGGACAGTATGAAAGGAAAAACTTCAATAGTCCATACAAGAGCTAAATTTCTAAAAGGTAGTGTTTAAGTTTTCTCGCTTATGACTAAGGAGTATGTCAAGATGAGGAAACCCAGCAGATCTAGAACAAAGGTTCAGAGAAGAGACACCCAAGGACACTCAGACCGCCCCGCTGGTGATGTCCCGACGCTCGGTGCTCACGCATCAAGTAACCGTCTCTTTAGAGGGGAAAGCCTGGGGACCTTTGTTTAGGACTTCAAGCCCCACCTCATTATACTTCCAAAGCTCTGCTGGAAGAACACATCCCCAGGAACCCTGCAGCGAACCGTCTAGTCGGGTTCCACCTGGTCTCAAAACGTAGTCTTGAAAATGAAATGAAAAGAGGAGACATTGGGGCTTGCCTCCAGAGGCGTAAAGTCCTTTAACTACACTCTAACGAAGCAAAGGACTTGCAGGGCCTGCAGGGCGAGGCCATGAAAAGGTGTTGCGGGGGAACTGAAGAACTTCGGGGCAGGAGGTTTGCCTACCGTGATGCAAGAGGGCCCTGAAAGAACAGGTAAAAGGGGCGGGGAGAAATGGAACACCAACAAGCCCCTCTCCGCACGGGTTACGTGACAGAACAGCAAAATCCCGGCGGCCCCTGAGCTCCACAGCAACCGCGCGCGAGGGGTTCTGGGAGTTGTAGTTTTCCATCCTTGGAGGTGGATGAAGAGCTGCCACCTCTGTAGGCCAGGTTGTTTGCACCGTCCAGTGGAGGGGCTAGCTGTGTCCACACTTTCTCCGATGGAAGTTTACGGAGTCTCAAAAATTCGGGAAGTTTGTGCCAGAAAATGGCAAGATAAACCGTATGAATGGATTAGGAAGCAGGCTAGAAGTGATAGGATCATCCCAGGTAGAAGAAACTGCTCCTAGAAAACTTGGAAGCAGCAATTCTGGATGGCTGAGTAGGTATGGCAAACAGTGGATTCGAGGATTTAGAAGTGGAAAGAAACCAATTCATGAAGAGTCTGGAACGTCAAATTCAAGATTTTGACCTTTTTTAAATGTATGGACACCACACAGCCCCCGCAGAATGAATGGCTCCCTACTTTTGTGTTTCTTCCTCTTTTGTGCTGCTCAGGGCCTTGGCACGTTAGGCAGCTGCTCTACCACTGAGCTACACCCCGCCCTAGTTCATCTTTTTATAACAGAAAGATCACTTGCTATAGCATGCTGATTGCATCTACAACCCAAGAGCCAGTAAAGATCATGACATGGTCAGAGTTTAAAAAGTATTTTTTAGATAATCATATTTGAGATTTAAAAAAGAAATGGTCAGGGGCTTGGGGAATGTGGCTCAGTGGTACAATGCTTGCCTAGCAAGTATGAGTCCCCGGGTTCAATTCTCAGTACCACAAGAAAAAGAAATGTAAAGAAAAAAAATGGTCAACCGTAGAGTGAATAAGAACGCAGCAAGACTGAGAGCAAGAAGCCTTTGGAGTTCAAAGCCAGCCTCAGCAAAAAAGAGGTGCTAAGCAAATCAGTGAGACCTTGTCTCTAAATAAAATATTAAAAAAACAGGGCTGCGGATGTGGCTCGGTGGTCCAGTGTCTCTGAGTTCAATCCCCATTACCCGCCCCCAAATGTTAGTTTCCCCATATTTTAAAATAGGAGACCTAACATTTAAACACTAAAATTTCTAGCTTCTCTTGAAACATCAGAAGATTTGACAATTTACAGCCCTGATTCTTTCATAATTAATAAGCTGGAGCTGTGTATCTGCTGTGCCTTTAAACAAAATATATGGCCTCCAGTTTATCACATTTCCCACTGTCCCTTCCATCCCTTAAACTGAGGTGAAGTATTGATTGTCATTTACCATGTGCTTTTGTTGTCATTTTCTTATATTGAGTCCTGTTTGGGCCTGGAAATGTTTGAAATGCCCATCATTGTACTATTTCTACATGGTATTTCTGAGGAGTGATAAAATAAATCTATTTTAGAATGACTGGTCATGCAAAACAGATTGAATGCAAAATTTGGGAGTCAGAAAATAAGAAATAGGTTGGAAACCTGTTGAAGGAATATTGATATAAAACTCTAGGGATTTTTCATGCCTAAGTGGCCAGGAAGATATCATCAAAGAACAACAAAGTGGGGAGGGCTGTGGGTATAGCTTCATAGTAGAGCATTTGCCTACCATGTCAGGCCCTGGGTTTAATCCCTAGCACCACTAAACAAAAGGAGGGGGAGAAGGAAAAGAAAGAAAGATAGGGAGTAACTGGAAAGGGTAATGATCAATACTTTGCCAATAGTACTTTGTGAGCAAGGTCCATGAGTTACCAAATACATAATCTTCCAGTATTCTGCTGGACATATATGAGGTATTCAGGAAATTCTAGTTGGATTATACCTGATTTTCATGTGAACCATATCTGATGGGATATTGGAGAGCTGGAATGGTCAAATGAAACCAGTAAGTTGTGCATCTTAGGAATTTCTCCAGGATGGGTGATCCTCAGCCTTGGTCACAGTTATTCCATTTTGGGGGAAAAAACCTGTGCAGAAGTCCAGAAGCAAAACAGGAATTGAGTATGAGAAGTGGAGATAGGAAGAAAATGCTATTGCTCCAGGGAACAAAATCAAAAGGCTAAGAAACCAAACTGCAAGACTTTACCTGAATTGTTGAAACAGCAAGCTCTTATTCAGAATATTAGGCAGGGGATTTTGGACAATGAGGCTGGGAAGTTGGGAAGGCTGACTTCTGTAAATATTTTTGATAGCACACCATTTCAGGGGAAAAAAATTTCAGCCCAAACCCCCAATAAATACTTGTTTACAAATTATTTATATGTAAATTGTATATCCCATTGCACACACTTTGGAGGCTCTGATACAATCAAAGAGAATCACTGTAGCTTCTGGAGCAGAGGAAGACATGTTACCAGTCCATCTGCAAAATTTTAGAAGCTGACACATCAAAGAACTGTGTGACTGGCTTACAGTGCTTTCCAAGTGCCAGCCATTGCCCTACTAAATTATAATAACTCAAATTTAGTCCCTATAACAATCCTACTCTGTAGGCTTTATCATCATCATCATCATCATCATCATCATCATCATACTGGTATGAGAATTGAACCGAGGGACACTTAACCACTGATCCACATCCTTAGCCTCTTTTATTTTTATTTTTTTAAATTTTTTTTTAGTTGTTGAACAAATTTATTTTATTTATTATTATACGATGCTGAGAATCAAACCCAGTGTCTCACACACGCTAAGCAAGCGCTCTACCACTGAGCCACAACCCCAGCCCCTTTATTTTTTATATTGAAACAGGGTCACTCCAAGGCTGGCCCTTGACTTTTGTGAGCCTCCTGCCTCCGCTTCCTGAGTCACTGGGATTACAGTGCACCACAGGCCGGACAGATTACTATTATCTATAACAAAAGAGGAAACTGAGGGCGGGCGAGATTAGGAAATCTTTCCGGGTCACACAGAATTTGCCAGAATTTGCCCCTCAGTGATCTGGGTTCACAGTCCACGGGTTTAACGGGTTTGGGGGCTAGAACAGTGTTCTTCACAGGTGGCTCCAAGTCAAATCGCTCACCGATCAGCGCTACCGTGGGAGTGCTACTCCTAAACTAGGAGACAGCAAGAACGCACTAACAGCTAAGCCTTCTCCAGAGCGGTGGCTCAGGGCAGATCAGGCACAGTCAGCGTCCCCAGAGGCCCAGGCAGAAAGGCACCCGGGCGCAGATTGATGGGCTAGGTTTCTGTGGTTTCCGGGGCGAGACTGCAGAGGGAAAGTCGGCTCCGGGCGTCTAACTGCAAACGTCGCGCTGCGGGCATCCTTTACGGCAGGCGTGTGCGTCGCTAGCCGGACGTTCTGAAGCGAGGGCCCGGGAGGGTACAAGGACACGGCGGTGGGAAGGTAGGAGTTGCTTATCTCTGCATGGCAGTGAATGAGCTTCCTTCTGACCTGTCTTGGACGAATTCCCTCATAGTTTGGGTGTCCCCTTCTCCCAGGCCCGACCTCTGGGCCTGCTCCCTGGCACATCCCGTGACCCCCTCTCCTGGAGACCGCACCTCGCTCAGCTGTCTTTCCAGGTTGATTTAGCTTTTGCCGGATTAATGCTTTGGCCTTCTGTTCCTTAACTGAAATCCACGCTCCTTATCTCGGCCATCAAGCCCCTGCGTGGTTTTGGCCCCTCCAGCCTTGTTCATTTCATTTTTCCCGTCGTGCATTCTGGGCTTCACCCTCTCCTGGGCCTCAGTGTCCCCCCAAATGCCCAGCACGCACGCTGGAACGCATTCTGTTGCTGGACTGGAGTAGTGTGTCCACCGATCTTCACTTGGCGAACTCAGCCCGTCTCAAAGGCATTTTCAAGTCTCAGGGAATCCTCGGCTGCTTCCTCAAAAACTCTGACCTCTGAACCACTCTGTTTCTTGCAGTGGGTTTCTAGTTCCCAGTGTCTCTCTAGTGCGTACGTTGAGCAGCTGCTTTCCCCCTTCTCAGTGCCTGGAAAGAATAGGATGAAACTTTAGAAATTAAATTCACCAGTAAATCTACTTTGTATACACAATTACAATGGTATTTTTATTTTTTCCTCCTTTGGTTTTATTATAATGTGTGTCTTTGTCTCTTTGTCTTTACTTTATTTAACAGTATAAGGTATTTGACATGTATATTCTCTTCTCCGATGTCTCATTTATTCTACTGAATACCAGAAATTAATTACTCATTTCTTTATTATTTGCACATTTAAGTGTTTTTGGTTTGTAAATGTGTGGGGTTTTCTTTTTCTTTTTTTTTTTTTTTTTGTCTTGTTTTGTTTTTGCTTTTTGTTTTTTGCAGTACTGGAGTTTGAACTCAGGGATGCTCTACCACTAAGCTACATCCCCAGCCCTTTTTATATTTTGAGACAGGTCTTGCTTAGTTGCCCAGGCTGTCCTCAATTTTTTTTAATATTTATTTTTTAGTTTTCGGCGGACACAACATCTTTATTTTATTTTTATGTGGTGCTGAGGATCGAACCCAGCACCCGGAGCATGGTAGGTGAGCACATTACCGCTTGAGCCACATCCCCAGCCCCTGTCCTCAAATTTGCTGTCCTCCTGCTCCCAAATCACTGGAATTACAGTCATCATCACCATGCCCTGCTTCAGTTATTGTAAATTCATTTTTTTCAGCAGTTACCAAGCCCCTGCCCTCAAAGCATTTTTTGTCCAGTAGGAGAGAGATACAAGTAAAATCTGTTATATATAGTACTGTGCAAAGTACTTCTTGGAAATTGAGAATGCTATATAACAGAGGAGGGACACCAGATTCAGGAGGGTTTCTCAGGAAATGTGTCTCCCAAGTTGACATGGAAAGAATGGACAGAAAAAAATGTAAAGAAACTTGTCACTCTGAAATATATATACATATACCTGTAATCTCAGCTTTCTGGCAAATTGAGGCAGGAGGATCACAAGTTTGAGGCCAGTTTCAGCAACTTAGTAAGACTGTCTCAAAATTAAAATTAGAAAGGGCTGGGGAGATGTAGCTCAGTGGTAAAGTGCCCCTGGATTCAATCCTCATACAGAAAAAGGAAAAAGAACAATGTAAAGAAGTATTCTGTGTTTGTATCTATTTTGTTCTTTTCAGTTTTCTTCAGATCTATTTCAAATACCTGGTATTATTCACTCAAAACATGAAAGTTTTTGAACTTTTGACAAAAATGTCCTTAATATACAGAGGAGTTTTTAGCATTGTTTTTTAATTCTAGTTCTGTTTTCCTTGAGTTTTGTGTAAGTACAAAAATTGCTCACCTACCATAAACTGGGAGAATCTATCTAATGAAAAAGTTCGTTGAGAAGAAATTTGGAGAATACAGCATTCTAGAGGATACTTATCATGATTATCTCATTTTTTCCCTTGGTAATGTCTCATTTGATTGTATTCTTGTGGCATTATTATTATTATTTATCTTCCATTACAGCCATGCCTTTCTTTGATGTGCAGAAAAGGTTGGGCATTAACTTAGACCGTCATCTAACAATCCAAAGTGCTGATCAGCCCTACAAGATTCCTTCTCGATGCCACGCTTTTGAAAAAGAATGGATAGAGTGTGCACATGGAATTGGTAATACCCGCGCCCAGAAAGAGTGCAAGATAGAATATGAAGATTTCGTAGAATGTTTGCTTCGGCTGAAAACGGTGAGGAAATGGTGGAGATGGGAGCTGAATGACTTGCTTATTTCTTTGGGGCTATTTTTAAAGTGTTTTTAATTGGTCTTGGGACTGAGGCTACTGAGAGACCAAGTGCCTTCAGATCTGAGGAGGCCCATTCTTCCTTAGTGTTCTTCCTCATCTTCTCCCAAATTTTCCCTGCTGTAGCCACCAGGTTAGAAATTATATATGTGTACATTTTTTTCAGTAGGCTATAAAGCAGAAAATACCAAGTAGCTTTGGGTGTTTTAACTGTCCTTGAAAATCTCTGGGCAGAAAATATTTTAGATTCATTGAACACTCATTGAGAAGAGGTTATATCCTGCAGATCTGTTAGAATGAAAATCATATAGCAGTCTGAATTCGTTCTTACTCTAGGGAAGATGGAAGTGTTAAAGAGATTGCTGACCAAGATGCAGAGTAAAAAAGATCTTAGCAAGCACAGTGCCCACCTCCTCAAGAGTTGAATGAGTTTTATAACATAAAAGGACCTATTTTCCCATAGAGAAGAAATCTCTTGGTTTGGGCTTTAATTTTGCCTATTTGGGCTGGGGATGTGGCTCAAGCGGTAGCGCGCTCGCCTGGCATGCGTGCGGCCTGGGTTCGATCCTCAGCACCACATACAAACAAAGATGTTGTGTCCGCCGAGAACTAAAAAATAAATATTAAAAATTCTCTCTCTCTCTCTCTCCCTCCCTCTCTCACTCTATCTTAAAAAAAAAAAATAATAATAATAATTTTGCCTATTTCTGTGCTTCCAATATAACAAATAGATTTTTTTTTCCCCCTTTTAAGATAGTATCTTGACACATTGCCCAGGCTGGTCTCCAACTCCTGGACTTAAGTGATCCTCCTTCCTTAGCCCATAGTCCCAGAGTATGGTGCCAAGCCTGGATCCATATAGAAAAAAAAAAAAAAAAACTTTTAACACATTCTTTTTAACATATTTAAACAACTTTTAATTCTTTATGTGGTACTAAGGTTTGAACCCAGGGTCTCATGCATGCCATGCAAGCATTCTACCACTAAGCTATATCTCCAGCCCATAGAAATGTTTCTATTACTTACAAATTCTTGGGGTTCAGGGAGATAATTCACATTTTTAGTTAAATTTGCAGCAAACTGGATCAATTTAAAGTTCTTGGCTGGGTGTGATGGCAGACACCTATAATCCCAGCAACCCGGGAGGCTGAGACAGGAGAATAGTGAGTTCAAAGCCAGCCTCAGCAAGGACTAAGCAACTCAGTGAGACCTTGTCTCTAAATAAAATACAAAAAAGGGCCGGGGATGTGGCTTAGTGGTTGAGTGCCCCTGAGTTCAATCCCCAGTACCACCCTGGCACCCCTGCCAAAAAATAATTTAAAGTTCTTATCTGTTAACATCTGCTGTTGACATTTGGATAATAGGAAGCTAAACTTGGAAGGAATGAGGAAGTATCAGGTAGTGTTCTTATATTGATCTCTCCCAGAATCCAGTCATTCATTAGTTAATAGTTTAGTATTACCAGGGATGATGTGGCCACTTTATAGCCATTTAGTTCACAGCATGTCCTCTAACTTTTTTTCTTCTAGCCAAGTTATTTATTGCCCAGTTATTTATTGCTTCAAAAATTTGTATCAGAAGGAGGTAGTGTGTGAGGTGGAAAGAACATCAGATTGGGAGTTAGAGAGCCAGATTCTGGTGCTGGTTCTGCCACCGCTAGTTTCATGACATTGAGCAAGTCCTCTTCTTTGTCTTAGTTTTCTTATAAGGGGAAATTGGAGCTGCCTCCAAACTCACTCCTAAACTTATAGTTTATGAATAGATAAGTTACCATGTTACAGGTGTTGCTAAATGACTGAATAACTTCCTATAGGCAAAGAAATTAGTAAATCAGGGAATTAGAATCAAGCATTGTTAAAAAGTTCTTAGCAGGGCTGGGGTTGTGGTTCAGTGGTAAAAGCACTTGCTTATGTGAGGCACTAGGTTTGATCCTCAGCACCAAATTAAATAACGTTTGTGTCCATCTACATCTAAAAATATTTTGTTAAAAGTTCTTAGTATATAATAATGCATTTGTTTCTCAAAATAATCCTGTGAGATGAGTTACTATTATTTTTTCTATTATAAGTTTAAAATTTGAGAGGGGATAGGGTTTGTAGCTCAGTGGTAAAGCACTTAACATACCATCTGCAAAGCCCTGGCACCTAAAATAAATAAATTAATTAATTAAGACAAGGAAAAATTAAGGACATTGCCTAAACTCTTAGAGCTAGTAAGTGTTGGACTTGGGATTTTAGCCTGGTAAGGCTATTCTAGAGACTGTCCTTATCTACAACACTGAGTGTCATTTTTTAATTGTTTTTCCTTGTTTGTTTGTTGGTGCTAGGGATTGAACCCAGGCCTTGTGCATGTTAAGCATGCACTTTACCACTATTTCCTCTGCCCCATTCAGTGGTTATTGCTTCTTGCTCAGAAAGATCTGATATATGGTATTGTCAACCATGACTTGTTCTGTTGGGAGACTCGTTCAGAAATGCTCTTGAGAGGGGCTTGGGATGTGGCTCAAGTGGTAGCGAGCTTGCCTGGCATGCTTGGGGCACTGAGTTCGATTCTCAGCACCACGTAAAAATAAAATAAAGATATTGTGTCCACCTAAAAACTAAAAATAAATATTTAAAAAAAATTTTAAAAAAAAAGAAATGCTTTTGAGAGAAATGGTAAGAAAGTAGTCTGTTAAACCTAGCCAGGTGGCACATGTTCAGAATCCTAGGCACTCTAGAGGCTGAGGCAATAGGATCACAAGTTGGAGGCCAGCTTCAGCAATTTTGCAAGACCCTATCTCAAAAAAATAAAGAACACTGGGGTGTTGCTGTTTAACACACCTGGGCTAAACCCAGTACTAGGGAAAATAAGAAAAATAATATAGTCCATTTAAAATTGTTAATATTTATATCAGTATTTTGGTTAACTTAAGAGTTTCTTCCTACCGAAGTTATATCCATGTTACTTCTTTTATTTTATTTTATTTTTTTTAGTTGTAGATGGACACTATACCTTTATTTTATTTATTTTGTTTTTTATATGGTGCTGAGGATTGAACCCAGTACCTCACATGTGCTAGGCAAGCACTACCACTGAGCCACAACCGCAGTCCCACCCCATATTACTTCTTTAAAGTTGATAAGATTTTAGCTAAATATGCTAACTTTGTGCCTTTGGTAAAAGATAGCCATTTATTTAAAGATAATATTAATTGGAGCACCTATTATGTTATGAACTATTCTAGGCAGTAGGAATATAGCAATTAGCAAAATAGCAAAAGTCTCTGACTTCATGAGTTTTTATTCTAGTGCGATTAGAAGAAAATTAACAAACAAAATATGATGTGTCAGGTGGTAAGTGTAATGGGGAAAGTAAACTAGGAGTAGGATAGAGAGTGTTAGCGTGGGAGCTAAATGGATGCTACTCCGAATAGCCCTTAGGGTAGTCAGTGGTGTGGTGGTACATGCCTGTAATCCTAGCGGGCTTGGGAGGCTAAGGCAGGAGGATTGCAGGTTCAAAGCCAACCTCAGCAATTTAGTGAGGTGCTAAGCAACCTACCAAGACCCTGTCTCAAAATAAAAAATAAGAAGGACTGGGGATGTGTCTCAATTGTTAAGCACCCTTTGGGTTCAATTTCTGGTACAAAAATAAATAAAACGGGGCTGAGGTTGTGGCTCAGTGGTAGAGCACTTGCCTGGCACCTGTGAGGCACTTGGTTTGATCCTGAGCACCACATAAGATGCTCATCTACAACTAAAAAAAAATTATTATAAAGCAAATATTAGGTTAGTCAAAGAAGAGCTCTCAGCATTTGAAGATGTAGGCAAAGAATTTAAGAAAGCCACATGGATATGAGGGAAGAATGTTCTGGGCAGAGGAAACAGTAAGTGCAAAGGTCCCTGAGCTAGAATAGAGAAGGATAAAGTCAGAGAGGTCCTTGTAAGCCATTATGAGGAGAAGCCATTGAAGGGCTTTGATCAGAGGGATGCCATCAGGATTGGTAAGTATACTTTCTATGTTACAGAAACCAGGGGCCAAATCCTATCATTGTTGTGGGTAGGCTTTGATTTATTGGGAAGAAACCAGTGGCCCATCAGAGAATGGAATAGAACGCAGGGCTCAAAGGTGGCCAAGCACTTTCCAAGCCTTTACTTTTTTACCTAAAAAGAGACCTCATATTGACTGTTTCTTTCTTTGTACCTTACTGAATTTTTGTTTTTGCTTTTTGGACCTGAGATTGAACCCAGGGACGCTTAACCACTGAGCCACATCCCCAGCCCCTGTTTTATTTCTTTTCCTTTTTCTTTTTTTCTGTGGTGCTTCAGATTGAACCCAGGGCCTTATGCATATGGGGCAAGCACTCTACCAACTGAGCTGTATCCCCAGCCCCCCACCCCACCCCATTTTCTTATTTTGAGACGGGGCCTCCTAAACTATTGAAGTTAGCCTCAAACTTGGAATCCTCTTACCTGAGCCTCCTCAGTCACTAGAATTAAAGTGTGTGCCATTACACCCAGTTCCTGGGGATTAAACCCTGGGCCTCTTGTATGCTGGGTAAGCACTCTACTACTGAGCTATATCCCCAGCCCTTTTTCATTTTTTATTTTATGTTATTCATTTTTACAGTACTGGGAATTGAAGCCAGGATCTAGCATATGCTAAGCAAGTGCTCTATCACTGAGTTATATGCCCAGCCTTTTTTATTATTATTCTTTTTTAAATCTTATTTGTTTATTTATTTTTGAGGTGCTGGGGATTGAACCCAGGGCCTTGTGCATGTGAGGCAAGCACTCTACCAACTGAGCTATATCCCCAGCCCTCTTTTTTTAAATTTCATTTGTTTATTTTTATGTAGTGCCGGGGATCGAACCTAGTGCCTCACGCATGCTAGGCAAGCACTTTACTACTGAGCCACAACCCCAGTCCTCCCCTCTTTTTTCTTTTAAAGTATTTTTAGTTGTACATGGACAAAATCATTTATTTTTATGTAGTGCTGAGGATTGAACCCAGCACCCCACCCCACTCCCAAGCCCTTTTTTGAGGGCAGGTGTTGCTAAGTTGCCCCTGCCATCCTTGAACTTGTGATCCTCTTGCCTAGCATGTGTGGGGGATTTCCATTCCTAGCACAGTAAAAAGAAAATGATGGACTTTGTCTTAAAGTTCCTTTATAGGATGAAAAGCCTTACAGAATTTAAAAATGAAGCAAAAATCTATCTTGGTTTCTCCAGACCTCGCTTTCTGATACAACTTTTCCTCTACTTTAAATGCTTTTTTCCTTTGACAGATGAAACGTGTGAATACCATCAAGAAGCATCGGGATAAGCTAATAAAGGAAGGGAACTACACCCCTCCACCTCACCACTTGGGCAAGGCGGATCCTAGGCCCTGAGCAGAGCAGCTGCTGATGGCAAGAGGCTGATGTTTCATGTTCTCTTTTCCATTGAAAGATTGTTTACTGAAAACTTCAAAGTGTATAAAATAAAGGATTGCTCCATCTTATTTGTTCTGTTTTCTCTTGGATCATCCTTTTCCATGATAAGATTATAAACTTTTTATTTATTATTATTATTTTTTTGTACCAGGGATTGAACCCAGGGGTGCTTAACCACTGAGCCACATCCCAGCCTGTTTTTTTTTTTTTTTTTTTTTTTTAATATTTTGAGAAGGGTCTTGCTAAGTTGCTGAGGCTGGCTTTGAATTTAGCAGTCCTCCTGCCTCAGCCTCCAAGCCACTGGGATTACAGGCATGTGCCACCATATATGGCTTACAAACAGTTTTTTTAAGTTTGGAAAAATGCCTCTACCTAGACCTAAAAAATTATCATCTAGGGAATTATTAACATTTTCTGAATGCTTATTACAGAGGTACTTTAAATATTTTAACTCATTTAAGAAGCCCCAGTGTTACTTAGTCTTTCCATTCTGGTTTATTTTCTGTAAAACAATTAGGTTGGGGGAAAGGGGAGAGGGAAGCAATGTTGTGTATTTCCTAAGGTTTGTGACATCTAACTTTAAGGCTAAGAAAGTGTGAGGTTTAAATAATTTTGAAGAAACAGAGTTACTGTTTCAATTTGCTATCCTCTATCAGTGGCATTTTATTTTATTTCATTTAAATTGACATGTTTAAAAACATGTTTCTAAAAGAAAAATCTAGATGTAGAAAGGAAAATATAAATTTTAGAAAATCAGTAAGTGTTGAGAATATAATCGAAAACTCAGATATCTTGTAACATTTTTTCCCCCAATTTTTTTTTTTTTTTTTTTTTGTGTGTGTGTGTGTGTATGTTATTGGGGATCAAACCCAGAGATGCTTTACCATTGAGCTGCACACTGGGCCCTTTTATTTTGAGACAAGTTCTCCCTAAGTTGCTGAAGCTAGAACTTGCTATCCTCCTGCCTCAGCCTCCTGAGTATCTGGGATTACAGGTGTGCACCATCATGACTAGCTCCTAATTTTTAAAAATGGTAAAATGCACATAAAACTTACATATTGGGTTGTGGATACAGGTTAGTGGCAGAGTGCTTACCTCCATTTACAAGGCCCTGGGTTCTATTTCCAGCACCACTGAAAATATTTACTACCTTAGATTTTTTTGTTTTTGTTTTGTTTTTTGGAGGGGTACTAGGGATTAAATTCACAGGTGCCTTACTACTGATCTACATTCCCAGGACCTTTCTTTCTATTTTGAAATGGTCTTACTAAGTTGCTGCAACTAACCTCCAGCTTCAATCTTCCTGCCTCAACCTAAGTCTCTGGGATTATAAAAGTGGGCGACAGTGCCTGCTAACTTTAACCATTTTTAAGTATTCAGTTTATTGGTATAAAGTACATTCATATTGTTATACTACCATCTATCTTCAGAACTCTCATTTGCAAACTTTGAAACTCCGCATTAAAACAATAACTCCCTATTCTCCCCAGCCCCTGGCAACCACTGTTCTATTTTCTGTGTTTTAAATTTTTACTCTTTTAATTACCTCTTATAAGTGGAATCATACAGATTTGTCTTTCTGTTTGTCCATTTTTATATTGGGTACCAGGTTTTTGTTGATGAGTTTTAGGAGTTTTTTTTATATATATATTAGATATTCCTTATCAGATAGATGACTTGCAAATATTTCCTCTTATCCTGTGATTTGATAGTGTGTGTTTGTGTGAGAGAGAAAAAAATGGGGTCTCACTACATTACTGGCCTCAGATTAATGGGCTGAAGCAATCCTCCTGCCTGAGCCTCCCAAATAGCTATAATTATAGGCACACATCACTGCATCTGGCTAAATAGTGTCTTTTGATGCACAAGACAATTCTATTTTTTCTTATGTTGCCTGTGTGTTTCCAAGAAGTCATTGCCAAACCCAATGTCATAAAACTTTTGCCCTATATCTTTAAGAATTTTTTAGTTTTAGGTCTTACATTTACATCATGGGTCTATTTTGGATTAATTTTTTTTATATGGCCTTAAAGTGAGAGTCCAACTTCATTCTTTTGTGTATCATAGTCAAAATTTTCAGAACCATTTGTTGAAAAAAAAAAACTGTCTTTTTGCCATTGATTGGTCTTGACCCTCTTTTTGAAAATCATTTGACATAAGGATTTATTTCTCAGCCCTATTCTGTTCTTTTGGTCTACATGTCTTATTATGTCAGTTTTTGTTTACTGTTGCTTTGTAGTAAGTTTTGAAATCAAGAAGAGTGAGTGCTCTGGCTTTGTTCTTTTTTAGCAGTGTTTTGGTTATTCGAGATCCTTTGAAATGCCATATGAATTTTGGGAGGAATTTTTCCATTACTGCAAAAAAAAAAAAATAAGGCCACTTGAATTTTGATAGAGATGACAGTTAAGTCTATAGATTGATATGAATAATATCGACATCTTAGCAATATTGTCTTTCAATCCATGAACATGGAATATCTTTCCATTTATCTCTCCTTTAATTTCTTTTAGAAATGTCTTGTGCTTTTTATTGTACAATTCCTAAGTGTTTTATTAAGCATTTTTAAGTACTCAGTTTGATGCTATTATAAATGAAATTGTTTCCTTAATTTCCTTTTCAAATGACTTATAGTTAATCCTGTAGCATTTTGAATCATAAATGTCAGCTCAAGAATAAGGTTGTCCTAAAAAGAAGAAGTACATTGTATGCTAGTCTCAAAATTGGAAGGATTAGATTGGCATTTGATCAGGGCCCTGCTTATCCCTTCTGTTACAGGGCAGATCTCTAGCCAAGCAGCATTTTCTTAAACCCATTTATCAGTCACAATGAAAAAGCAAGCTGGAGTTCATCCAGTAAGGTCCCAGGCTATGGCCCTGTTTTAGGTTGTTTTAATTATGCTCTGTACACAAAAGCTTTTCTGAGTTTTTTAAGTTCAAAATGACAGTGAATATATATTATTTTTGTAAAATCAGAGAACCCAATTGAAAGGGCCAGAGAGAAAAGCAGAATCAAGGCTTAAAGTAGGTACATGCCCTTTCATACAGAGAAATCTTTTATTCCTGAGCTCTGGCTTGTGGAATAAAGGGAAACCAAATCCCATTAGATTGTATTTACCTACAGGTAAAACATGGGTAAAGAATACAGAACTTAATTGTGTGTGTTGGAAAGATTTACTTGATGCCTTTAAGGATATCAAAAGTCTTCATTTACATCTGATAGCCTTAAACAGCTCTAGGACAAGCAACCTGCCTATCACCTGTGTAGTTGGCAAACTTTGCACCTTAATTGCTTATTTTGAGAAAGTAGGACAGAAATGTTTGAACTGAAAGAACAGACCTGGCTCCTGGAAAGAGCCAGCTCTTCCACCTCTGTTCTTTAAATGATTTGAACAAGCAGAGACACAAGGGCTAGGGGGTGTAGTTATGTGATACAGCTGGTCCCTGTGTTTGATTCCCAGCACCATTAAAAAAAAAAAAAAAAAAAATATATATATATATATATATAGTAAAATATAAAAATATATATTCAGAAGATAATATATGTGTATGTATATTTTTAAAAAATTTTTAAACAATTTTTATACTTATTTTTAGTTGTAGTTGGACACAATACCTTTATTTTATTTATTTGTTTTTATTTTGTGCTGAGGATCAAACCCAGGGCCTCACACATGCAAGGCAAGTGTGCTACTGCTGAGCCACAGTCTCAGCCCAAAAGAATACTCTTTTCAACAAACAGTTCTGGGATAATCAGATGGCCCTATGCCGTTAATGAAGCTGGACCTATTTATACCACATGACTCTCCTAGACATTTGGAAAAAATCAGGTTCAAGGAGAGCTACCTGCCAGAACAAAAATCAACACTTTTCAGTAAATAATAGTAGAAGCAAGAGTCTCTACAGCTTTTTGTCATTCACAACATTAAGTATGCAGTAGTTATGTGTACTTTAGTATTCATGTATATACTTTTTTGAGTCATAGTAAAGGGGGGAAAAGTAGTAGACAGAAAAAGACCTCAAGATGGCTCAGAAGTCAGGTATTTAAAAAAAAAGCATCTATTTAAGCTGAGTGCCATGGCACACACCTGAAATCCCAGAGACTCAGGAGACTGAGGCATGAGGATCCCAAGTTTGAGGCTAGCCTCAGCAATTTAGCAAGAACCTGTCTAAAAATAAGAAGTGACTCTTGTGGACCATCTTTGTACAATTGCCCTTAAGTATCTCTGTAATACACTTTTTCATATGTTCATATTTTTTTTAGTTTTTTCTTTCTTTTATTTATTCTTTTTTTTTTTTTTTTAGTTTTTTTTCCCACTTTTTTTTTTTTTTTTTTTTTTTTGGGATGACAGAGTTCTCACTAATGTTGTCCCAGGCTTATCTTCAAACTTGCTATCCTTCCTGCCTCTAGCCTCCTGATTAGCTGGGATTACAGGTGTGTGCACTGCACCTGGCTATTTCCCCAGGATTTTAAATTGTCAGCATTATTTTTTATAATTTTCTGTCCTGTGTATTTCATCTTCACATCATTTCCACTATTGGAGGTATAATTGTATAAGCACTTTTAGAGAGTTCTAATTCATTTTATGTATTTTTTGCAAATTTGAATCTGTGAAGTACATTATCAAATGTTGATTTTACGTATAAGCACGGATGTACACAAACACATTGGAACTTGCTCAGTAAGTGAAAAGGTATCTTTATACATCTATATTTGTGAAAGATAAAGTTTCTCAAGATATTGATTTTTGTGGGGCTGGGGTTATAGCTCAGTGGTAGAGCACTTGCCCTATATGTGTAAGACACTGGGTTCAATCCTCAGTATCACATAAATAAATAAAATAAAAGTATTGTGTCATGTACAACTAAAAACATTTTTTTAAAAAGATACTTTTTGGGTGAATACACCTGCCTTGGTAGCCCATTAAGGGTTTGGATCAATCTCATCAAAAGATTTTGATTGTCTGTTGTGGTATTTCATATGACTATAGTTTTAAAGCTGAGTACACACAATTACCAACCATAGTAATGTGCATTTTTACATCTCAATTTTTGACCTGGTGTTAGTCAGCTTTTTATCTCTGTGACAAAAATACCTAAGAAAATCAACTTATAAAGAAAAAAGTTTTGTTTAGGCTCATGGTTTCAGAGGTTTCAACCCATAATCACTTGACCCTCTCACTTTGGGCCTATAATGACACAGTACATTGTGATGGGCGTGCACAACAAAGGAGGCTTGTTTACCCAGTGGCAGCCGGGAAGCAAAGAGAATAAAGATATGATGGGGCTGGGGTCCCAGTGTTCCCGTCAAGGGCACACCCCAGTGACTTAACTTCCTTATACAAGGTCCCACCTCCTCAAGGTTCCACCACCTCTCAATAGTGTCACGGGCTGGGGACCAAGTCTTCAGTACATGAGATTTTAGAGGACATTCAAGATTTAAACTATAGCAGATATATTTATGCATATACTTCATTTGTTTATAATTGTTATAGCTATGAGACTGTTGTTAGTATACATGTGTTTATGCTTTCAAAAATATGTATGTGGTCTGGGAAGATAGCTCAGTTGGGAGAAGCTTGCACAAGGCCCTGGGTTCATCCCCAGCATCACAAAAAAATAAAATTAAAAAAAAATGTATGTAATAATTACCTAATTTATTGTATAAAGTAGTATATGAAGTGTTCTGTTCTATTTTTATGCTTCTCAAATAACCGCCCCCCTTAAAAATGTCAGTAGACACCAGGCACAGTGGCACATGCCTATAATTCCAGCAGTTTGGGAGGCTAAGGCAGGAGGATCATGAGTTCAAAGCCAGCCTCAGCAACTTAGTGAAACCCTGTCTCAAAAAATAAAAGGGCTGGGGATGTAGTTAGCTCAATGGTAAAGTGCCCCTGAGCTCAAGCCCTAGTACCAAACAAATAAGTGAATTAAAATAAATAAAATGAAAACGTAAATAAGACTGGTGGTGTAGCTCAGTATTAGAGTACATGCTTAGTATATACAAGGATCTGGATTCAATCCCAAGCGCGTGTGCACACACACAAACACGCGCACACACACACACACACAGGTAAGTATGTATCTTTTAAATAAGTTTTAAAATTATTTTTTTCAGAATTGTATTTTTAGGATTTTGATCTTCTAGGATTTCAGACTTTAGGCATTTGATCTTTCAGGATTTCAACATTTGGGATTATAGCATTCAGGATTATGTCTCTTGGAATTATAGCCCAAACCCTGTTAGAGAACAAATGGAAATTTTAGAATTGAAAACTTCAATATCTAAAATTTAAAAATTCACTAGATAGACTTAACAACAAATTGAAGACAGTATGGAAGGTTTGAAGTTGAAGAGCGATCAAAGAAGTATACAAAGAGGGAAGGCCAAAAATCCAATAGAAAGAACCTCAACATCAGGTTGCATGAAAGAAGTCAAAAACAATATAGTATATATACACACACAAGTGTATGTATGCAATACGATTCCATTCCTACGGAATCTAAGAACAGGCAAACTAATATCTAGGGATAGAAAATGAAACAGTAATTGCATAAGAAGGGGAGGGGATCAAATGGGAGAGTTACCAGGAAACTGGGCCAAAACCCTGATTCTGGGAATCAGACAAATTGGGTCTAGCCATTTACTCCAAAACCAAACAGAAAAGCTAGTAGTGAAAAGCAGGAAAAGATATTTAATCAGTATGGCCATATTTGGAAGACAAAGGGGAATAGCATTTCCAGCCCTGTCTTTAGTGTCTGACAATGACTTTGAGGTTTTATAAAAAGGGGAATGAGGGCAAGGGTTGAGGTTTGCATGGCTGGAGGGTTTGTACAGCTGGCAAAGGAGGTGATTTTGGTCAAGTGTGGTCTGGTGATTGTCAGGAGGGGCCTTGTTGGTGATAAGAATATTGTTATTGCTTGGGGGTAGTTTCATTTTATCACAAGATGTTTTTTGGTCAGACCGTTCCTAGAATCCAAGGCAACAGCATAATAGAGTCGTGCAAAATGGAGGAAGAGATATCAAGTTTTTTAATCCTGCTTTTAGTTATCCATAGGACATTTATAGGCAAAAGTAGTAAAAGGACATGAGAGAACTTTGCAGGATGATGGAAATGCTCTATATCTTGATTGTAGTGGTGGGATTACACGGATGTACTTATCATCAAATCTCTTGACATATACACTTAAGAGCTGTGTATTTCACTGAATGTCCTGGGTTAACCTAAAAGAAGGCAGGAAAAATGGAACAGGAACAAAAGTCAGATAAGATAAATCAGAAACATAACAAAATGACATACTTAACCCAACCATATTAATACTTAAGAGGTAGTATCCCGGTGCAATAGTGCACCCTTATAATCCCAGCTACTCAACTGGGTGAAGCAGCAGATCACAAGTTCAAGGTTAAACTGGGCAACTTAGGTAGATCCTGTCTCAGAAAATAAATAAATAAAAAGAAGAGGACTGGGGATGTAGCTCAGTAGGAGAGCACTTGCCTATGAGCACCACAAACAAAACAAAACAAAAGTTTGGGAATTGAAATTACAGGGTAGAATACCATGCAGGTTTTCAGATTGTTCTCTGGCAGCACACAAATGAAGCAGACCAGAATAGCATTGCAAGCACATTGAAAACTAAATTGTCTCTGGAATGACAGCCCACACAATTAAGCCAGGACCCGCACCAAACTAAATAGGGTGACTGCCAGCTAAAATAGAAAATTAAACAGGATCCAGAATCTCTTAACATAATATGCAAAATATCCAGGTTTCAATAGAAAATCATTCATCAAGCCAAGAACTAGGAAAATCACAACGTCATTGAGAAAACACAATCAACAGATGCCAACACAAAGATAATTCAAATGTTGGAATTATCTCTCAAAAATGTTAAAGCAAGCCTCATTAAAAAAAAAAAAAAAAGCTTCATTGAGCAATCACAAATTCTCTTGAAACAAATGAAAAAACCAGCAGGCACAGTTGTGCAAGCCACTGAGGCAGGAGGATTGCAATTTCAAGATCAGCCTGTGCAATTGAGTGAGGCTGTAAGCAACTTAATGAGATCCTGTCTCAAAATAAAAGATAAAAAGGGCTGGAGATGTAGCTCAGTGATAGAGTGCCTCTGGGTTCAATCTTCAGTACCGAAAAAGAGTATATTAGCCAAAATTTAAAACTCAGCAGATGGGTTCAGTAGCAGAGTGAAAATAACAGAGGAGGGCTGGGGTGGTGGCTCAGTGGTAGAGCGCTTGCCTAGCATATGTGAGGCACTGGGTTTGATTCTTGGCTCCATATATAAATAAATAAATAATAAAAAATAAAAGTTTATCCACAAATGTGTGTGTGTGAGAGAGAGTGTGTACATGTAATTTTATTTACTTATTTATCTTAAAAGAAAATGACAGAGGAAAGAATCAGTGAAGTGAACTTGAAGATAGGTCAAGTTACAGAACCAGGCCCACTTTACCAATTGTGTGGTATACCGACTATTGAGAGGACAAGGTTTTGTTTTGATTTTTTCAGTTCTAGAGACTGAACCCAAAGGTGCTCTGCCACTGAGTTACACCCCTAACCCTATTAATTTTATTTTGAGGCAGGGTCTTGCTAAATTGCCTATGCTGAACTTCAATTTGCCATCCTTCTGCCTTGTCCCGAGTTGCTAGGATGACGGGTGCATGCCACCACCAGCCTGAAATGAAAAGTTTTGCAAAAGAGGTTATTCACAAGGTGGCCAAGCATGTGACGACTAGAGAGCGTATCTCAAATCCACCTCCCTGAGGATTCTTGCTATGGTTTTCATCTTAAATGTCTCTCAAAGGTCCACGTGTTAAAGGCTTGGTCCCTGGCCTATGGTGCTATTCAGAGGTAGTGAAACCTTGAGCCACATCCCCAGCCCTTTTTTATATTTTATTTAAAGACGGGGTCTGGCTGAGTTGCTTAGGGCCTCACTGCATTGCTGAGGCTGGCTCTGAACTCATAATCCTCCTGCCTCAGCCTCCCATGCTGCTGGGTTTACAGGCAAGCACCACTGTGTCTGGTGGTTGTGAAACCTTTAAGAGGTGGAGCCTAGCTGGAGGAAGATAGGTCACTGAGGGTGGGTATGTCCTTGAAGGGAATATTGGGATTCCAGCCCCTTTGATTCCCCAGCTGGGCTGCCAGGAGGTGACGTCATCCTCGGCTCTCCTCTCCCTTCACGTGTGCTGTGCTGCCACAGTCCCAAGGCAACAGGGCCAACTAAACATGGGCTGAAACTGTGAGCCAAAATAAACCTTTCCTCTTTTTTATTTTTATTTTATTTTTGGTACCAGAGATTGAACCCAGGGGCACTTAACCACTGAGCCACATCCCCAGCCCTTTTTATTTTTTATTTTGAGACAGGACCCCATTAAGATGCTGAGGCTAGCTTTGAACTTGTGATCCTCCTGCCTCAGCTTCCCAAACTGCTGGGATTATAGGCGTGTATCACCACACCCAGCCCCTCTTCTAAAAAAATTAATTAATTTTTTAAAATTTTTAGTTATTTAGTGGCATTAGGCATTGAACCCAGGGTGCTCTACCACTGAGCTACATCCTCAGCCTTTTTTTGTTTTGAGACAGAGAGTCTTGCTAAGTTGTTGGGGCTGATCTACAACTTGTGATTCTCTTGCCTCAGCCTCCCAAGGCACTGGGTTTTACTCCTTTTAAATTGATTATTTCAGGTATTTTTTCCACAGTAACAGAAAGCACAGTAGGGTTAAGGAATATTTATGAGGTAAAGAAACCGTGGTCTGAAGCATGGAGAAAGGTGGTTAAAGGTAAGGAAAAGTGAGGTAATCAGTGGTCTGTGCATGTGTAGTCAAACTCTATGACTCTTCAAGAGATCATGTTCAACGGAATATTACTCAGCAACAAAAGAGAATAAAATCATAGCATTTGCAGGTAAATGGATAGAGTTAGAGGATAATGCTAAGTGAAGTTAGCCAATCCCAAAAAAACAAATGCCAAATGTTTTCTCTGATACAAGGAGGCTGATTCACAGTGGAGTAGGGAGGGAAGAGCATGGGAGATAGGGCAGAGGGGTGGGAAGGGAAGGGAGGGGGCATGGGGTTAGAAATGATGGTGGAATGTGATGGACACTATCCAAAGTACATGTATGAAGACACAAATTGGTGTGAGTATACTTTGTATACAAAGTTGTGCTCTATATGTATAACAAGGATTGTAATGCATTCTGCTATCATATATACATTTTTAAAAATTAATTAAAAAAAAAAAAGAAAGAGATCATGTTCAGAAAATGGTGTTGTAGTGTGTTGTGGGGGTGGAGTTCTGGCCCTTTGACTTCAAAAGTTCACCAATGCCTGGGTGCAGTGGCACAAACCTGTAATCCCAGAGATCCATAAAGGCGAGGCAGGAGGATTGCAAATTCAAGACCAGCCTCAGCAACTATAAAAAAATAAAAAATAAAAAGGGCTGGGGATGTGGCTCAGTGGTAGAGCACCCCTGGTTTAATCCCCGTACAAAAAAAAAAAAAGGTCACCAATCAGACACTTTTGCAGGGCCCAAGTAAAGGGTCAGTAGTTCAAGATGTTTGAATTAGCAAAAACTGCCTCCAGATTTCTGAGGAAACAATTTAGGCAACTGTTACCATTCTGAACTATATTCAAAGGTGTTATCTACAGCAAAGCTAAAGGGAACATTTTGCTTAGCTATGTGAACTCTAAAATTGATGATAATAATAAGTATCTAAAAGCAAGTAAAGCTAGAGAGTTTTTTCAGATTTTCCTTTGGTTTAAATAGCATAGTTCTGGAAGAAAATGCAAGAGACTATGCAAAGATATCTCAGAAAGAACAGAAATCACTAACTGTTAAGAAAAACTGATAAATTATATTTCATCAAAATTAAAACTTCTGCTTATCAAAAGACATCATTAAGAAAATGACCAGGGGGCTGATATTGTGTTCAGTGGTAGAACACATGCCTAGCACGTGCTAGGCCTTGAGTTTGATCTTTGGCACCACATAAAAATAAATAAATAAAATAAAGATATTGTGCCCAACTACAACTAAAAAATAAATATATAAAAAAAAAAAAGGAAAAAAGGAAAGGACCAGGTCAGGCATGGGGGCACACTCCTATAATCCCAGCTGCTTGGGAGGCTGAGTCAGGACTATATGAGATGGTATAGCCACTTTGAAAAACTATTTGCCAGTTTCTTAGGAAGTTTAACATATAATTACTACATAATCAAGAAATTTAATTCCAGATTTATTTCTTTCTGTTTTTTGTTTTCTATTTTGGTGATACTGGGAATTTAAGTTAGGAGCACTTACTACTGAGCTATATCACCAGCCCTTTTTTAACTTTAGAAAATAAAAAGCTCTTGATAAGTTGCACAGGCTGGCTTCAAACTTTCAGTCCTCCTGATTTAGGCTCCCAAATTGCAGGGATTACAGGCATATGCAACCATACCTGGCAATTTTTTAGGTATTTTCTCAGGAGAAATTAAAATGTATGTTTACACAAAGACCTGTACATAAATGCTTAAGGCAATTTATAATAGCTATAATACTATGCTTTATATATGATATATAAATATGTAAAATCATATATATTTAAAGATATTAATAACATAGAGTTAAATATATTTATATGTAAATATTCTTATAGATATATTCTTGTAGATAGTATGTAGTTATTATATATTATATTCTTATAGTGAAAAATTCAAATGATCATATATCAGATAAACAAATTCAAATGTACCTATATAATTAAATGCTACCTTAATAATAAAATATAATGAATTATACAAGCATCCAAAAACATGGATAATTTTTAAAATCTTCATGCTGGGGTACAGTTCAGTGCTTGCCTGCATGTGCAAGTCATTGAGCTCAATCCCTAGCACTGTGAAAAAGGAAAAAAGAGTCTTCATGCTGAGTGAAAGAAGCCAGACAAATTATTATGATTCCATCTATATAATTTTTTTAACACTGCTGGGAATTGAACCTAGGGCCTTATCCATGCTAGGTAAGCACTCCATCACTGAGCCACATCCCCAGCCCTTCATACAAAATTCTAATAAAAACAAATGGAACTTACAGTAATAGAGATCAGATCAGCAGTTGTGGGGAGAGGTGATGAGGATTGACTAGGAACCAGCCCAAGAGAATATTTTGGGATAAAGGAAATATTCTATATTTTGATGGTAGTTGTAGTTACATGAATGTTTACATTTGTCAAAACTCATAAAACTACTTTTAAGTGTGTACATTGAATTATTGGTAAATTTTACCTCTATTTTAAAAAGATTGTGGTTTATTTGACTCTAAAGCTCACTCTCTTAAAATATATTGAATCCCATCTCTCTGTATTCTCTAGTCAGAGCATTATGAGTTATCAGTGAAATAAAAAAAAATGTTATTTAAGATACTTACAATTTAACTATGATTCAAAACATGATAAGCTAAATACAACTGGAGAGAAAAGTCTAAAACTTTAAAGATAAGCTCTTTCTTGGATTAATTTACCAAGATTTATCACCTGAGTAAGTCACTTAAGCCGATCTGAATCACTTTCTAAAATGATGGATTTGGAATAGATAGTGTTTAAGTTTTTTAAATGTTTTTTTAGTTGTTGATGGACCTTTTTTATTTTTTTTAAATTTATTTGTATGTGGTGCTGAGAATCAAACCCAGTGCCTCATGCATGCTAGTCAAGTGCTCTACCACTGAGCCAAAATCCCAGCCCTAGTTTTCTTCTAGCACCGAAGTTCATTGATCTCTGAACAGAAGTTCAGCTAGTTTGAAGCAGGTTGCATTGAGTCTTTGAATGATAGGACAGGATTTCCACTGGTAAACTTGTAAGAATGTGGTTAAGGCAGAGTCAGGTGGGAAAAGGTGTGGCTGTTAGAAAATGAAAGCTCTGATCAGAGAAGACCAAGACACCCACCGGCCTTTTTCCATACTAGGGATTGAACCCAGGGGTGCTCTACCACTGAGCTACATCTCCAGCCCTTTTTTCTAAATTTTTTATTTTGATACAGGATCTTGTTAAGTTGCCCAGGCTGGCCTCCATATGCACCACCACACCCAGTGTACCTGGTATCCCTAACATCTCCTCTAGCCAGAGGTCCTCCATTGTGAAGTGGCTTAAATGTCAGTGCTCTGGTGCAACCAAAAAATAATTCAAGAACCATGGAGCCAACCAGGTGTGGTAATGCATGCTTGTAATCCCAGTGACTCAAGAGGCTAAGACGGGAGGATCGCACATTCAAGGCCAGCATCAGCAACTTATCAAGACCCTAATCAATTTAGTGAGAACCAGTCTCAAAATAAATAAATAAATAAAAAGGGCCGGGGATGTGGCTCAGTGGTTAAGCATCCCTGGGTTCAGTCCCTGGTACCAAAAAAAAAAAAAAAAAAAAAAA
>NW_026000082.1:25132535-25161387 GCF_001458135.2 Marmota marmota marmota | reverse complement strand
GTGTATAAGAGACAGGTGAAGCATAGTGGGAGGAAGTTAGGTCACTAGTGGCATGTCCTTGAAGGGGATCCTGGGACCCCAGTCCCTTCCCTTCCTCCAGTTGCCATGAGGTAAACAGGCCTCTACCATGATCTCTCTTGCTGCCACAGGTCCAAAGCAACAGGGCCAAAAGGACCATGGACTGAAACCTCTGAAATCATATGCCAAAATAAATTTCTTTCTAAATATTTTTTTGATGGACCTTTATTTATTTATTTATTTATTTATTTATTTATTTATTTACATATGGTGCTGAGAATCAAACCCAGTGCCTCACACATGCTAGGCAAGTGTTTTATCACTGAGCCACAACCCCAGCCCAAAACTTTCTTTCTTATAAATCTATTTTCATGGTATTTTGTCACAATGATGGAAAGCTAATTAACACAGAAATGAACCACATTTCAGGTCTCTTATGGAATCTACTGAATCTTCCATATTACTAGGATATGACTGGAGCTAATAACACAGCATTCTTTGCTGTTTTAGAACACCAAGGTGCTCTCTTTGGGGCTTCTCTATAGACACTGAGAATCCAAGGCTTCTGCTAAGTTACCTGTTTCTTTGGGTCACCTGTCTCACTCTGCGGGGCTTCCCCAAGAAGAGGCCCAATTTAACTCCAAGTCATGATTAAGGGATTTCTTAAGAGGAGAAATGAGCTGTTTTCAAAGATGAAAGAAGGGAATTTTAACTGTAACTGCTCAGAACAGTGTGTGCTAAAGCAGAGCTTTTATGCTTGATGAGAAAGAACATTTCTGCAATGATGTAGCAGAATCCTTTAAGGATTCTGCCAATGCCTGGTTTTCCTATGTCACATCCAATCTTTGCTGTGGCCAACAAATCCTGGAGATGAAACAAGTGTTCTGATACAAAGCTAGCAAGGTCATATGAGGATGAGTGATACAGATTTTTTTGTAGGTGAGTATAAAAGGTATCATCAATCTATGAGACAGTTGTTTCCAAACAAGAGTGCAGTCTGGGATGACTTATCTCCCAAATGTCTCATAAGAAACTAGAAGCCTACATTTTAGAAGAAATTTTTAATTGCTAGCTTTAATTATTTTATGTATTTATTTTATTGTATTGCATTTTTTGCAGTAATGGAGATTGAGCCAAGGGAGTGCTCTCCCTAGTCCTCCTGCTGAGCACAGATGAAACCCTGGACACTGTATATAAAACAAGCATAGGAAGATTCTGAACAAGAAGAAATCAGACCAGCTGGTATAGTGATGCACACCTGTAATCCCAGCTGAGGCAGGAAAATTGCAAGTTTGAAGTCAGCCTTGGCAACTTAGCAAGACCCTGTCTCAAAATTAAAAGGGCTGGGATGTAGCTCAGGGGTAGAGTGCTCCTGGATTCAATCTCAAGTACCACTGAAGAAAGAAGGAAGAAGGAGGAAAAGAAAGAGTTCAACAAGGAGAAAGAGGAGAAGAAAGTAGGCCAGCTAGGTATCTTGGAATCCAAAGCATGACTCGGTAGTGAGTTTCCTAAGTGTTCCTTTTGCCTTTTGTATGTTAGAAAGGATACTGAGGATGCCGGCATCCTCAAAAACTGAGTGCGGGGCTGGGGTTGTAGCTCAGTGGTAGAGTGCTCACCTTGCATGTGGAGGGCAGTGGGTTCAATCCTAAGCAGAAATTTGATAAGGACCTATATTAGATATGGAGAGGCTTCTAAGACCCAAATTGAAGATCAGACACAGAAGCATATCCCTCTCAGCACCACGATGATCATGGTCAAAGCAAAAAGTTTGCAATGTTGAAAAAATATGCAGGACCTGACAATGACACTGAATTTACTGCTGGCTCTGGGTGGTTTGTGATTTATGAATCTTGCTAGGCATAGTGGTACACATCTGTAATCCTAGAGACTGGGGAGGCTGAAGCAGGAGGATTCCAAGTTCAAGGCCAGTCTTGGCAACTTAGTGAGACCATGTCTCAAAATAAACAAATAAATAAGTAAAAATAATGGGGATGTAGCTCAGCGGTAAATGATGCCTGAGTTCAATGTCAAAAAAAAAAATCTTTTATTCATCACATAATGTGAAAGTGAGTGGTGAGTCCCTGATAGCTGAAGAATTTTTGGAAATTCTAGATGATCTGATTGTGAAAGAAAAATCACTTTCCAGAGCAAATCTTCAATTCAGATGAAAATTCCCTATCCTGGAAATGGTTGCTTTAAAGGATGTTCATCCCTAGGAGACAAAGTCAATGCCAAGTCTCATGACTTTTAAGGACAGGAAAACAGTCTTGCTTGAGGGTAATGTTGCAAGCTACAAATGGAAACCCTCTGTCACCTGGCAGAGTGAGAACTCTGCAGTCTTCAAGTGTATCAGTAAGCACACACTGCTGTCATGCGACACATGACCGAATCAGGTTCACTCCGTGCAAATTGGACTGGGAACTAAAAACCTCACAAACACAGAAAATACCTTTTTTGGGGGTGCAGTGATGGCTCCTCGGCCTCAGCTCCCAAAAGGGAGGCAAGAGAAAGGCAAAAGAGGCAGGAGAGAGAGAGAGAAAGAGAGAGAACACCCCAACCCTGGTTTTTATTGGAAAGCTGTTTGATAGAACATTCCATCCAAATAAAGCAAAGGGGTAATATTACAAGAGAACAAGGAGTCAGGTTTTGGAGGGTGAAGTCTTGCTTGGTGATGTCTTGGTCATCAGTTTGACATCTTGGAGAGTCACACCCATCTCAGGTGCTGTATGGGATCAAGGGCAGAGCAAACTAAAAGACACATCAGTCGCACAGCCCAATCAGGAGCAATGTCAGTCCAGTTCCCTCAGACGCTTAAATGTGCAGAGCTCACATTTGAGCCATCAACACACTGTAAGCGTGATTTGTATGTACAAATTCATGGGTGATCTCACTCTTTTTTCAAAGTGCCCTCTTAAATTGCCAAATGCCAGGGAGGTAGAGAAGGACTTTGGAGAACATACCTTTCAGGATTTCGCTTGTTGTCGATAATGCTCCCACAGCTTCTTTCATTTGTGCTCTTCATCCCTGTGTCGACGTGGTGTTTCTCCCTCCAGACACTTCCTCTTTGATTTAACCAATGAATCGAGGAGTTATATAACAGTTTTTAAGGCCTATTACCTAAGATGAGACTTTGCACTAGCCATTGCTGCACCTAAGGAAGACATTGAAGCCACTCAGGGAGGATTATGACACCCGTGACAGCCTCAAGAAGCTTGCATGGGGCTGAGAGTGTATAGCTCAGTGGTAGTGAGTGCCTAGCATGCACGAGGCCCTGGATTCAATCCCCAGCACGTGCAGCGCACGAGCGTATACACACACACAAACACACAAGCGTATGCATGCGTGCACACACACACACACACACACACCCCAGTTTGGGCTTGTGGTGATGTCCATGAAAAGTGTATGAATGAAGACACTTAATAGGCTCATCTGTGACTTCCAAAGATTTGCCCACAATAAGGAGGTTGCAAAAATCAGCAAGATTGCAGTGGAGATGGCAAACAACGTTAGCCTGGTGTGCATGAGGATGACATTGGGGACTTCCCAGAGATGGTTCCTGAACAATTTACTAAGGAGAAGTTGTTAGACTAAACTGGAACATATAGGTGAAGAAGATGAAAGAGAAAAGGAAATGATAGGAGAAGAAAAAGATGAACCTCCCAAGAAAATTTTAACATGAACTTAAAATCTTTGAAAATAAATATTAATAAAGAGGAATGTTCATCTATGAATATTACAAACAAATCTATGATGAAAAAAGAAACAAACCATGCAAACCACCATGGTTGTATCTGAAAAGAGTGAACCCTGCTCAAGAAGGGCCTCATGCAGGTCCTTCAGGAGGGAGTCCAGGATGAGGCATCATTACCATAGGAGGTGGGTGACTGCTGAGAGCCATAGCCAAGTAGGAATGACCTTGGTTGGGGAAGTGCGGTAGGAGGGAATTCCGGAGGAGGGATTTCCTGTTGGTGTAGTGTGTCCCGGGAGAAGGTCGCGTGCGTGGCATTCGCGGGAGTTTTGGAAATAAAGTTTGTTCCTGCTTGAGTGGCTCGTGATTTTGTGCCCAGCCAGACTGCGGCATTTGGTGACCCATACGGGGAACGCCTGAAGCTCGAAGTAAGTGAAATTGCTTGCCCCTGAGGGAAGGCAAGAGAATGGGTGAACATTTCAAAAAACAATGTGTTCTTGTTTTGATTTATTTTGTTTTTGTTTCAAGCTGCCTATCCCTAGAACTTTCTCAGGCAGACTGGGAAAAATGGTTGGCTCAAGGTTTGAAGTTGTTCAGCCCTGAGGAAGAGAAAATTGATACAACGATTTTTTGTTCCGTTTTTGTTTCATTCTGTTTTGGTTTTGTTTTGTGTTATCTTTTTGGGTTGCGTTATCTTTATAGTAGATTAGAAATTAGTAAAAAACAAACCGAAAGAGTGTTAAGTAAATTGTTAGAGGTTCAGACCATGGAGAAAGACATTTTAGATCAAGCAAAAGAGAAGGTCTCTCGAGCTAGTCAGACAGAGGAAGAAAATTTAAAGGAAAAGGGGCTATTAGGAAAAAAGCTACAACAGGAGGCTGCTACTAACTCCTTTCTATCACCAGAGGGCGTAATTCAACCAACAGCTCCATCTACAGAACAGTTGAGTGGCCCTCAACCCCCATAGTTGATAGATGGAATCCTGAGACAGGACCTCAAAGATTAGCATGCCTTGTACTTGAGCAGGCAGGAGGGCAGCGAATTCACTGTGCTCTAGATTTCAAAACAGTGAAGCAGTTAAAGGAGGTTGTAACAACCTATGGTCCCCAAGCACCCTTCACTGTAAGCATGGTTGAATCCATTACCAACTTGGACATGATGCCAGCAGATTGGGCTAGCATGTGTAAATCTGTGCTAAATGGAGGACAATATTTGTTATGGAAGGTTGCCAATGAGGAATTTTGCACGGAGACAGCTAGGCGAAATGCAGCAGCCGGTTACCCTCAAAGAAATCTAGATATGTTGTTAGGAAAATGACTTTATGAGGGTCAACGGCAACAAATTGAATATGATCCTGCTATATATGCACAAATTGCTGCAGACGCAGTTAGGGCATGGAAGACTTTACAAGGACATGGAGATTTACAAGGTCAATTATCTAAGGTAATACAGAAAGCTAATTAACCTTACGCTGAATTTGTAGATAGGCTTATTCAAACAGCTGCCAGAGTTTTGGGGGATACAGAACAAGCAATGCCATTAATAAAACAACTGGCTTTTGAGCAAGCAAATTGTTGCTGCAGAGAGGTCATTAGACCATGGAAACATGGATATTTAAACACATATATTAAATTATGTAGAGACATTAATGAACAAGGGCAAGTCTTGGCAGCTGCAGTACAACAGGCTTTAGATGCCAGGCCAAAAACATGCTACAATTGTGAACAAACAGGACATTTTAAAAGGAATTGCCCCATAGGGGAGGGGTTTAACCAAACTAGGTATCAAAGGAATAGAATACCGGGTATTTGCCCATGATGCCAAAGAGGGAGACATTGGGCTAATGAATGCCATTCTCAAACCACCATAGAGGGTTCTCTGTTATCAAAAAACGGACAAGGACCAGGTGTTTACCTACGATATCGTGGAGAAAGGCATCAGGCTCCATTGCCAAAAAACGGACTAGGGGGCCCAATGCTCCGGGGCCCACAAGCACAAATATATGGGGCAATGGAGGAACCCAGCAACATCATCAGGGTAGTGCCCAGGACATATTATCCATTAAATCCCTCATCAGACAAACCAGAGGGAGCGCAGGGTTGGACATCTGCGCCTCCGCCAGAGCAGTACTAACTCCAGAGATGGGAGTTCAAATCATTCCCACAGGAGTAAAAGGACCTCTTCCCCAAGGAACAGTAGGCTTATTATTGGGACGCAGTTCTTCTACACTAAAAGGACTTATGATAAGTCCTGGGGTAATTGATCCCGATTATGAAGGTGAAATAAAAATTATAGCTAGTTCTCCAAAGGGTATATCAGTAATTTCACCAGGAGATAGAATAGCACAGTTATTAATAATACCCAGCCTACATGATAAATTTTCCAGTCGTACTGTAGAAAGAGGTTCCAAGGGATTAGGCTCCACAGGTGTAGATTGGGCTATGCTTTCTTTAAATTTAGATTCTCGCCCCATGCTAAAACTAAATATTCAAGGACATGAATTTAATGGGCTACTGGATACAGGTGCAGACCTTAGCATCATCTCTCGTCAAGAATGGCCAAAACATTGGCCATTACAACAAGCCACTCAAACGCTTCGAGGCCTAGGAGTGGCGACTAATCCCCATAGAAGTGCAATGGTATTAGATTGGAAGGATCCTGAAGGATGTGAAGGAACTATACAGCCATATGTATTGGATCATCTTCCCGTAAATTTATGGGGACGAGATGTCCTAGATCAATTAGGTTTGACATTAACAAATAACATCAACCAAAATGCACCCACTATTATGACTAGACAAGGTTTTAGGAAAGGAAAAAGATTAGAAAAACAAGAACAAGGTATAGCAGCACCAATACAAATAGATCAAGGAACAGACAGACATGGGTTGGATTTTCAGAAAGGGCCACTGAGACAATAAAAATTACTTGGAAATCAGAAAGACCAGTATGGGTTCCTCAGTGGCCCCTGACTAAAGAAAAGATACAAGCAGCCCATGACCTGGTCAAACAACAATTAGCAGAAGGACATATACAACCTTCTGTATCTCCCCATAATACTCCCATTTTTGTCATCAAAAAGAAATCTGGTAAATGGAGATTATTGCAAGATTTAAGAGCCATTAATAATGAGATGGTTATTATGGGACCTGCTCAATCAGGGATTCCTCAATTGTCTGCTTTGCCAAAAACCTGGTATGTTTTAGTTATAGATATTAAAGATTGTTTTTTTTCAATTCCAATTCATCCTGAGGATAGTCCACGTTTTGCATTTACTATCCCTGCACTGAATCATGAAGGTCCTGATCAGAGATATGAATGGAAAGTACTCCCTCAAGGGATGGCTAACAGCCCAACTATGTGTCAAATTTATGTTAACAAAGTAATCCAGCCACTTAGAAATCAAAATCCTGAACTACAAATATTTCACTATATGGATGATGTATTATTAGCACACAAAGATAAAAACACATTGCTAGAATGTTATGCCACACTTACAAACTTATTAAAAAATTATAATCTAGAGATAGCAATAGATAAAGTACAATTAAATTTTCCAATTAATTATTTAGGAGTTCTATTATCCTCAACCATGGTCCGTCCACCAAAAATTCAAATACGAGTAGATCAACTCAAATCACTTAATGACTTTCAAAAGTTATTAGGAGACATAAATTGGATAAGGCCTTATTTAGGTATACCAACAGGAGAGTTGGGACCTTTATTTGATATCCTAAAAGGTCCATCAGATCCAAATTCACCCCGAATGTTAACGCCTGAAGCAAGAAAGGCATTAAAAATCATTGAAACATATATGGAAAATATGCATTTGGATAGAATTGATATAAGTTTGCCTTTATTATTTATTGTACTACCAACAAAAAATATTCCTACAGGAGTATTTTGGCAAGAAGGTCCATTATTATGGATACATTTATCTTATTCTCCTAACACTATTCTTACTAGGTATCCTGAGGCTGTAGGACAATTAATACTCAAAGGAATAAAAGCAGCAAAGGGAGTGTTTGGAATTTCTCCCAATAAAATTATTACTCCATATACTATGAATCAAATTGATGAGTTAGCTAATGAGTTAAATACTTGGGCAATAATCATGTGCAAATCTAATGTTTCATTTGATAACCACTTACCATCTAATCCTTTATTGTCTTTTTGGTCATTGCATCCTGTAATTTTTCCAAAAATGACAAGAAAAACACCTATCATGAATGCTCCAAATATATTCACTGATGGGTCAAATAATGGTACAGCAGCAGTAGTTACCCCTGATCAAACTTTTACATTTTTAGTACCCAAACAATCAGCTCAAAAGGTAGAGCTTAATGCAGTTTTACAAGCTTTTGTGATGTTTAAAGATTCTGTATTTAATTTATTTTCTGATAGTCAGTATGTAGTTAATGCTATAGTATCTCTTGAAGATGCTGGTAGGATTTCCCCTTCTTCTACTGTTTTCTCTTTGCTTTCCACTATACAAAGTCTAATCTGGGACAGAAAAGATCCATTCTTTATAGGACATATCAGGGCACATACAGGATTGCCTGGAGCCCTTAGTTTGGGCAATGATTTAGCAGATAAAACTACACATGACATACATATTTTCTCTACACTAGAAGAAGCTATAAATTTTCATAAAAAGTTCCATGTCAATGCTAATACTTTACAAAAGCGTTTTAAAATAACTAAGGAACAAGCTAGACAAATAATAAAACAATGTCAAAATTGTGTGACCTTTTTACCACAAGTTAATCTTGGAGTCAATCCTAGAGGATTGATACCTAACCATATTTGGCAGATGGACGTCACACACTTGCCAGAATTTGGAAAATTAAAATATTTGCATGTTACAGTTGATACTTCTTCTGGATTTTTGATGGGCTCCCTTCATGCCGGAGAAAAAACTAAAGATGTTATAGCTCATTGCTTACAAAATTTTGCCACTGTGGGTGTTCCAAAACAGTTAAAAACAGATAATGCCCCTGGTTATACTTCTACCTCTTTTAAACAATTTTGCTCAACATTTGGCATTACTCATATAACAGGAATCCCATACAATCCACAGGGACAAGGCATAGTTGAAAGAGCTCATCAAACTATTAAAATGTACTTATTAAAGCAAAAAGAAGGAATTGGGAAGGGGTATATATTCCCCAAAGATAAACTTAAAATAACCCTTTTTACTCTAAACTTTTTAAATTTGGATTCATCAGGACTTAGTGCTGCGGAAAGGCATATGTGTCCAAAAAATGTACATAAGCCCAAGGTACTTTGGAAGGATATTCTAACAGGACAATGGAAAGGTCCTGACCCAGTAATTGTCTGGAGTCGGGGGTCTGTTTGTGTGTTTCCACAGGGAGAACAGCAGCCGATTTGGATTCCAGAGAGATTAACCAAGGTCCTGACCCAGTGATTGTCTGGAGTCGGGAGTCTGTTTATGTGTTTCCACAGGGAGAACAGCAGCCGATTTGGATTCCAGAAAGATTAACTAAAGCGATTTCTACAGACCAAAAAGAAGATGATTTGGCTCAAATCCATAACAACTGATATCCAAAACTCCAGTTTGGCTATTCTTACATCTGCAACAGAACCAGGATGCTTTTTTCAATATCTATTTTATTATTGCCCTTTGCCATATCATGAAGTTCTATTTTGTTTTTTGAGCTCATACAGACCTAGGTTAATGTTTTGCTGATCAGTTCTATTTTTTGACTATAGAGTTTTTAAACATTGCAATGGAGATTTCACCTGTAAAAAGTTATAAGGCCTTTACTATAATGTTATGTGTTGTATGTATTATATTATGTGTGCACACTTGTGTTTTGTGTTATATGTTTGAATGTATGTATGTCCATATATCATATATGATGAGCGCTCATGATAAAATGGATCCAAATATTTTTTTTTAATTCACGTGATTTAAATGGTTTAATTTAATTGGGTAAACAGCTGTTAAAGATTGTTTTAATATGTGAACACAAAAGAAGGTTAACAGATCTGTTTGTTTACTTTCACCTTTCCTTTTCATTATATTTAATAATTCTCTTAAAGATAATGTAAATTGTTAAGAAAATTGTTTTCTTTTAGTGCCTTCTGTAATGTTACATAATTTTTTCTTTAGCCATTATTGCCAGAATTCCTATCTTCATCCCAGTGCTGGTGAAGTCAAAGATAAAACCAATCTACAGCTTCTACAATAGCCATCTTTGAACTGCTTGCAGAACTTGCCTGGACTATGTATCACTTGTATACATTGTGAACTATCTGTTGGTACAGCGAATTGTGATAGTGCTGGTGTATCTTTGCTGATGGTGTCACTGGTGGTGCAATTTTTCAAAGGAGCCATCAATTGGCTTAGTGTGGTGGCATTTCTGTATCCTCCTCCCTTCTGCTAGTGATGGTCTAAAATATGGGGGCCAACAGAGGTGAGGCAAAGAACCTCACCCCCCCACTGGCACCATGGCCAAATTTGGGGGCCAACAGAGGTAAGGCAAAGAACCTCACCCCCCCACACTGGTGCATAGGCCTATCCACAAGTATGGCTGTATGCTGGACCGGTAGTCAGTGACGGGTATGATCCAATTGCAGTGGTACCAACCTAAGACAGGAGGCTGACGCCTAGAGGTCAGTTCATCTGATGACGGGTAAGGACCATATGTTGTATTGGACAACCTAACAGGCACGGTCCCTAAGCCACATTGCTTGTTGTTTAATTAAACAGAAGGGGGGAGATGCTGAGAGCCATAGCCAAGTAGGAATGACGCATGGCATTTTTGGTTGAAAGGTGACCCCAGCAAGCCATTGAGATGATAATGATTAGGTTAAGATGTGCATTCAGTTGGAGATTAGACCCCTGCTGTCTGCCTAGGCCTGCTACTTTGGAGCTCTCGCGGGACTCCCGGAGAGTTCCCATTGGTTGGGGAAGTGCGGTAGGAGGGAATTCCGGAGGAGGGATTTCCTGTTGGTGTAGTGTGTCCCCGGAGAAGGTCGCATGCGTGGCATTCGCGGGAGTTTTGGAAATAAAGTTTGTTCCTGCTTGAGTGGCTCGTGATTTTGTGCCCAGCCAGACTGCAGCAGGTGACAGCTCCATGCATGTTGTTTCCCCTGAAGGTCCCCCAGTGGGACAAATATGGAGGTGGAAAATGGTGCTGTTGATGATCCTGACCCTGCTAGACCTAGGCTAGTACATCTTTAACAAAAAAAAAGTTTAAAAAATAAAATTTTTTAAAAATAGAAGAAAAGCTTAAAGAATATAAAGAAAATATCTTTATACAGCTATGCAACATGTTTGTTTTAAGCTAAGCTACAAAAGAATCAAAGAGTTAAAATTTTTAATTTTATAAAGTAAAAAAGTTATAGTAAACTAAGGTTAGCTCATCATTGAAGAAAAAAATTAATAAACTTAATGTAGCCTAAGTATATGTATAAAGTCTGCAGTAGTACAGTAGTGTCCAATAACGTCTTACCTCCCCCCCTTTTTTTTTTTGGTACCAGGATTAAACCCAGGGGCACTTAACCACTGAGCCACATCTCCAGTCCTTTTTTTTTTTTTTGAGACAAGATCATTCTAAGTTGCTGAGGCTGGCCTTGAACTTGAGATCCTCCTCCTCAGCCTCCAAGTAGCTAGGATTTCAGCAAGCCTGGTTTATACCATATTTTTACTGTACCTTTTCTATGTTTATAAATGTTTAGATACACAAATAATTACCATTGTGTAACAGTTGCCTATGATATGTACATGCATACTTATTTGTGGCCTAGCAGCAATAAGGTGTAATAATCAGAACAGGTGTATAGTCAGCCATAGCGTTTAGGTTTGTAGAAGTAAACTCACTCTGTGATGTTTGCACAGTGAAATTTCCCAATGATGATTTCTCAGTGTTTCCTTATTGTTAAGTGATGCACAACTGTACAATATACAAAGAAGAACCCAATGGAATGTTAGAACCCAAAACTCTAATGCCTGAAATTGAAAACTTAATAAATAGGCTCAACAACAGAATGGAGAAGACAAGGGAACAAGTTAGTAAATTTGAAGACAGGAAACTAGAAATTATCCAATCTGAATACCAGAAGGAAAATAGACTGAAAAAAAAAAAAATCAGAGCCTCAGGGACATGCAGGATTATAATACAAGATCTAATGTTTGTGTCATTGGAGATAAGGACAGAGAAGAAAAAGAATATTCTAAGAAATAAGGGCTAAAATTTCTCCCAATTTTTGCAAAAAGATATAAACCTACAAATTCACAAAGCTAAACAAACAGGATTAAACTCAGGCCAAAACACATCAGGTCAAACTTCTAAACAATAGGGAAGGGGCTGGGGATGTGGCTCAAGCGGTAGCACGCTCGCCTGGCATGCGTGCGGCCCGGGTTCGATCCTCAGCACCACATACACACAAAGATGTTGTGTCCACCGAAAATTAAACAATAAAAAAAAATTAAAAAAAAAATAAATAAATAAACAATAGGGAAAGAGAAATCTTGAAAGCAGCCAGAGAGAAATGGCACATTACCTCCTATGGTAATGATGCCTCATTCCTGGAGGATCGAGGGGCAAATCAAGACTGTCTTAGAAGGGGGAAACTAAGGGAATTCGTCACAGCAGATATAACCCTACAGGGGTTCCTAAAGGCAGTTCTCTAGACAGGAAATGGTAACAAAAGGAATCTTGGAGCATCCCGTAGGGAAAAAAACAACAGAGAATACTCACAGTTTGAGTATTCTAAAGTAAGATTGACAATTGAAACAAAAAAATCATAACACTTTCTAATTGCTGCCAATATATGTAGAAAAAAAAAAGACTGAATTCAGTTACATTATAAATGGAAGAGTAAAGGGACATGGAAGTAAGGTTTCTATACTTTATTGGAACTGATAAAATGTCAATGCCAGAAGACTGAAGTATGTATGTATGATGTAGCTAGTGAGAAAGATCTAAGGGGATACACTCAAGTACTGTAGATAATCAAAATGCAATTCAAGGTCTGGGGATGTGGCTCAGTGGTACAGCACTTACCTAGCATGCATGGGGTACTGGGTTTGATCCCTAGCACCACATTAAAAAAAAATTAAGTAAACAAAATAAAGGTATTGTGGCCATCCACCACTAAAAATATATTTTTTTAAAGAATGCAATTCAAAAACAAAAGTTTAGCTGGCACATTGGCACGCACCTGTAATCCCAGCGGCTCAGGAGGCTGAGGCAGGAGGATCACGAGTTCAAAGGCAGCCTCAGCAATGGCAAAACGCTAAGCAACTCAGTGAGACCCTGTCTCTAAATAAAATACAAAAGAAGGCTGGGGATGTGGTTCAGTGGTTGGGTGCCCCTGAATTCAATCTTCTGTACCAAAAAAAAAAAAATTCCCCAAAAGTTTATGTAACCCTTCGGACACAGGACACAGGTAAAAGTCAGAGAAATGCAAAACATCCCAATACTGGTGCAGGGGGCAGGGGGGTGGGGTATAAAAAAAAGAACAACAAATTTAAATATGTAGACACCAAGCAGTATAGAGGTAAAAATATGTGGATGGAAGGTTTATAGAACTGAAGGAGAAATGCACAAATGCCAATTATAGTTCAACTTCAATACTCTCAGAAATTGATGAAACCACTAGACAGCTGACAAGAATATAGAACTCAACACCACCATTAACCAACAAGATGTAATCAACATTTTATAAAATGCTTCATCCAACAAGAGCAAAATACACATTCTTTTAAGGCACCCCTGGAACATATACCAAGATCAACTACAGCCTGGGTTATAAAACAAAGCTCAACAAATTTATAAGAATCTAAATCATGCAGAGAATATGACCACAATGGACTCAAACTGGAAATAAATAACACAAAGACAGTTTCCAGGAAAATCTCCAAATACTTGGAAACTAAATAATACATTTAAAAATAATCTATAGTTCAAAAAGGAATTCTCAGGGGGAACAAAAGATAAATAAACCTAAAAAAATGAAAATACAACATATCAAAATTCATGAGACAGCTAAATCATCAGTGCTGAGAGGGAAGTTTATAGCACTAAATGCTTACACAAGAAAAGAGGGGAAATCTCGCCAGGTGAGGTGGTGCACACCTGTAATCCCAGTGACTTGGGAGACAGAGGCAGAAGGATGGCAAGTTCAAGATCAGTCTCAGCAATTTAGGGAGAACCTGATTCAAAAGAAAAATTAAAAGGGCTGGGGGCTAGAGGCTGGAGTTGTTGCTCAGTAGTAGAGTGCTTACCTGACTTATATAATGTACTGGATTCAATCCTCAGCACCACATATTAAAAAAAAAAAAAAAGATATTATCTTCACCTACAACTAAAAACAGTTTAAAAAAAATTAAAAAGGGGGGGGTGGGGGTGGGAATGTAGCTTAGTAGTAAAATGCCCCAGGGTTCAGTCCCCAGTACCAAAAAACAAATAAATAAACAAGAAAAACAGGAAAATCTCAAATCAATAATCTAAGCTCTTATTTTAAGAAATTAGAAAAGAACAAAATAAATCCAAAACAAGCAAAAGGAAGGAAATAATAAAGACTACCAATGAAACAAAAAATTAATTATTTGAAAAGATTAACTAAATTGACAAACAGCAAGACTGACAGAAAAATTTAATATTAGAATATTAAAAATTTAGAATATTAATTAAAATATTAAAATATTAGAATATTAATATTAAATATTTAATTTAGAATATTAAATTCTAAATATTAGTAATAAAACAAATGTTATCACTATAGACTGCAGGTTTCAAAAGGATAACAAAGAAATTCTGCAAATAATGTTATAAATATACACTTGAGAATTTAGATAAAGTGGATCAATTACTTAAACATAAAAATTGCTATAACTCATCCAATATGAAGTAGATAATTTGAATAGCCCAGTATCTATTAAAGAAATTAAACTTGTAATTTAAAACATCCCTCAAAAGAAATCTTCCCCATGTGTTTCAGTGGAGAATGTTTATCAAACATTTAAAGAAAAATTACACCAATTCTACAATTATCTTACAGAAAATAGAAGTGAGAAAACATTTCCTAACTCATTTTATGAGGCCCATATGAACCTGATACCAAAACTAGACAACCATAATAGAAAAAAAAATGACTATAGGACAATATCCTTTGATATGAATATTAATGCAAAATTTCTTTAAAGAATTCTTTAAAACATTAGCTAATAGAATGCAGCAATATATAAAAAGAATCATACACCATGACCAGATGAGTGTTATTCCAGGAATGAAAGGCTGATTCAATACTCAAAAATCAATGTAATCTACCCTGTCAGCCAGCTAAAGGAAAATCCATTTATGTATAACAAGCACTCCATAAAAATTGCTTACCTGTTTATGATAAAAACTAGAAATAGAGAACTTTCTTAACTTGTTTGAAAGTGTCTACAAAAACAAGCCCTGCAGCTAACAGATTTACTAATGAAAGACTGAATGAGGAATGCTTTGGCTTGAAGATTTAGCACAAGGCAAAGGTGTCCTCTCCCACCTATCTTACTCAACAGGAAGATAGATTCTGAGGAAGATAAAATTCTGCCTCCAGACAGCCTCTGAACTCAGGCCATAACATTAACTCTTCCGGAGTCTCCAGCCTCTCCCTGCCCTGCGAAGTTCAGACTTGTCAGCCCTGTCTTCTCTCCCTACCCTGATGCCCATGTTGTATTTGTTTCCTTCAGCTATTGGAAAGCTCTTTTGGTGCTGTAGTTTTTGGTTCTGGGGGTCAAACCAAGGGTCTCTTGCATGCAAAGCACTGAAGCACTTGCTTAACCAATGAGCTACACCCCCAGCCTCTACTGGTTCTTTTTATCTGGAAAACAGATTAATACAGAGACTTTTAACCCAAAGAATATTCTTAAATTGAAAAACGATTAAAAAAAAACATGCAACCAATCTAAACTTCATGCTTTATACAAAAATTAACTCAACAGGAAACATAGATTTGCCAAACATGGTGGCACACACCTATAATTCGAACAACTTGGAGGCTGAAGCAAGAGGATTGTTTGAGGCCAACCTGGGCAATCCTCAAAAATAAATAAATAAATAAATAAATAAAAATAAAAATAAATAAGAAAAAAGAAAAGAAATGAAAAGGAACCCCAGCTGCGGTGGTGCATGCCTAAATCCCAGCAGCTCTGGAGGCTGAGGCAGAAGGATCATGAGTTCAAAGACAGCCTGAGCAATTTAACAAGACCCTAAAAAACTTAGTGAGACTGTCTCAAAATGAAATATAAAAAAGGGCTGGGGATGTGGCTCAGTGACTGAGCACTCCTGGGTTCAGTCCCCAGTACCCCCCTCCAAAAAAAAAATGCTGTGGATGTAGTTCAGCAATAGAGTACTTGCCTAGCATAGCAAAGCCTTGAGTTTGATCTTCAATCCCTAGTACTGCAAATAAATAAATAAATAAATAAATAAATAAATAAATAAATAAATAAATAAATAAATAAAGCATTATGTGGCTACAAGCTAAAGAAGAGCTGAAGCCAACAGGAGCTGGAAGAGGTGGAAGCATTCTCCCCCAGAGCCTTAGGAGGGAGTGAGGCCCTGCTGACCTCTTGATTTCAGACTTCTGACCTCCAGAAGTATAAGAGAATAAACATCTGTTGTTTTAGGCCGCCAAGTTTGTGACAATTTGTTATGTCAGTTCTAGGAAACAAATACACCCTGGGATCCTTCTCAGCCAATCAAAAGAACAGAAGATGCAGCAACAGCTTAGTTCGCTCTCAAGGGCTGAGTGAAAAGAGCCACCTCAAAGGGGCATTTACAGTATAATTCTGTTTACATGACTTTCTCTAAATGACAAAATTATAAAGATGAAAAATAGACTAGTAGTGGTTGCCAAGGGCTGGCCGGGGAGAGGAGCATGGCTATAAAGAGGTTGAAGGAGGGAGATCTTAGTGGTGATGGCAGTGGTGGTTACAAAAATCTCCAGGTGATAAAGTGACATAGAATTATTTGTTCACATTGTCGTGGATAAATTTGCTGCTTTTGATATTGTCCCATAATTATGTAAGATGTTACCATTGGATGAAGCTGGGTGAAGGGTGAAGGGTATGTGGGCTCTCTGTGTACCATCTTTGTAATTTCCTGTAAATTTGTGATTATTTCAAAATACAAAGATAAAAATAAGTTAATTAACCTGAACAAAGCTTCAGGAGTGATGAATATGTTTTGTTTCAATTGTGATAGTGGCTACAAGGACAAACACTACTCTGAAAACTCATCTAACCAGTCCCTTAACAGGGATGCATGTCATTACATTGCACAATAAAGTTGAGTTTTTAAAATTAAAAAAAAAAAAGAGGGCTGGGGCTGTAGCTCTGTGCAGAGAGCTTGCCTAGCATGTGTGAGGCACTGGGTTATGAGGATTGAACAATAAAATAAACAAATAAAATAAAGGCATTCTGCTGGGCACGGTGGCACACACCTGTTATCACAGCAGCTCGGGAGGCTGAGGCAGGAGGATCAAGAGTTCAAAGCCAGCCTCAGCAAAATTGAGTCACTAAGCAACTCATCGAGGCCCTGTCTTTAAATAAAATACAAAATAGGGCTAGGGATGTGGCTCAGTGGCCAAGTGCACCTGAGTTCAGTCCCCAGTACCCAAAAAATAATATAAAATAAATAAAGGCATTCTGTCCATCTAAAACTACACACAAAAACAAAACAAAACAAAACAAAACAAAAAAAGCAGTAAGAGTCTGTGTAGAAAATAAAATATATCTGTTTTTGTTTGTTTGTCTTTTGGTACCAGGGATTGAACTCAGGGGCACTCGACCACTGAGCCACATCCCCAGCCCTATTTTGTATTTTATTTAGAGACAGGGTCTCACTGAGTTGCTTAGTGCCTCGATTTTGCTGAGGCTGGCTTTGAACTCTCAATCCTCCTGCCTCAGCCTCCCAGCTGCTGGGATTATAGGCATGCGCCACTGTGCCCGGGCATATATCTATTTTCATCCTGAGTTTTCCTAAGCCAAAAACCGTAATATTCTACCTGTTGCTACCAAAAACCTTATAAATTTCTGGATGCAGTGGTATATGGTAGTGCACACCTGTAATCCCAGTGACATGGGAAACTGAGGAAGGAGGATCACAAGTTTGAGGCCAGCCTGGAGAACTCAGAAAGACCCTGACTCAAAATAAAATAAAAAGGGCTCGGGCTGTGGTTGTGGCTCTGTGTAGAGTACCCGCCTAGCATGTGCAAGGCCCTGGGTTTGATTCTCAGCACCATAAAAATAAATAAAATAAAGGTATTGTGTCCAACTACAACTAAAAATTAATATTAAAAAAGGGCTGAGGATGCCCTTTTTTAATATTTATTTTTTAGTTATAGGTGGACACAATATTTTATTTTTATGTGGGGCTGAGGATCAAACCCAATGCCTCATGCATGCTAGGCAAGTGCTCTCCCTCTGAGCCACAATCCCATTCCTGTAGTTCAATTCTTGCCTTGCATGTGCATGGCTCTGGGTTCAAATTTTTAAGGAAAAAAAATGCATGTAGAAGATTTATTGCAGCTTTGTTTGGATCTAATAAATTGGAAATGCTGCAGTATTCCCTTATCTGTGGAGTACAAGTCCCAAGACCCCCAGTAGATGCCTGAAATTATGGATAGTACTGAATTCTATGTATATTATGTTTTCTCCTATTCATTCATTCCAATAATAAAGTTTAATTTATGAATTAGATATAGTAGATATCAACAATAATTAGTAATACAATAGAACAATTATAACTACATTATAATAGAAGTTATATGAATGTGATCTTTCTCAAATTGTCTCATTGCACTCCAAATCTTAGCAACCTCAGCATTTGATCTTTTTTCTTTTCCTATTAATTCAAAAGAAACACTTTATGGCTGCTCCTTGGCATATCCAAATTGCCAGCATCATCCCTGTTATACTTTGGGTCCATTATAAAGTAAAAATAAAGGTTACCTGAACATGAGCTACACCACAGTCAACCTGATGCCTAAGATGGTTACTAAGTGACTAGAGGGCAGGTCCTATGTAGAGCATGAATACATTGGACAAAGGGATGATTGACACCCTGTGTAGGATGGAGTCAGGCAGTGCAATATTTTTTCACACTATTCATAACAATGCACTAATGCATTAAAACTTAATGAGTTGTTTATTTCTGGAATTTTCCATTTAATATCTTTGGATCACAATTGGCTTCAGGTAGGAAGTGAAACTGCTAACAGAGAGACTGATATAACCAAAATGTCAAAGAGGAAATAGTTAAATAGATTATGGCACTCCCCAAATATTGACTTTCCTCATCTGGAAAATAGGATGATGAGTGTACTAACCTTAAGGGGTTATAAGTATTGCATATACCAAAATGTGCATAACATGCAGCACTGAGCCTAAACAGGAAGGGGTCAATGCATATATATGTGTTGAATTTTCTATGTCAGAATCAGGAGGCTGATGCAGAAGATGGGAGAATGACTCAGCATCCAGGAATTGGGACAAAGAGAAGAGTTAACTGAGAAGCAGTCTCTAAGCAGCAATTCCTAGCTGGCCCAGAGCTCTGTGTGGTTGGAGAACTGATGGATGTTGGGCAGCCAACCCTGCCAGGATCATCTCTAGTCTGGGGAGCCTGAGTGAGGTTGACTAACAAAGTAAAGAGCAGGCTGAAAGCCTGAGACAGCACAGACCTGTGAATCCAGCAACTGTGGAAGTCTGGAACAAAGTAGCAGAGACTGCCACAGCCAAGTCCTCAAGTCTGCTCACATCAGTGGGCAGTGGCCTTCTTCCTCCACTCTCCAGCCAGCCCCGGCCTCTCTTCAGGAACCTCACACCATCAGTCATCCAGTCTTTCCAGCCTCTCCCTCTATTACTTTTTCCCCCTCCCTCCCTTCCTTCCTTTTTTTTTTTTTTTTTGGTGGCACTGGAATGGAACCCAGGGCCTTGTGTAAACTAGGCAAGAACTTTAGCTCTGAGCTACGTCCCCAGTCTCTTCTGTTACATCTTTAAAATTATTTATTCAAGCATGCTCAAATCTTTCCCTGCTTAAATACAAACCAGCAGGCAACACAGCAAGACCTGTCTCAGAAAAAGAAGAAGAAGAAGAGGAGGAAGAGGAGGAGGAGGAAGAAGAAGAAGAAAGAAAAAAAAAAAAAACCTTGCTGTACTTTCTGGTTCAGGCCTGCTTTGCCTTCTGGTTTCTGGTCAGCAAATGTGAAATTGGAAAGAGAGTTGGTTTCCCTGTGGAGCATGCAGCAGAAGAGGGATCTAGGGCCCCACACTGTCTCCCCCATAATTAGAAACACTATAATGATAACCAACATCTGCACAGTATTCCATGTCATGAACACAACGGGTCCCTTGCACAGAGTCGTTTCCCAATTGCTGCGTCCAAAGCCTCCCAGGATCTCACCCTTTCGCTCTTCTCTAGCCAGCCTCATCTTTTACTTTGCCATCCACCTACTCCTCATTCCTTTCTGTCCCCACTGCCTCTCCTCAACCACACAAAAATTGTTCTTGTCATTTCTACCTCTGCTCCTTTGCATTTGTTACTGCCTTTGCCTGAGACATTCTCCCTCCACCTTGTCCAATACCGAAGCTACTAGCCACACGTGGCTGTTGCAAATTGGGGTGTGCCATCTGTATAAAATGTACCCTAGAGGTTTTTGTTGTTGTTGTTTTGTGCTGGGGAATCATACCTTTGGGTGCTTTACCACTAAGCTACATCCTCATTCCTTTTTAATTTTTATTTTAAGAAAATTTAAGACAATAAAGAAAATTTTAAAATTAAGAAAATAAAAAATTAATAAATAAAAATTGCTAAATTTTCAAGGGTCTCTCTAAATGATCCATGCTGGCCTCAAACTTGTGATCCTCCTGTCTCAGCCTTTCAAGTCATTGGAATTACAGGCCTGTGCCACCGCACCTTGCTACACAGCAGAATTTGAGTACTAAGTTCACACACACACACACACACACACACACAGAACTTAAACAGTTTTTTTTTTTTTGTTATTGTTGATTACACTTTATTTTTTCTGATATCGGATCTCACTATGTTGCCCAGGCTGCCCTTGAATTTGTGGGCTCAAGTGATCCTCCTTAGTAGCTGGGAATACAGGCATGCACCACCATGCCCCACTGATTATATTTTATTTTTCTTTATTTATTCTAATTTGTTACATATGATAGCAGAATGCATTACAATTCATATTACACATATAGAGCACAATTTCTCATATCTCTGGTTGAACACAAAGTAGAGTCACACCATTGGTGTCTTCATACTTGTACTAGGGTAATGATGTCCATCTCATTCCACCATCTTTCCTACCCCCATGCCCCCTTCCTTCCTCTCCCTCCCTCCCCTTTGCCCTATTTGGAGTTCATCTATTCCTCCCATGCTCCTCCCCATCGAACCCCATTATGAATCAGCATCCTTATATCAGAGAAAAATTTCAGCATTTTGTTTTTTTTGGGGATTGACTTACCTTACTTATCATTAAGTTTTTCAGATGTGTTGGACATGTAGGGTTTAAAAAAAAACAAACTTTTTTAATATTTATTTTTTAGTTGTAGTTGGACACAATACCTTTACTTTATCTATCTATCTATCTATCTATCTATTTATTATGTGATGCTGTGGATCAAACCCAGGGCCTCACATGTGCTAGACAAGCGCTCTACCACTGAGCCACAACCCCAGCCCCACATGTAGGTCTTTTTTTTTTTAATTGATTTTATTTTTTAAATACATGACAGCAGAATGCATTACAATTCTTATTACACATATAGGGTACAATTTTTCATATCTGTTTGTATATAATGTATATTCACACCAATTCATGTCTTCATACATATACTTTGGATAATGATGTCCATCACATTCCACCATCATTGCTAACCCCTTGCCCCCTCTCTTCCCCTCCCACCCCTCTGCCCTATCTAATGCTCCCCCATGCTCCCCCTTCCTAACCCACTATGAGTCAGTCTCATATAAGACGTCTCTTATATAAGAGAAAACATTCAGCATTTGTCTTTTTGGGATTGGCTAACTTCCTTAGCATTATCTTCTCCAACTCCATCCATTTAGCTGCAACTGCCATGATTTTGTTCTCTTTTATTGCTGAGTAATATTCCATTGTGTATGTATGCCACATTTTTTTATCCATTTCTCTACTGAATGGCATCTAGGTTGGTTCCACAGTTTAGCTATTGTGAATTGTGCTGCTATTAATATTGATGTGTCTGTGTCCCTGTAGTATGCTGTTTTTAAGTCCTTTAGGTATAGACCGAGGAGAGGGATAGCTGGGTCAAATGGTGGTTCCATTCCTAGTTTTCCAAAGAAGCTACATACTACTTTCCATATTGGCTGCACCAATTTGCAGTCCCACCAGTAATGTATGAGTGTACCTTTTCCCCCACATCTTCACCAACACTTATTGTTGTTCACATGTAGGGTTTAAAAAATTTTTTTTAGTTGTAGATGGACACAATACCTTTATTTTGTTTATTTATTTATTTTTATGTAGTGCTGATGATCAAACCTAGTGCCTTACATATGCTAGACAAGCGCTCTACCTCTGAGCCACAACCCTAGCCCAGACATGTAGGGTTTTTGCAAGTACTGAATGTGCTGAGAGTTTCCACATACCTCTTCTCCCCGAAAACACATAACCACCCCCACTATCAACTACTGCACTACAATGGTACATTTGTTGGCATCAATGAACCTACATTGACAGATCATTGTCATCCAAAGGCCATAGCCCATATTAAGTTTCATTTTCTGACTGCTGTTATCTGTAGGCAGCTGTATATCCTGTGGGGTTTTTTTGTTTGTTTCTTTGTTTGTTTTGTTTTTGGAGTGTTTTGGTACTGGGGATTGAACCCAAAGGTACTCTGCCCCTGAGCTACATCCCCAGTCTTTTTTATCTTTTGAGGCAGGGTCTTGCTAAATTGCTGAGGGTTTCATTAAATTGCCTAAGCTGGCCTCCAACTTGTGATCATTCTGCCTCAGCTTAGCAAGTAGCTGGAGATACAGCTGTGTGCCACTGTGCCTGGCTCACACCCCAGTTTTCCTCCTGCCTCTCTGGTTTTCTTCCAGATGTTGGTTCAGCTCAAGCCTCTATCCTCAGCCCTCTTCTCTCTCTACTTTTTTGCACTTGAGCTCAACCATGATGCACTTTCCATTCTTACGCAGACAACATGAAATTTATTTCCAGCCCCGACCCGTGTACTGAATTTCAGACTGGATATATCCAATGGATACTGCAAAATCAGCATCTCCAAAAATGAACACAGCATTTGTCCTCCCCAAACCTGCTTTTTTTCATATAACATATATTAGAGAATGAGTTAAGATCCTCATTCTCTCCAAATTTACCTCCTGGTGAGGGAGATAGGAAATAAATAGCGAAAGAAATTAATCACCCCAATTCAGAAATCTAGGAGACATCTTCAGCACCTCTTCTCAGCCAAAGGCTGAGATGCTGAAGCTCAGAGCTGGGGCCAAAAGAACCACGGAGACTGAGGTCAGCCTCCACCCACCACCACAGCAGCTGGGGAACCTTCCAGACTGCCAACAGAGGCCACCCAAGTCTTCCCTTCAGCAGGAAAGCCCGTGCTCAGAATCTTGTGGAGGAGGCCCAGGAGGAGTCTTGCCAGGTGCCAGAGCCATCGCATGGGTGCTGTGGGCCTCCTAGGAGGCAGGATGGCAGCTTGCACCTGCCGCAGGAAGTTCCTGGGGTCAGATGGGGGGACTTGGCCTGGCAGGGACTGTGAGCCTAAATCTTCCCAGCGGTTACAGGGCTGGCACAGGTGTCTGCTGCCTGGTGAGGCTGCTGCCTACTGGCCAGCAGGCATGACCGGCAGAGGGTGTGAGACTCAGATGGAGTGAGTCTCTCATGCCCATGCTGGTGTGGACACTGACAGTGATGCTGGCCCAGGTCCTTGCAGGAACTCTGATTCCGGAAGGCCAGCCGGCACAAGAAGGCACAGCTCACACGTGGGAGCTTCCTGAGGTGTGAGACCTCAATGTGCATCCTTTCCCAGACGATGTCCAGCTCTTGATACGCTGCTAGTGCCCCTGTGCTGGGCACCGATGCCTCTGTCCACAGTGCCTCGGCCCCCACTGATGATAAAGCTCAGCTTATATATTAGGGACAGGAAGAGAATGATAATAGTAACTGCTTTAAATCAGAACAATTGCAAAAATACACAGTAGTCAAAGTTCAGTGATTGTGGTCTCTCAGCTCTGTGTTTTTTGACTGCTGTTATCTGTAGGCAGCTGGCATGGGCCAGTGGGCTGAGGGCTGTAGGGGTTGAACATGCGACTTGAAGTTTCCCAGGACGGCGTCCTGTGGCCCAGGGGTCATCCCAGACATGGGCTTAGTGGACTCCTCCCTCCCTCAGGGTCTGCTGCACAGGACAGGCTGGTGGAGCCGAGTGCTCCAGGGACATGCCTGCCTTCTGCAGGACATGTCCTCCATCCTCCCTGGGCCTGCATGTCCTCCCTCAGTATGACTCCATGACTCGCCAAGGTGGCCTTAGCTAGTGTCCACCCCCAGCCCGAGGAAGGTCCTCTTGGACCTCCCCTTTCTCAGAGAGGTCACTTCAGAAAACTTTCGGTCGTGAATCAGTTCCTGTCCTCTAGGATGCAAGGCTTCTACCACCTGGTATCTCCTCAAGGACCGGAGCCTTCCCTGTGGAAGGCAATCCAGGAAGATAAGGGCTCAGTCCCTGCAGGAGGCCAGCCTAACATTGATGAGGGACAATGGCCCACACAGACATTATCACCAATACAGAAATCTAGGAGAGGGGCTGGGGATGTGGCTCAAGTGGTAGCGCGCTCGCCTGGCATGCGTGCGGCCTGGGTTCGATCCTCAGCACCACGTACAAACAAAGATGTTGTGTCCGCCAAAAACTAAAAAATAAAATATTAAAAAAAAATTCTCTCTCTCTTTAAAAAAAAAAAATAACTGTGTCAGTTCTTAGTTCTCTCTATCCCCTTCTGTATAGTTTGCATTTGCCCAATAAATTGATGCTTCACTCTGTTTACCATCAATTTAAGTTTCTAAAAAAAAAAGAAAAAGAAAAAAGAAATCTAGGAGACATCCTCAGCACCTCTTCTCCCTCACCCCCACATTTAGTTCATGAGTCCAGTTGATGCTATTTATAAACATTGTCAATTCTACATGTTTATCATCTTTACTTCTGTTGCTCTTGTCCAAGATCTCATCAAATTTTCCCAGGATAACTTTTTTTGTGTGTGTGTGTGATGCTTGGGATTAAACCCAGGACCTTGTACATTCGAGGTAAGCATGTGCATGCGAGGCAAGGACTCTACCAATTGAGCTATATCCCTAGCCCCCCACCTCTTTTTTTTGATACTGGGGATTGAACCCAAGGGCACATTACCACTGAGCCACATCCCAGCCACCACCACTACCCCCTTTTTATTTTTTATTTTGAGACAGGGTCTTTCTAGATTGCTTAGAACCTTGCTAAATTGCTGAGGCTGGCTCAATCTTGTGAATCTCCTACCTCAGCCTCCCAAGTTGCTGGGATTACAGGGGTATGTCACCACCCTAACTCCAGGATAATGTTTAAATGTCCTCTAACAGGCGCCTAAAGTGGTTTTCTCACACCTAGTTTAGTCTCCTTGTAATCTGTCCTCCTCATAGTGATATTTTTCTAGAATGCTGCTATGGTTTGAATGTCCCCCCTAAAACTCACGTTGAAATTTAATTGCCACTGTAAGAGGTGGGAGAGGTCTGGAGAGGTGGGATCTTTCAGAGGTGATGAGGTCATGGGGCCCTGCCCTCAAGAATGGAGTAAGGCCATTGTTGCAGGATTGAGTCGGTTATGGAGGGTAGGCTGTCAGCTTCCTTTCCTTCCTTTCCCCTCTGCCACATGCTCTCTTGCTGCGTGATGCTGTCCACATTGTTCTGCGCCAGGACTGAGGGGTACAGAAGTGAACAGCACAGATTAGATTCTCATTCTCCCTGAGTTTACCTCCTGGTGGGGAAGACAGAAAATAAATAGGGAAAAAAAATGAGCAAGATGATGACAAAACAACATATGTTGTGAGGAAAATAAGATAAGGCTGGGGAGGGGCGGCTATTTTAGAGGGGTAGTGAAAAAAGGCCTCTTTGAGAAGGTGACTGTTAAGGTAAATCCTGAGCAGGTATGGTGGTACACACCTGTAATCCCAGCTACTTGGGAGGCTGAGACTGGAGAATCACAAATTTGAGGCCAGCCTGAGCAATTTATATCCTATCTCAAATTAAAATTAAAGGGCTGGGGATGCAGCTCAGTGGTAAGGCACTTCTGGGTTCAATTCCTTGCACTGGGGTTGGGTTGGGGTGGGGATGTATCCTGCATGAAGAAAAAGGTACCAGTCACACAAAGACTTTACGAAGGGGATTTCAAGCAGCCAGCACAACTCTGGAAAACAGTCATTTTATGTGCCTACCACCTCTACCATCCCATGAATCCTCAAGGACAAGTTCCAGTAGAACCCAAACTCTCTCAGCACATAATATGTAAGGAATGAGTCTCACTTATTAGAGGAACAGAAGGAAGGTCTGATTTGTTGAAATCCAATTAGCAAAGCATCCTGAGATTAGGCCTAAAGGAGAAGCAAGGGCCAGATCGTGGAGACCACTATGGACCACTGTAAGGAGTCCGTATTTTAGTAAGTGTGCATTGGATCTCTGTGTGTTCTGACATGACATGATTTATATTTTAAAAGATGTACTCTTCTCTGCCTAACGGATTGAAGCTGTGAGCAGATTGAGAGCAGGTGCTGTATCTGATTCCTTTTGTATGTGTATGTGTATGGACTGAGGATTGTGCTAGGGAAGTACTTTACCATTGAACTACATCCCCAGCTCATTTAAAAATTTTATTTTGAAGCCGGGTATGGTGGCACACACCTATTATCCCAGCAGCTCAGGAGGTTGAGAGAGGAGGATCTCGAGTTCAAAACCAGCCTCACCAACAGCGAGGCACTAAGCAGCTCTATAGACCATGTCTATAAATAAAATACGAAATAGGGCTGGAGATGTGGCTCAGTAGCCGAGTGCCCCTGAGTTCAATCCCCAATTACCACCCCCCAATTATTTTGAGATAGGGTTTCTCTAAGTTGCTAAGGCTGGCCTTGAACTTCTGATCCTCCTGATCTAGCCGACAGAGTAGCTAGAATCACAGGTGTGCACCACTGTGCTGGCTGTCTGATTGTCCCCCCACTTTTTTGTACTGGGGATTGAACCCAGGGACACTTTACCACTAAACTACATCCCTAGTCCTCCCCTCCCTGCTTTCTTGAGACAGGGTCTTGCTAAGTAGCTGGGGTTGTTTATAAACTTGAGAACCTCCTGCCTCAGTCTCCCTAGTTGCTGGGATAACAGGAAGGCACCTTGCCTGGCTGTCTGATTCCTTTTTAAACCACTAGCCACAAAGCTCAGTGCCTGGCATTGAGTCAATGCTTAATTAGTGTTTGCTGGATAAATGTCATCCTCCTGGTGAGACTGGAAAGCTGTGGGCTTAGTTGCAGGCTGGGGGACAAGGTCAGGACTCCAAAGAGTCATATTGGTAAGAAGTTGTTCTGGCCCCTCCAAGACCTAAAGAGGACCCAGCTCAGGTGTGTGGGATGTGAGGGTATCAGCAGTGTCTTCAATTAGTGAACTAGGATACGGTGGAGCAGAGCTCTCATCAGATCTGGAGGCAATCATCTTTAAGTGCCCACCACCTCTGCCATCCTGTGAATCCTCAAGGTCGAGGGCCTGATTGGATTCATTTTATGTTCCCAACAGAACCCAGAACTCTCTCCAGCACATAGTATTCCTCAATAAATGACTGCTGAAATGAATCAAAGCCCAGTAGCCCAAGGTTACTGGTTGGCTGCCAGCTGCAAAAATCTTGGCAAGTCTCACCAATAGCTCAATCCCAGGGCAGCACTATTAGAGCTAGAGACTCAGCCCTGGGGATTCACAGCTGCATGTCCTAAATCCAGAAGCTTCCGGAAGCTCCACCTTCTCACAGCTCACAGCATGAATAATTCAGGATAGGACTGGCGATCAGATTTGGTAAGGGCATTAAAGTCCAAGAGGAAGAAAACCTTCAGATGTTCTCTAGTCAGAGAGGCTGGGCCTTCAGGTGTCCTGGATGACTTGGCAGCTCTCCCCATGAACCCTCCCAGGTTGCCCTGTCTTACCAAGATCCTGACCACTACTTGTGGCCCCAGTGGAGATTCAGTTTCACACACGGGCCCCTTAGGTTCAGCTCACCTTCCCCCTTTAGTGCCCATATTCCTCTCTCCCCAGGGAAGCCAAAAATGACTCTTTAGTTTCATGCCTCTGTGCCTTGTAACCTACTCCATTGGAACTTTATTATTTTAAACTTTTATTTTTAAAGTTGGGTGCAGTAGCACATGCCTGCAATCTCAGAGACTGGGGAAGCTGACGCGAAGGATAACAAGTTCAAGGCCAATCTCAGCAACTTAGTAAGAGCATGTCTCAAAATAAAAAATAAAAAGGCCTGGAGGCGGGCTGAGGTGGTAGCTCAGTGGTTGAGTGCTTGCCTTGCATGCAGGAGGCATTGGGTTTAATCCTCAGCACCACATTTAAGAAAAATAAATAAATAAAACAAAGCTAGGAGGCTCAATGGATATTTCTGATTTAAAAAAAAAAAAGGCCTGGAGGCTGGGGTTGTAGCTCAGTGGTGGAGCGCTTGCCCCTCATGTGTGAGGTACTGGGTTCAATTCTCAGCACCATATACAAAATAATTAATAAATAAATGAGATTGTGTCCATCTACACCTAAAAATATTTTTAAAAGAAAAAAAAAGGGTGGGTGGGGATGTAGCTCAGTGGTAAAGTACTCCTGAGATCAACCCCATTATCAACAAAACAAATTTTATGTTCAGTTGACAAATAAAAGTTACATATAATTAGCATTTACAACATTTTTTTTTTCAGTGCTGGGGATTGTGCCTGCTAGGCAAGCCTTATATTACTGATTTACCTCCCCAGCCCCAACATAATGTTTTAAATATGTAGATAATATAGAATCACTAAATTGAGTTTTTTGTTGTTGTTGGTTTTTTTTTTTTTTTTTTTTTTTTTTTTTTTT
>NW_026000082.1:25128267-25131392 GCF_001458135.2 Marmota marmota marmota | reverse complement strand
TTTTTTTTTTTTTTTTTTTTTTTTTGTGGTGCTGGGGATTAAACTCAGGGCCCTATGTGTAGGAGACAAGCACTCTACCAACTGAGCTATATCCCCAGCCCTGAGCTTATTAACATATATATTACTTCACATATTTTTTGTGGTAAGAACACTTAAGTCTATTCTCTTAGTGATTTTTAAAAAGACACTACATTTTAATTACACTGTAGTCACCATGTTGTACTATATTTCAGATTACCTGAAATTTTTTCCTCCCAGCAGAAATTTTGTAACCTTTGACCAACATCTATCTCTCCAATCTCCTTTCCCCCTCAACCCCTGGTAACCACATTATACTCACTGATCTCATCTATAAAAGAGATCATGAGGTGTGTGCCCTTCTGTGCCTAGCTTATTTCACTTAATGTCCTCCACATTTATCCATGTTGTTGCAAACAACAGGATTTTCTTCTTCTTCTTCTTCTTCTTCTTCTTCTTTTTTTTTTTTTTTTTTTGCTGACTCGAAATCCATTGTCCCATAGGAACTTTAGAACCAGGCTGCAGGATGGATTCTCCTGGGCTGAGACCGCTACAGACTTCTGTGGAAACTGTCTCATAAAGGAACAGACACTACTGGTCCATGTACAGTTTGGGTTGCAACTGTGGACCTCTAGCCTTTTCCCAGAGGTCTCAGAGATATATCTTCTATCTAAGAAAAAGGACATTTGACTTATTAAAGGCCCTGGGTTCTTGCCTTGGCTTCAGCTAGTAAAGAGCAATGTTATAACATGAGATTTGGCAACAGACAGGTCGGGACCCCAACACCAGCTTCAACATCCATTTGCTTTGTGGGCTTCAGTCTTTTTTACCCTTTTGAAGTCTCTGTTTCCTTATTTGTGAAATGAGTATAAAAACGGTATATTCTACTGCAAAGGGTTTGGGGGAGGATTTAAAGGCATAATCTACTCAAAATGCCCAGAGCATTGCCTAGAACTTAGTTTAGTAAATGGTGGTGCTTTCCCTTATTTAATATGAGAGAGTGCATGCAAATACAGAAACCTAGTGGGTGGAAAACAATTCTATCACCTCCCTACTGTCCCTACTCCCGTTCAGAGCCTCATTGCCTCCCCTTACCCCTGCTTGGTGTGTGTGTGCCAGAGATGGAACCCAGGGCTCTGCAAATGGTAGGCAAATACCCTACCACTGGAAATACTCCCCTAGCTCCATAGCACACTTTTGGATGGGACTACTGCAGTTGTCTCCCTGTATAACCATCTATACCAATCTTATACCTGCCTGTGGGGTTACTTTCACTCTTCTACTTTGACATCTTCCTTGGATTCTCATAACCATAAAATTTAGGCCAAATTTCTCAGCTTGAAGTTCAAGAGCTCCTGTAAATTGCTCCAGCACATTTCCTCCACACCCAACTGTTACAGTGAAAAAAGAACAAAGGGATATGGAACGGGATTCTAGTCCTGGGATCATCTACTTTCTCCCTAAATGATATTCTTTTTCTTTCTTTCCTTTTTTGGTACTGGGGATTGAATCCAGGGATGCTTTACCACTGAACTACATCCCCAGCTCTTTTTATTTTTAAAAAAAAATTTTAAAATAATTTTTTAGGTGTAGATGGAGACAATATCTTTATTTTATTTATTGATTTTTATGTGGTGCTGAGGATGGATCCCAGTGTCTCTGCATGTGAGGCAAGTGTTCTACCACTGAGCCACAACCTCAGCCCTTCTTCTTCTTCTTCTTCTTTTTTTTTTTTTTTTTCAGTTTTAGGTGGACACAATATCTTTATTTTGTTTTTATGTGGTAGCATGCCCATGCCCGGCGAGCATGCTACCACTTGAGCTACATCCCGAGCCCCCCAAGCCCCTCTTTTTATTTTTTAAAAATGTTTTTAGTTGTAGATGGGCAAAACACCTTTATTTTATTTATTTAATTTTATGTGGTGCTGAGGATCAAGCCCAGTGCCTCATATGTGGTAGGCAAGCACGTTACTACTGACCTAAAGCCCCAGCCATTATTTTTTATTTTGAGACAGGGTCCTCTCTAAGTCGCTTAGGGCCTTGTTAAGTTGCTGAGGCTGGCCTCGAACTTGTGATCCTCCTGCTTTGGTCTCTCCGATTGCTGGGATTACAGTTGTGTGCTACCATACCCAGCTACCCTAAATGATTTTGACTAAATCATCTAATCTTATTACTGCATTTACAAATTAAAGATCATAATGCTATCTCTTGGGATTCATTATGATTTATGTCTCTCTTTCCTGCTGGACTGTAAGCACAGTGGAATCAATGGGTATCAGATGCATTTTGTTCTTCATTATATCTTCAGTATCCAGCATGGGGCTTGGTATATGATAGACATTCAGTACATACTTGTTGAATGAATGAATGAATGAATGAATGAATGAATGAATAGGATTGTGAAGATTAGATTTGGCATCATTCAGGTAAAGCACCTTGCAGTTACCAGGAGTTTCTGTGCAGGTCATTAGCAAATGACTTTAGACAAATTCTCTCCCTCTCTGGATACATTCCCTCATCTGTATCACAAGAGGATGGAAGGCACTCCTGGCTTTTATTTTCTGAATCACTAAATTGTGCCTGAAGAAGGGACTCCATAAATGCTTTGTCAGTGGATGAAGTTTCTTCCAAGGTTCTGCCTACTGGCTCTGTCTAATCAAGGCTGAGTTTCTACCAACCCTCCTGCCCCCCGGGGTCCTGGTTCTTCTCTGTCCTTTACTTCTTGGTAGGGGACCTCAGGGGAAAGAACCTCATTCAGGTCCCTCCTGCTTTCAGTTCCCGCGAAAAGCGTTCTTCTTGAGGGGTACCAGAAGTGGGAACAGAATGTGGGTTGATGGGAAGTGGGCTTTTTGGGCAGGCAGGGGTTATTCCAAAACCCAGGCGGGGCAGAGAGGCCGCCAGCAGCCTGGAAGAGCGATCTGGGACTGGCGGTGAAGAGCTCTAACGGGGCGGGCCGGGCCAGCCCGCCCAGGGTCAGCAAGCGGCCGCCGGGCCGGGGCGGAGAGGTCGCCAGAGCAGAGGGCGGGAATGTGGGGGTGTGAATTGGCCCCGGGGACACTGGCGGCCGCCGGGGAGGAGTGTGAAGGGGGGACGGAGAGGCTTCGGGGC
>NW_026000082.1:25109058-25126327 GCF_001458135.2 Marmota marmota marmota | reverse complement strand
GTGGGGAAGGGGTGGGGGTGAGGTGGGGAGGGCCGCAGAGGGCGAGCGCCAGGTCAGGTGCCTGTCGCGGCCCGGGCTTGCGGCCTGCAGGGTGGGTTGGGAGTGTGGGCGCGAGCTCCTGTGAACCGGGGATTGATGGAGTGACCTGGGTGACCCAAAGGTGGGGCGGGAGGTCACCAGGTATGTGTGAGGTGTCGATGACCGACCGGGCTAGATCCGTGGAGGGACAGTTTCTCCCAGAGGAGGCCTTGAGTGAGTGGGCCTTTGTAGTAAAATGGGCGTCTAGGAGAGGAATGGGCGGCTCTGGAATGAAGCAGGTGGTCTGAGAGGAGGGGCGTTTTCCTGCCTTGGCTGAGGGTCGCATGAGGTTGAGGCTCTCACTTTGGCACCTGATCTGGCTATGAGAGCTGGGGGTGGGCACCAGAAGGTAATGCTGGGGGTGGGGCGGCAAATGCTAGGATAAATGGCAAAGCTGTGCCAGGACCTGGGTCTTTTCCTCTTCACCTTCTGTGTCTGGATCCCCTCTTGATGTTCCATGAGACAAGGGCCCACATGCTGCTTGCACAGTGGGTGACCTGGCAGGGCAGTTCTGTGAATCTGAGGCTGCTCAGAGGCTTCCTGCACCATTTGATGTTTCTTTTGTTATCTCTTTGAGTTCTGTGCTTATGATGGGGGATCTGCCAATGACCCAGGAGGTTGTATCTGCCCTTTCCTGCCTCCTGGCTGAGATTTCCAGAATCCAGGAGCTTTGCCAGAGACCCTTGGGGTCCAGCCATTTAGGCCACCTCCTTGTCTTCACATAGCCCTGTGTGCAAGTATTCCCCATTATGGGAACAGCTCCTCTCACCCCTGGACTGTAGAGCCAAAGTGAGAGTTGGTTACCTGGGCTGGATTTAGGACCTATAGGAAGACTCATAGCTGAAGGCATGCACCTTCTCTGCTCTGATGGAGCCTTCGGGGTAGTGGACCATGTATAGCAGATGGTTCTGGGAAGTGAGCTGGGCCTGGATGAGGGAAGGCTGCCCAGTCTGGCTGGTAGATCCCAGCTGGCCCCAGAATGATTGTGTTCCCACTCAACTCCCTCCACTGGCTAAACTGACCAGGAAAACTGATTTTCTGTACCAACCCCCTACTCCCATGCTGTGCAACTCATTCCCGCACCAGCCTTTAAAAGGAGCCAATGAATATTTTATTTAATGCCTGCTGTGTGCTATGCATGGCACCAGCCAGTTTTCCATGTGCATTTCACCATATTCTTAAAACCTCCTCTAATTTGGCATATCACCCCCATTTTGCAGATGATGAAACAGAGTCTCCGAGAGGTGGAGTGACTTGCCCCTGATCACACAAATTGTAAGTGGATGAACCAAAATTTATACCCGGGTCTTACTTTGGGTTTAGAACTTTGTCTAATATATCTACTGGATAAATCCTGGAATTTTTGCCTGTTCTATCTCATGCTTTGTTTCATGTCTGCCACTGAGATCATGCTCTGGCTTTTTGAAAATACTTCCCATCTGTTGCCCCATTTCATCCTTACAGCATTCCTGGGAGGTAAAGAGAAGGAGAATGTAATAATAGATGCTATGCTGTTAATAGATGCTGTTTGTTGAGTACTTACTGGCACCAGGTACTACTAAGCACTTTATATGTAGAACCTTATTAAGTCCTTGTAAATGACCCTGAAAGGTTAGGTGCTAGTGTCATCCCCACTTTAGAGATGAGGATACTGAGGCTGAAGAGATTAAATGGTTTCTCCAGGATCACACAGTTAGTAAATGGTGCAATAGAATTTGAACCACATTTCGCATCTGTAGGATCTTAATTCTCCAAATGTGCCAAATAATAGTAGTAGTGGTAGTAGTAGTAGTAATAGTGGTTACTAGTAAGAGGAGCTAATAGCTGGGTATGGTGGCACATGGCACACGCCTGTAATCCCAGCAGCTTGGGAGGTTGAGGCAGGAGGATCACAAGTCCAAAGCCAGCTTCAGCAATTTAGTGAGGCCCTAAGCAACTTAGGGAGACCCTGTCTCACATTGAAAAAAAAAAAAGGCTGGGGATGTGACTTAGTAGTTAAGCAGTCCTGGGTTCAATCCCTGGTACCAGGAGAAAAAAAAAAAAAAAAAAAAACAGAGGAACTACTAATATTCACATAGTGTTTTAGGATATTTGGTGTGTGTTTTAAGATTTTTGTTTGTTTTGGTGATGCTGCAGTGAACATGGTTAAGAACCCAGGGCTGTAAGCATGCTAAGCAAGCATCCTCCTAACACTGAGCTACATCCCTGGCCAAGTGTTTTAAGATTTATAGGCTTTTTAGCCAGGCATGATGGCTCATGCTTGTAATACCAGCTATTCAGGAGGCTGAGGCAGGAGGATTGCAAGTTCAAGGACAGCCAGGGCAACTTAGGGAGGCCCTGTCTCAAAATGAATAATAAAGGTTGAGGATGTAGCTCAGTGGCCAAACACTCTTGGATTCAATTCCCAATACTACCACCAAAAAAAAAGACTTATAGGTGTCTTCACATATGTTACATAATATATGATTTTGCCCAAATTCTGAATTAGTTTTGCTGTGTATCATTATCGTCTCATTTTGCAGATGAGGTCCTGATAGATCAGGAGGTCAAGTCAGTGACAGAACCAGGACCAGAACCTCTGCTTCCTGATTCCCAATTTGTTCTTTAGGGGACCCCCCTTCACTCTGCTCATATTCATCCCTCTCTCCTCCAGATCTTGTCTCCTTGGACTCCAAGGTCCTCCTGCTGCAGCCCACTTCTGAGCCATGTCTTCCTCCGATGAAGAAACGCTCAGTGAGCGGTCCTGTCGCAGCGAACGGTCCTGTCGGAGTGAAAGGTCTTACCGGAGTGAGCGGTCAGGGAGCCTCTCTCCCTGTCCCCCAGGGGATACTTTGCCCTGGAACCTGCCACTGCATGAGCAGAAAAAGCGGAAAAGCCAGGATTCGGTTCTGGACCCTGCAGAGCGTGCTGTGGTCAGAGTTGCTGGTAAGAGAGGTCCCCCAGCAAACAGGATGCTGTGGGTATGAGGGAAGAATGTGCCAGTTTGCCCTGGCTGGGTGGGGAATGGAGGGGAGTCTAATTTGTTATTACTACTGTTGATGAAATAACATTAAAGAAAAACTTGAAAGAGGAAACTGCTTGCCCCTAGGCTAACATAGGATCTGTTCTTATTTCTGAATCTTCTTCCTTATCTTGCCCCATTTGATCATATTTTCTGTTTAGATGCCATTCTGAATCTGACTTTTCAGTTACTCTTAGATAAAAAAAAAATTCCACGTTACCTCTCAGACTTTATAATTATTTTTAAAGGCTGTGTAATATTTCATGGTTTTATAAATCCTACTCCTTTCTGTCTTTTCTGTCCTAGTAGACAATGCTGCAGTGAACATGGTTAAGAATAATAACTTTTGACTTCTGTTGTATTATTTCCTTACAATGAAATCCTCAGAGAGGTCGGTTTCACTCATATCACCTTTCAAAACTGTGTGCATCTTCTCACACCATAACTTGGTGTGAGGGCTGGGCCTGCCTGGTACTGTGTGGGAAGGTGCCCAGTTCTCCTTTGCCAACAAGCAGCAGTGGTATGAGTGTAGGCTCTGGAATCAAAGAGGCAAGGCACTGGACTGTGACCCTGCTGCTGCCCAGCTGTGTGATTCTGGCAACTCCCTTATCCTCTCTGAACCTCAGTTTCCTTAAGAATGCCCCTGTAAAGGGATGCCTTGAGGGTTACAAAGATAATGTGTGTAAAGCCATTAGCAGGGTTTTTCACTCAATAAAAGAGCTGCTTCCACTGAAGGCATCCAGAGCTGCTTCCCTGGAGTGTGCTCACCATCTAAGCAGGCATTGGTGTCACAGCACAGATGAGCAGCGCCTGCAGATAATTCAGTGACATCACCTGCTTTCCATCCATTGCCAAAGCCTGTCCTGCTGCCTCATTTGTGTCTCTCGAATTATGTGCCCCTTTATCATCTCTCACCTGGACCTTCTAACCAACCACCTAATAGTTCTTATTCTCTCAGTCTTGTCCCTGTTTCCTCCACATGATTAACAGTGTTTTATTCTAAAATGCACACCTGATCCTATTACTCAGCTGCTTTCAAACCACCTTTAGCTCCACATTGCCTGTGAAATAAAGGCTTCAGCACAAAGGTACATCAAAACCAGGCCCTGTTCTATCTCTTCAGCTTCACCTGCTGCCACCTCTACCCCAAGCACCCTGCATGTTGTACTGTAACTTGCCCTCCAGAGGGATGCTGCTTGCAGGATCAAACCTTCATGCTTTAATTTTCTTCTCTGTAAGACACTGATAACCCCTCCTCCTCTTTTAAGTGCCGCCCCCTCTGTCCCTAATGCCCCTAGTGGTATCCAAAGCTCCCTCCTCCGCTCGCATATTCATGCTTTTCTTCCTTCATGTTCCCTTCAATAGTGTAGCAGTTACCCCACAGGGAGCCCACCACTCCCTCAGGACTGTGAGCGATTCCGAGCTGTGGCTTGTTTATGTGTTGACCCCAGTGACTTGCACAGGGCCTTGTACACGTTAGAGATCAACCAGTATTGAATGACTGAAGGAAAATAAGGAGTATTTAGAAGATAATAGGTGTCAGATTGTGAGCCAGGAACAAGCAGTGGGCTGTAATGGGAGGTTAGACCCAGAGAGGGGTATGTGGGCTCAAGTCATCACAAGAAGCTTTTAGCAGGAGTGAGATCCTGTGGAGGAGACAGCAGTGGGGCCAGGAAGGCAGACTGCAGTTTTAACTCCTTTTGGTGAGCAATAGAGAGCCCTTGGAGGAAGTTCTTCTCAAGCCCTTTGTGCCTTAGGCACCAGCCAATAATAAAGTTCTAGAGCTGTCCCCAGGATGCAGGAAGGGACAGCCTTGAAGGGCCATGACTCAGGGGCCTCTGACTCACGAACCTCTCATTCTCCTGAAGACAGAGTGGATGCTTATGGTCTCTTCCTTATGCTCTCTTTCCCATCCTCCTTCACTCCTATATACTTCTAGGTTGCTGTGTGGTGATTTCCTCTTTCAATCTTCTCTAGGGAGGCCCTGCTGTTTAAGAATCTGAGTCTAGACTGTTTAAGAATCTGAGTGGGATAGACTCAAGGGGGCTTAATGCCCAGGCAAAGCCCCTGGGGACCCTGCTGGGTCAACTGAATGGAGGGATGGGAGTGTGCAGGTTCTGTTCCTGGCACAGAGGCTGATCTTTGCATCCTGACACCACCGAATGACTGTCTTGAGGAGGGGGCTGGGCCAGTGAGGCTGAAAATGGGAGATTGCCATGGTTAAAAATAACTTGTGTGCTGCAGTTGGGCGTGTTTCTTTTGCAGGAGAGGCAGCAGTTAAGGCGGGACTGCTACTTTAGGGTCTGGCTGAAATCTCCATGTGATTTTAGAATGTCGAGGGGGCTGCACTGGGGTAATGAGGAAGGCAGCCTTGGCTCTGCGGGGACTCCCTTCGTGTGAGGTGCAGGAGGGTCATGCCTGAGAGACCCTGGATGCTCTGAAGCTCTGTAGCGGAGATTTCCTTCTGGGAGGAAGTGAAGTCAGGCTTCACTGGAAGCCAGCTGTGGCCTGAACAGCTTTCCCCTCCCCCTGGATCCGGATTATGAAACTGGGTGGGGGTGTGTGGATCAGTCTCACCGAGGACTGACTCCCCTTTCCCTGGGCCCATTTTGTCCTAAGCTGGTTTCAGAGCTTTATCCTTGCTTGAGGAACATGTGGGGGCACCCTGCTGGTCACATGTATCAGAGTCCAGAGGCCACTCAGGATGGAGAAACCTGCTGGTCTCAGTCTCAAAGTCAAGACAGATTCTAGGGGCTTCACACCTGCTGCAGCCCCATTCATCCTTCTGTCTTCTGTCCTCATTCTTTCTGTCCATTTTTTTCCTCCTTTACCAGCCCTGTTCTCAACGCCCTAAGCCCAGCCACACTGAAATGTGACAAGAGTCGTTCATGAGAGCACTTTTCTTTCTATTCATCAGCTTTATAGTTTACACAGAGATTTCATAATAGCAGTGTGTGCTGGGCAGGACACATGGCCTTCAGGGACTTTTCTATAGTCACACAGGACTGGCAGACACAGATCTCCTATCTCCATGCACATTGCTATTTCCATTGTTTAGGCAACCAGCCCAATCTGACTCTTTTGCAGGTGACAATCTCAATAGCTAACTTGGTCTCCAGAATCACCTGAGAGAACTTTTGGTCACTTCTGGGAAAGGCCTCAAGATCCCTACCTAAGGGTGGGGTTGTGGCTCAGTGGTAGAGCACTTGCCTATCACATGTGAGGCACTGGGTTTGAACCTCAGCACCACATAAAAAATAAATAAATAAAATAAAGGTATTGTGTCCATCTACAACTAAAAACAATTAAAAAGAAATAAATCGATGGAGGGAACTTTGCCTCATCCCCCCTGGCTCTGTCTAGTGAACAGCAGACATAATACCCTTACTCACTGGAGGAGAGGGGGCATCAAGAAAGAGGGAGCTGGGAGGTTATTTTAGCAAGGAGCACAACCCCAAAGGGTAGAAAGGGGAAGTGGAAAAAAAGGTTGTATTCCTTGAGGCCTGTGGGGAGTGGGTGATACACAGGGTACGAGAGAGGTAGTGCACAGTTTTGCATCTTCACAACTCTAGGGGACACTGTTCACATTTGTTGCATTGTAGATTTGTATTTATATGACTAGTTTCTTGCAGATGGCAGTAAAGTGTCTCTCCTGGGCTAGGGTAGGGTTGGGTGCAGGAGGACTTCATCATCTACCCATTAGATGTTAGCCCACATCTAACATCACATATTCAGGACCCTTCCTGTTTTTGTCATTGATATTCAAAGACAGCTGAAGATGTGATTCTTTCTTCATGGAACTCAGCCTGGTTGAGAGGACAGGAAGGAAAAAATTTATTACATCCCTGTGTGTATTGTATACATGGGGCTGCAAGCATCCTTGGGATTCATTTCTGGAAACCCCTCAGCAGGTGCTGCTGAATTAATCATTCCCATGGTCTGCTCCATTGTGGCCTCCCCCAGGAAGCCTTCCCTGATCTCTTCGGTCAGACAGCAGTGGTGTATCTTTCCATCCCTTGTTTGGCCTTATGTTATTTGTTGTTTCTAGGTTTGTTTTCCCATCTGATCTGGAGCTCACTGTAGTCAGGAATCCCATCTTGCCTTTCTGCCTGTGGCAGGCAGCCCTAGAGCTCAGTGCTGGTTAGAGAGGTGAGCCTGCTCCTCTTCTGTGTGTATTCATCTCTAGGATAGGAGCTCTGAGAAAACATCCCATGACTTCTCTCTGCTTCCTTATTTACTTTATTCATTCATTCATTCAATAAAACAAAATAGATTGAGATAGCCAGGTGCAGTGGAACATACCTGTAATCTCAAAGACTCGGGAGGCTGAGACAGGAGGATTGCAAGTTGGAGACTAACCTGGGCAACTTGCAATTCTAGCTAGACTCTCAGCAATTTAGAGAATTTAGAGAGACCTTGTCTCAAAATAAAAAAGTAAAATAAAATAAAAAGACTGGGGATATAGCTCAATGGTAAAGCTCCTCTGAGTTCAATCACCAGTACTAAAAAAAAAAAAAAAATAGAGCCCCAGCCATGTGCCAGGTACTGTGGAGATAACTGGCTGTAGAGTCAGAAAACTTAGGTAAATGATCCCACTACTCGAAGCCTTGGTTTCCTTATCTGTAGAAGGGAGTGATGATACATGCTTCCAGTGGTCACTGAATGAGGACCAGAACGTGCTGGACAAACACCTTCACAGACCTCTTACTGCACTTGGTGGGGTCATTCCTTGTAACTTCCCTGGCAACCAGATGGGGCAGTGGAGGCTTCAGGAGGCCAGCAGTTTCCCAGGCCAGCAGGGTCTTTGAGCCTCTTAATTCAGTCCCTTCCTTTTGTTTGCTGTAGGGCTTTGTCAGAAAGCAAATGGAAGGTGGTTTATCTGGCCATGAGTGAAAAGAAAGGAATTCAGGAATGGAAGATGGGGCCCCCCAAAAAAACGATTCCACTGGGGCCCTTACTCCTGGGCAGGCAACTTTCCTTGCCCCAGGCTATTCCAAGATTTGAATCCAAATCAGCTCCTCCTCCTTCCCAGCTTCTCTCCTTCTTGGCAGTGTTCAGAGTCCCTGGCCCTGGAGCTCGGTTTCAGGAGCAGGAGAGATGAACAGGAGAGTCCCCTGAAATTGGGGCAGAGTGAATTGTAGCTACACACCACCAGCTCAGCTCTACTCTTTGAAAGTAAATCTGGGTCACATTAGCTGCAGGGATGGAAAATGACCACGTGGGCAGAATTCTGTGCAGGCGGTGGAACAGACAGCCAATCTGTCCTTTCTTTGAGGCTCAGGTCCCTGTGGGATCCCAGCTGGTAAGGGAGGTGGCTGCTGCATTGCAAGGTGCAGTGCTGTCTTTATGCTATCGGCCTCCCATCCTGCTTTTCTAATGACTTCTAGGTGATACAGAGAAAGATTTGGAATGGCACTCTGGCTGTGACTCTGTTCTGGAGGGTAGGAATATAAGGGAAGGACTGGTTACCTTGGGGACTGTGGAAGGTCATCATTTCTAAGTCCCATGAGTTCAGAGATTAGATGCCACCAGAGGAGCTGACATTGCAGCAGGATCTAGGCTGCATTTGTCCTGACTTCAGCAGCCCCCCTGTCCTCCGGGGAAAGGTCTCTGAACAAACCTGAGTGTGAACATTAATAATCATCACCAGCTGCTATACTGAGCCTGGTCAGCATCTCCTTTCCTGGTTGCTGTGGCTAGGACCTGCCATGATTTGGCCCTGTGACAATTGCCACCTGTCAGAAGCTGGCCAATTTCCTGGCTCTGCCTTGGCTCTTCTGTAGGGACAGAAGTGGGTGTGCCTGGCTGGAATCTCTGCCTGGACTGAGGATGCTGCTATGAGAAGGTCTGGAGCCCCTGTAATTTGAAGAGTTGTTATGGACTGATGTTTTGTGCTGTGCTGGGCCCCATCCCTACCCTAAAAGATACTAAGCTTTTGCCTTTTTATTTTTTTCTTTTCTTTCTTGGTACTGGGAATTGAACCTAGTGGCATTTTACCACTGAGCTATATCGCCAGGCATTTTTATATTTTAAGACAGGGTCTTACTAAATGACTTAGGACTTCAGTAAGTTGCTGAGGCTGGCCTCAAACTTTCAATCATCTTGCCTCAGCCTTAGTCATGTGCCACTGTACCTGGCTAGGATTTTCCCTTGAGGTCAAGGGGAGAATTCTGCTTCTGTGGGCATGACCTTCCCACCTCTCCCTCATTTAGTTGTTCATTTCCACAACCGCTTACTCTTCCATTCATTCATAAAGGAAATGTCTTCTGGAGTCCGTTGGAGTCCCCATTTTATCACTCACTTGCCAGTTCCCTGGAAAGTTATTAATCTCATGAGCCTCACTTTCTCATTATTACAGTGGGGGAGCAAGAGGGCTACCTCAGAGTCTTGCAGAGTGGATTGGACGATATTGCCCAGCCCTGTGACTGCTACACAGTTAGTCCTTCATACATTTAGTTATTCTCATTAATATAATTCATTCACTCATACACTGCTTCTTTGATCTACAAAGTGCTTGATTTATCCTCTTTCTCATTCATTGATCATGCACTTGCTCATTTAACAAACATCCCTAGGGCTACCTTGTTCTAGGCTCAGACTGGGCTTCAGAGCCCAGCTCCTGTCTATGAAGGCAATTAGATGCAGCTTGAGCCAAAGAGACTTTTGATGAATTTTGAGAGGGAAGGTCCTCCTTCTGCTTCTGCCTCTCCCAGGCCTAGAGTAATGACAGCATTTGATCTGGGTTAGGAAAAAAAAAAAAAAGAATCTTGCTAGGACAACCTGAAGAGAGAAGGCACATCCCTGTTACTTGTTTCTATTCCTGCTCTACTTTCTTTGGCCTCAGTAAGAAGGAAGGAAGGAAAATGAAAAGAGAACAGCTGGTGGCAGTTAGGAATTAAAGGATCCAGAGGGTGGGCTGGGGAATGAACTCTGGACTTAATTCAGGAGCTCCTGAGAGCGGTGCCAGCTGGGCTCTCCTAGTAAATAATAGCTGGGAAGATTACTATGTAGAGTCATGATGTGCGCCAGGCATTTTACAGACATCATTTAATCTTCACAAAACCCTGGAAAGCTGTTGCTATTCTCAACAGATGAAAAAAATGTTAAGGAACTTTTCTGAGGTCATCAGTAGGCAAATAGAGGAGCTGGATTCAGCATTACTCAGTGTGCACGGTGCCCCTTAGACCCCCTCCTGCACAAGACGCCCTTTGGAGTTTCTCAGGGCAGTGCTTGAGGTTGGCCTAACTCCAAAGCCCCAGCGCTTTGGGGACCATTTCAAACTTAAAGTAGAATAGTATTACGAGCACCCATCACCCAGCAATAAGAATCATCAATCATGGGCAATTTTATTTTATTCATGTACCCCACTCCTACCTCCCCTGTTATGTAAAAGAAAGTTTGGGTAACCACATACTTTTCCCTGCCTTATTTTTTTTTTTTTCAGAGAGAGAAATTTTTTTAGTATTTATTTTTTAGTATTTGGCGGACACAACATCTTTGTTTGTATGTGGTGCTGAGGATCGAACCCAGGCCGCACGCATGCCAGGCGAGCGCGCTACCGCTTGAGCCACATCCCCAGCCCCCCTGCCTTACTTTTTAAAATTTTTTTAGTTTTTAATGGACCTTTATTTTGTTCATTTATTTATATGTGGTGCTGAGACTCGAACCCCAGTGCCTCACACATCCTAGGCAAGGGCTCTACCACTGAGCCATAACCCCAGCCCTCCCTGCCTTACTTTTTACCTATTATATTGTATCACCTTTCCCCCAGTTGTAAATATGTCAGTGTATCTGCTTCAGAATCCATGTCTGAAGTGGAGCCAGTGCCATTTGACCCACTGCCCAGAGGTTTCATTAGGGATTCTGACTTCAGTGCGGGCCCTAGGAGCCACGAGTCCTTCCTGGTGTTGTTCTACCACCCTCTGGTCCTTCCAGCTGTTTATGCTATACTCCCAGAACACACAGAGTGAGGCTACAGATACTAGTTCTGTCAATGGAAGCTGATTTCTCAGGATGGTGTTGTCTTTGTTGCTTAAAATACCTCAAGCCCATGGACCTTGGGTTTGAATCAGGACCCTGCTAGCTGATTGAGGAAAGTATTTAAAAAATGAATTTTGAGGATTCAGTCTCAAGAGTCAAGTTGAGATGCAATAGGATGGCAGTTTTCATAGAGAGAAGAAATTCTGTTCTTGTGAGAGGAGCCTGTGCCCCAGGCCTGCCCGATACTGAAGTGTTGTTCCATGTGATTCTGATCTCACCTGAGAGCAATGGCCACCACACTGTAGAGCCTCTTGGGGCTTTGTGCTCAGTTCCAGGCTGCCTGTCACTGCCCCTTCAGAGGCAACTATCCTGAGATGGTGTTGGGAGGAGAGAGATTCCAGTGGAGGAAGCTTCATAGATTAAATTGCCACACTTCCCAATTTAGGGAACCTCCCAATTCCCCTAAGAGTATACCACATCCCTGTTTGGTAGGAACCTCAGGGGCCCTTCACAGGATGAAACACTCTCCTGCCCCAGAGCAGAAAGAGAGATTGGTGAGGTTGAGTAGGGCTCACATTATCATTGTCCTGATTCCTTGGAGAGGGAAACTACAAGTTTTATTCACATAAGGCTGGGAGATGCCAGAGGGGCCAGTACCTTTTCTAACTATTATTGTTAAATTCTGAATGTCACGCTTTGTGTTTAGCATGTTACATGTTGTATTGGATCCAATCAAAGATTTTAGCAGAGTGCTAGAGTAGAGGAGATGGACACCCTCAGAGTTCAGTAGCCTGTTCAAGGTCTCTCAGCTAGTAAGGGACTAAATTGGGAATGACTCTAGCTCCTCCTAGAGTGACCCACAGCCTCTTCCACTAAAGGCACAGCAGTGTAATAATAGCTAACATCTACACAGTGTCTTTAACCCATTATCTCCACTGTGCCTTGAGAAGTCCAGGTGGGTGAGGCATTCCACACCCCTTTGGGACAGCTGTGTATTGGGGGTCACCCTTTGCTCATTTTCCCCAGTAAGGACTGGAGATTCTTTGGCATTGGTCCTGACAAATTGGGGGAAACGGCCTAGGGAGAGGCTGAGGTAGAAAGACTTAGCCAGTTGCTATGGTTACCCAGATGGCTGGGTAACCATTTTGTGGGTTGCTATGGTAACGGGCTGCCGTGGCAGGGATCTTGTCTTCCTGGGTGGCTGGCACCATCCAGGCTTCTTAAATAAGAGATGTTGTACTTTCTGAACAGAAGAGGGCAGCATGAGAGCAGACAAAGGCTTCCTACCCCATAGTGGATTTGAGAATTTAAGGCAAAGCTAAGAGTTTCCAGGAGCTGGGCAGAAAGGGAATTTGGACTGGGACTGATCAAAGGCTGTGCCCAAGAGGCTGGTGGAACCAGGCCTGGATGCAGGATGTCTGAGACTAGAACTAGGCAATCCTTTTCAAAGAGCAGTCCAAAGGATAAAGCTGGGCCAGTCCTCACAGCGGGAAATATAAAAGGCACTGGAGACGGCCTACCCTTCAAGAAAGGATGGAGAGAACACACACACACACCCTACTAGCAAATGTATTTATAAAGCATCAATTAACACATGTAAAATAGTGTAATATGAGCCAGTTTGAAAAAGTAGGGCTCCAGTAAGTCTCTGAGAGGCTGGGGAGGAGCATTAGTGGAAGAAATGATCTGTACTCTTCTTTTTTCTCTCAGCACATGAAATACCCTTGATCACTGAGAAGACATTAAAATTGATTCTCAGTCATCTTGAATCAGGTCCTGCCTCCAATCCCAACCTCCATATATGTTCAGTGAAGCATCCATTTCTCCAGCAAATATAGATTTTTAGTTTTTTAAAATTTATTTGCTTTTTTTTTCAGTGCTGAGGGAGCAACTTATTGATCATCTACTAGGTGATGATCATCTACTAGGTGAAGTACTGTGTTAGATCCTATGGGGGAGAAATCGATGTCTCTGTCCTCAAAGAACTGATGAACTGGGAGGTTAAGGAGGCTGCCATGTGGATATCCATAACATATTTGGCTAAAGCTTCAGAAAGAGGGGGAAAGAAAATGCTGTTGGGATTTTGAAAAAAACCTCTTCTCCTTGGGTTGATTAAAAATAACTTTCACTTTGTTTGAGATGAACTTTCAAAGTAGGACTGTAATACATTGGAGTTGGAGTGGTGGTAGGAAGAGTAGAAGGGTCTGAGTTTGATTACAAGGGAAGTTGCTTCCCATGGGGGTGTCATGGGGGAGGATGAGCCTGAAATCAAAAGTAAACATCAAAATGTGGAGGACTTTAAATGCTAGGCTTAGATAAGGGATGCTGTGAGAGAGAAACTTTTTTCTCTCTTGTGGCACTGGGGATTGAACCAGGGCCTTGTGCATGCTAGGCAAGTGCTCTACCACTGAGCTATACTTCCCATTCATACTTCCCAGTCTGTTTTATTTTGAGACAGGGCCTCACCAAGTTGCCCAGGCTGGCCTTGAGCTTGCCATCCTTCTGCCTCAGCCTCCAGAGTTGCTGGGATTACAGGCGAACACCACTGTGCCCAACCAATTTGTGTGTGTGTGTGTGTGTATGTGTATGTACGTATGTATGTAAACAACCCCCAGGTCCTCACATGCCTATGTTAGGGATTGAACTCAGGACTCCATATGCTACACTCTGCCACTGAGTTCCAGTTCCAGCCCATACCATCTTCTGAAATGCCCAAGCCTAGTCAAAAGCCACAGACAGCTGAATATTTTTGGATCCTGTGGTTCATTCATTTATGTATTTAATACAAATTTAAAGAATATTCAATGAGTGTCCCATATATGCTAAGTTGTTTGCTACATGCTAAGGATTTTGAGGTGAACAAGATAGACAAGAGTCCCAGGCCTCAGGGAGCTGGCACTTAATAAAGGATTAAAGACAATGAACCCATAATTTCAAATGTGCTAAATATTACAAAAGGGGAATGCAAAGGTGCAGGAGGAGCTGTTAACCTGGGGGATCCCGAAGGCTTCTCCACCAGATTTCTGGCAGAGGCATGAGTTAGAAGTCAGCCAGGCTACCAGGCATGATGAAGCACACCTACAATTTCAGCACCTTGGAAGGTTTTTGAAGCAAGAGGATCACAAGTAAGTTTGACACCAGCTTTAGTGAGAGACTGTTTCAAAATAAACAACAATAACAACAAAGGGCTGTGGATGTAGTTTAGAAATAGAGTCCCTGGTTTCAATCCCATGTACTGCAAACAAAACAAAACAAAAACAAAAAACGTCAACCAGGCCAAAAGAACACTGATGAAGGGGTACAGCCAGGGAGAGGAGCAGGTAGGAAGGCCCTGAGGTGAGAGAGCACAAATGAGGAGCTGAAAGAAGTTAAGTGGCAGGACTTAAGAAGTGCATTTGATAGGAAGGGGAGGACTTCAAGGAAAAAAGGACTTTATTTCCTTGTATTACCCTTCTCTCCCAGTAGATGCCCTCCTGAGTACATCCTGCTTCCTCTATTGCACCCTCCTCAGAAATTCAGCAGCCAGCTCACTCACCAGAAGCAAAGGAAAATCACAGGCCAAAAGGAGAAAGCCTCAGAGCTTTCCTGATTGTGTGGTCTGGCTATAAATTTAGATTCTTGCTTGAAAAAAACCAAAAACCTCCCTTTTGTAGGCTTCCTCTTCCCATCCCCCGCCCCAGCAGTCACTTTGTTCCTCCAGCCTTGTAAAATTTTCTCTGTATAAAACAGGAACATCAGCCAAACATGTGGACTTCCCCCTTTCCATTCATTAGAAGAATGTGTTACTTCAAACTCTCTTGGGAGTATTTAAATGCAAATTTTGTCAAGAAAGCAACTTTTTTTTTTTTTTTTTTGTATTGGGGATTGAACCTAGGGTGCTTTACTACTAAGCTAGATCTCCGTTCTTATATTTATTTATTTATTTGGGGGCAGGGTCTTGCTGTATGATGAGGCTGGCCTTGAATTTTCGATCCTCCTTCTTCAGCATCTCAAGTCACTGGGATTTCCACCATGCCTGGCTAAGAAAGCAACTTGAGTCTAACAGAAGTGCTTCAGCCACACAACCCAAACTAGAACTTTCTACTGTGTTATTTATTTATTTAGTGGTAGGGGATTGAACCCAGGGCCTCATGCATGCTAGGCAGACATTCTACCACTGAGCCCCCATCCCCAGTTCTTTATATTTTGAGATTTGGTCTCCCTAAATTGCTCAGGCTGGCCTCAAGTTTGTAATCCTCCTGTTTCAGCCTCCCAAATTGCTGGGATTACAGGTATGAATCACCACACCCAGTTTCTTAATTGGAATTTCATCCCCCTTGCCTCTACCCGCAACCCCTCAGGCCTTCAGCACAGCCTGATTCTTGGAGTAGACTCTTCATTCTTGACTCTGTTATTTCCTCATGTTTGGTAGGCATCAGTCACAGTTCTTGTAGCAGCCCCTGGAGGGGATGGAGAAGCTTTTCTATTTGCTGCAGTGAAAATGAGGATGCAGATGTCTGTAGGGGGTGATGGTGGAGGCGTGTATATGTATATTTGTGTCTGGGCCTTCTTAGTCCTACTGGTATAAAGTAATATAGGAAATGCAGTGACTCAGCACTGAAGTCAAGATCCCCAGAGTTAGCATTTCTATATCCTCTATTTATGAAAAAAGTGCTGTCCCATTAATTACCAACTCCTTCATTGTGAATTTTCCACTAAAAGTCTTTATTTATCTAAAAATAACATACCTCAAACTTATTCCCTTTCTTTTAGTAGACTGAGCTCATTAGCAGCTGACACCAAACTGTGAACTAGCTTGCCTTTTTTTTTTTAAGCACCCAAAATTAAATTGGAAGTAAATGAGCATTTGTCTAAGGTGAAGTCCTGTCCTCCTTCAGGCCCTTCCCTGTATGATCGCCATACCCAGAACGTGATGGAGAAAGATATGATTAATGACTTGTTCATCCAATATCTGATCATGATGTGATGTGGAAACCTATTTGTGAAAAGCATCATTTCTTTTTCTTTTTCTTAATGTGCTGAGCACTGATGGACCAAATATTTGGCATTCCTCCAAAGTTCAAAGATACTATCCCTGCCCTGGAGGTAAGAAGCTCCTCTTTCAAAATCTTGAGAATGGGAACTGAGATGGAAGTCCAAGTCCCAATTTTGGCTGCTCAGTGCTGCATGAATTTTCTCACTTGCTCATGTACCCTTGTGATGTTAACCAACTTTTTTATTTATTTTTTTTGTACTGGGGTTGAACCCAGGGGAGCTTTACCACTGAGCTACATCCCCAGTCCTTTTTATTTTCGTTTTGAGACAGGGTCTTGATAAATTGCAGAGGGGCTTGCAAAGTTGCGGAGAAATTGCAATCTTCCTGCCTCAGGAGATAGGTGTGTGCGCCCTACCTGGCCCAGCCTAGCTTCTTACTGCAACCACCTCTTCATCTCTGCAAAAAATCAAGTTAACACTGGAAACATTATCACTGAATGGGCCCGAGTTCCTCATTCATTGCTTGCTCTTGGCCCCAGCACACTCCAGGAATATTGGGATTGAATGATGCACAATTGAGTGGAGGAACGGATGATATTGGGACCTCCTTCCTCAAAATGGTCCAAAATAAATCCCTACCCATATTTATCAGTTTCCTTTCTTTACCCTTTTCCTTCCTCTGATGGGAGAATAATTGGTTTCCTTCTCTCTGCCCTGACCAGTTATGCCCCCAAATCCTTTCTTTGTCTCAGGTTCCCACATTTCTCCCTTTTGATCTAAGTCTCTGTTCGGAAGACTGTCACAGTTTAGTAATCCTGTTGGGTCTACCCTCCCACCCCCCGGATTTATGTCCTCCTGTCTCCTCTTATTCACCCCATGGTGCAGTCAGAATCCTGCCTCCATTCCTCCTTGAGTTGTCATTTCTCAGGCTCTGCCCCTTGGCCTGGCTTACTTCATGATGTGGGTCTGCCCCCCTCACTTCCAGTTCAGTTTCTTCTGCTTCTGGACAACCCTTTGTTCCTGGGATTCTTTGTGGGCACAGTGTTCCCTTTCGCCTCACACTGCAGGCCTGTCTGGATCTTGCCCTTGTCCTGATTCCGGCCTTGTCTGGCCCTGGGATCTGAGGCATCTTGGTCTTTTGCTCTCTGCTGTCCCTCTAGGGTTTCTCTAGATCCTCCAGGAGCCGCTCTGGCCCAGTTCGACTTCTCCCCAGCCAGGGGGCTCCCTCCTTTGTCC
>NW_026000082.1:25086073-25108346 GCF_001458135.2 Marmota marmota marmota | reverse complement strand
GCCCGGTTCCCTCGCCCGCTTTTGTCTGCTAGTCCCCGAGGAGACGTGCGGAGCACTCCGGGGTCCGGGGGTCGGTGGGCAGCCGTGCCAGTGAGTGTGCAGTTTTTGGTGAAGAGGCCACTTCCACCCCCGCGTCGGAGTCTGGGCCTGATCCAGGCGGGGGTCTATTTCTTCTTTTCCTCAAAAATAAAGATTGGTCTCAGAGCTCGGATTTCATCCCCCTGAGGCTGTCTTGCGAAGCAGTTCTGCAAGTTAATGCCTAACCTGAACCACGGGTGTATGCGCAGAAAGTTTTGACAGGCCAGAGGGGCTGTGGACTGCATTTCCCCAACTGCTGTAGGTGCCCTAAGTGGAAGCCAGGGATGCGTGGCCTCGGGAGGCCCCTGCTTTGATCTCTAACATCCAGTTCTGGGATTTTGCTTTGGGAGGCAGAGCTTTCCACAGAGGTGGAGGTTTTCCCAGAAACTATATAGACAGCACTTTCCTCCTATTTTATTTAGCTGGAACCCTTGTGATTAGCCTTTCCTTTCTTTTCATCTGAAGGAGAGGAAACTTCAGCCCGTATGACTGAGTCCAGCATACTTGTTTATAACACCTACCCACTGAAGGGAAACTAATGAAGAAGCTGTAAAACCTCTCTCTCTCTTTTCCTTTTCTTTCTCTGTTTTTCTTCTTCTTCTCCTCCTCCTCCTCCTCCTCCTCCTCCTCCTCCTCCTCCTTCTTCCTCTTTTTCTTCTTCTTCTGGCATTAGAGCTCTGCTTGGGAATGCAGCAGGGGGGAAAAAAAACAATTAGATGAAATGCTAAAATGGCCTTGGTAGGGCTTCTACTTGTTCCCTTCTGCATCAGCTCCTGTAAACTGTCCAGCTTCTCCTGCCTGCAGCAAGTTTTCTGTCAACCCCCTGTGGTCTTTCTTTTAAGAAATGTGGATCATTTCAGTGCACAAAGAGGTGAGATTGTGCTGCAGAACTTCATTGAAAAAATGTGGCTCAGTGAATGGTTTCATTAAGTTTCCTTTGCAGGCTTTTGAGCAACACTGCACTCTTCAGAGGGAGGATACACTGGGACTGTCTCAGGCTGTCCTAGCTTTAAACCAGCAGAATTAAACCAAAGCTAGGTGAAGTAACCTCAGTATCTCACTGGATTGGATTGCCAATGGCTGGGAACTGAAAGGAAGTTGGACCCCTGGCCAATGAAGCAGGGGAAGAAGGGGGAAATAGGGCTTGTTCCAGGAGAGGTATCTGGGCAGTCTTTTTAGCTGTCTCACTCAGTTTGGCTTTCCTTTGAAGGACTTTGATCAGGTGTATAGGAATTTGATTCTTTCCAGACACAGACCTCTTTCTTGAGAGGAGGAATAAGTAAAAAATGGTTGACTAAAGTAACTTGAGGAGCTGTGTGAGGGGGTTAGTGCAGTCTGCTTTATGGTAGGTGCAGAACAATCTTTTCTCCTACTGTATCATTCTCCCTGGGAAGTCAGAGTGGCTTAGCATCCAGGCCTTTGTTACTTTGCTGTATGGAATTCCTGTATTTTACAGATTTAGAAATCCTCTTACTCCCTTAATAGGAGGACTGTTTGCCAAAGCAGAGGAGTGTGTTAGAATGATAGAGTGGCCAGGGGAGATAGTTTGTAAGGATAATGCCAAGAATTAGTTTTGAAGAGAGATGGGGAAATATACTGATTATGATGGGGTTCTAGACTCTCCAAATTATTTGGCTTTCACTCTCTCTTTCTTTCTCTCTCTCTGCTCGTACTAATTTGTAGTCACCTCATTCTACAGATTAAAGTAGGATTTTCACATACAGAAGCAGTGCTGAAAGTTTCAGTTGCAGAAACCCCCCTGGAAGGGGCAAAGATAAGAAGGGAAATAATGTATTTGTGGTGTTCTGAAATAAGCAGAGCTGTGTGTATTGCAGCTGTATTAGGAATAGTTGTCAGGCATGGATTTTGCAGAACTATGCTTGGCAACTGTTTCCTTGGGTATCGGTAGTGAGCATGGTCTTGGTAGGATTAGATGATTCAGCATGGACATAAATGTTCTCCTTCATTTCCTAAATATCCCAAAATCTCTTTAAAATAACTGGTCAGTATATGGGGGGCTTTAGGTAACAATTCTGCATCCTAATGTTTCAGAATGGGCAGCAATCAAGAGAAATAGGGAACATCCCCCAATAAACAGATATTACATCTCTATTGGCGGTAATACAGTGTTAGATACTGGAGATGGCAGAATTATGAATGAGATCTGGTTCCTGTTCTTGGTTATTCACATCTAGCAGGGGAACACATATGCAAACAAGTAATTATAATACTGTGATAAGTGCTAGAACAGAAGTTTGTATAAAGCACCATGGAAACAAGAGGAGGGAAGAGTGACTATCCTCTGTGGGGTTCATTGAGAAGTTTTTTTTTTTTTTTAATGGTCCTAGGGATTGAACCTAGGGCTCCCTGCTCTAGGCCAGCCCTCTAATGATGAGTTACACCCCCCACCCCCATTGGGAGGTTTGACAAAGGAGGTGACAATTGAGAAAGCTTTTAGGGATGAATAGAATTTAGCCAGATGAAAGAGGGAAGGGTACTGAGAGAACAGAGGGCATAAATAGCACATGCAAAGGCATGAGTGAGTGGAGAGTTTAAAGGATGTAAGTAGTTGGATGGGACTAAAGCTAGAGTTTTGGTGGGAACATATGATACTGTAAAGAACCCAGGATCCAGCTTGTAAGGATTCTTTTATGGCTTTACTCCATGGGCAGTGGGGGAGTCGTTGAAGGTTGAGAAAAAGCAGCTAGTATGCCAGTTTTATTAATTCATAATAAGGGAATACCTGTCCAGTGATTGGGGTACTTATGTTGCTGACTGGGGTACCCTCTTCCTGTTCCAAAGTGCTCATGAGGCTTAGTTTCCAAATGGTTGCTTGGTAAATATGGGAATAAAAGAGAGGTGAGGGGTTGGGATTGTAGCTCAGTGGCAGAGTGCTTGCCTAGCTTTTGTGAGGCACTGGGTTCGACCCTCAGCACTACATTAAAAAAAAAAAAAAAAAAGAATAAGTAAAATAAAGATATTGTGTCCATCTACAACTAAAAAAATATTTTTAAAAAGAGAGGTGAATTATTTTAAGAAACTTCATCCAGATGATGATATGGCTAGCCACAAAGTTTTCCTTTCTGTGGATTGAGGTTCTTATGAATACCAGAGGAGACAAGGAAGAAAGGGAGCAGTGCAAGGATCAAATTTCTCTCCTAGGAGGGAGACACTCTACTGAAGAAGCAAGCCACATAGGGCATAGTTTTAGGTTTTAAAGAAGAGTTTTAAAAGCAAACACAATCTGGGTTCATGGTGGTGGGTTAAGCAAAAGGGGAAATACATACGTTGGTTCAGACAGACTTAGATTTTCTGTTTGCACAAAGCCTAAAAGACTAGAATCTTCATGTGCCATGCTGGGCTGGGAATAAAAGAGAACATTCACATTTCAACAGTGGTAACATCGACTCTCTGGTACTTACAAACTTCAGAGTTCTTGCTAGGTGCCATGGGTTAAATGAAGCTATTTAGGACTGATGTTTTTTATCATATCATATCATCATATCATATCACAGAAAATAGCTTAAAAACTTACTGCACAGAGTTAGGAGTGAAGGACCTACATATTAATAATGCAGAAGGCAGTTTGATATACTAAGAAGACTTTACATTTTTTCAGTCTTGGGCTCCAATCCTAGTTCTGCCATCTCTGTGTGATGTTAGAATGGTTGCTTAACTTCTCTGATCTTTGGGTTTTTCACCTATTGAAAAATGATTAATACTGACTTCTTGGCATTTATGAGACTATAAATGAGCTATTTGCATGCATTAATGTTTTAAAAACTTTAACGTATATAGTACTTTAGTTTACAAAGCATTTCATATTCATTATCTTATTTGAGCTTTATAATATCCTATGTGAATAGTTTTATAAAGATGGATAAATTTAGGAATAGATATAAAATTATTGTTCACAAATATGTCCCCAGACTTTCACATTGTATCACAGAGGGAAGTTTTTTTTCAATATATATTTATTTTTTAATTGTAGTTGGACACAATACCTTTATTTTATTTATTTTTATGTGGTGCTGAGGATCAAACTCAGGGCCTGGCACGTGCTAGGTAAGCACTCTACCGCTGAGCCATAACCCCAGCCCCCTCACAGAGGGAAGTTTTAAAAATCAGAGCACTGACTTGGGTTAAGTGAAATAATTGTGAAAAATGTTAGAAAATGTAATTTTTAAAAATTATTATTATTATTATTTTTAGCCTCTGGCCGAGGTAAAGTATAGTCAGTCACACATGGGAAATGGCCTATATTTCCAGATAACTGAACTGCAGAGAATTTTTTTCCCCATTATTGTGGGGGAAGTCTTGTATATAAGTTTCTGAAAAAAAGAAAAAAATTTTTTTTTTTTTTTCCAGTACTGAGGATTGAACTCTGGGCCTCCTGCATGTTAGGCATGTGTTTTACTACTAAACTACATCCCCAGCCCTTCTCTGATATTTTTATACAATAGTAATGTAGTGCAAAGTGATAAGATTTTGCTAACATAGTGGTTAGAAAATATAGGCTGAGGATTTGGAATTGTTAACTTAAGTGGTGCTCTGAAGAAGCTTCTTGATTAAATGTAGACTCAGTTTTTAAGTTCTGTTTTAGAAACCAAGTCTAGAGTTGGAGTGGATTGCTTCTAGACAGAACAATAGAGTAATTGCTACTTCTGGGTATGGACACTATTAATTCAGAAAGTGAGTCAAGTCCATCTGCTGGGAAATCACAAGCTTTGGCCACATCATGCTGTTGAAATAATAAAATGTGTGCATGTACTGACAGTGCTTATGAGAGCTCTTGCCTTGTTTTGGGCTTGCTTGGCAAGTGATGTAATACAAGCCAGGGAAATGCATCAGCTGAAGCCTATTATCCCAATATTTTTCAGTGCCAATTCCAGGTTTTAGAGATCTTTGTAGAAGGAACACTTCAGAGTGCACATGTGGGATCAGAGACATCCAAGATCAAAAGTCCCGGTCTTTTCAGTTTCTGATAATTATATATAGAGTTATGTTGTGACCAGGTTGTACAGTGTATAAAATCTCCTGCTTTTGCTCTTGTTTTTTTTTTTTTTTTTTTTTCCTTTTTTCCTCTTGGTGTTGGAGATTGAACCCAGGGGGCTCCTGCTTTTCAGACAAGTGCTGTGTTCCCAGCCCTGTCTCTTATGGTTTTGATTGGAGTTGAAGCCTCTGTTGTCTTTCTTCCACTGGGGGCACTTATTGATTTTGTGACTTGGGAGAGCCATTTCAGGTCCATTGGGTTGGCTTGTAGTATGTAAGAATGTTTATTCTAACTTGTTGTTGTTGTTGTTAACTTCTAATAAAATAATTATTTTAACTTCTAATAAAATATTATTTTCCCTTCCAGAGCTTCTCAGTTTCTAGAATAGATTACAATGAACCTCTGATTCTTGTCTCTAGCTCTCAGGGCTTTCCACAATTTGACCTGCCTTGCACACCCACTATTATCTCATGCCACAGTTTCCACCCAACTTAGCTTTCTGCTCCACTGGGCTGGTCTCAGCGGTCCTTTGCCCAGATCCTCATACCTGCCTCTGTGCTTTTGTTAATGTTCACTGTTCCTGGAAAGCTCTCTTCCTTTCTGATTATTCAAATCTTTTTTTTTTTTTTTTTTGGTATTAGAGATTGAACCCAGGGGTGCTGGGTTCAATGAGCTATATCCCCAGCCCATTTTATTATTTAAAAAAAAATTTTTTTTGTAGTTGTAGATGGACAGAATGTCTTTATTTTATTTATTTTTAAGTGGTGCTGAGGATTGAACCCAGTGCCTCATGCATGCTAGTCAAGCACTCTGCCTCTGAGCTACAGCCCCAGTCCCCGTTTGTTTTATTTTTAAGTTGCTGAGACTGGCCTCGAACTTGCCTCAAATTTTCCTGCCTCAGCCTTTTGAGTCTCTGGGATTACAGGCGTGTATCACTATACCCAGCTAGATAGGGACTTTTAATGCTTCTTGTGTATGTGGTTGATTGGCAGGGAATATCTCTTGAGGGTTGATTATATTAGTACTTTCAGGTTTTATTTTTAAATAGTTTTCTTTCTTTGTGGTACTGGATATTGAATCCAGGGGTACTTTATCCTTGAGCTACATCCCTAGCAACTTTCTTTCTTTCTTTTTTTTTTTTTTTGAGACAGGGACTTACTAAGTTGCCTTACCTTGGTGAATTGCTGAGGGTGGCATTGAACTTGTAGTCCTCTTAACTCAGCCTCCCTAGTAGCTGGGAGTATAAGTGTGCACCGCTGTTCCTGGCTATAATTTTCTTTTCATATTACATAAGTAATATGCTTAATATGGAAAACTAACAAACACAGGAAACTACATATAGAGTTTTAGATAATCTGCTTTCCTTAGTTTTGTGTGTATGTGGAGTGAGGTAGGGTAGAAAAGCAGGCTGACCAACAGATACCTGTGGTCTGCCTGGAGAGAATGGAGTGCTCAGGGACAGGCCTCTTTTGCCTATCCTTGGATTTGGTACCCTTACTTGTTCTGGCTCTGTAAAATTGTGTTACTGTGAAATCTGCTCACATTTATTTTTCTTTTCTTTTTTTTAAAGAGAGAGAGAGAGAATTTTAATATTTATTTTTTTAGTTTTCGGCAGACACAACATCTTTGTTTGTATGTGGTGCTGAGGATTGAACCCGGGCTGCATGCATGCCAGGCGAGCTCGCTACCCCTTGAGCCACATCCCCAGCCCCTCACATTTATTTTTCTTTCTCTGTTCAATATCGCTTTCTTCTGCATTACTCTTTGTCAGTCATCAGGGATGTTCCAATTATCAAGGATAATTTGGATAGTAACCCAAGATAATTGGTCAGTCATCATCTTTCTTTTGGGCAAGGGCTGTGCTAGCTATATTGCTAGATTTCCTCTTACTGTAGCAGATTTCTATAGTGATTTTTGTTAAGAGAGGTAAACCCAATTCCTTTTGTGTTGATGAAAAGAATGAGCTTGCTTGAAATGCTTTTGGGGTTTACATAATTTTTTTTTTTTTTTCATTTTGTATCAGGGATTGAACCTAGGGACGCTTAACCACTAAGCCACATCCCCAGCCATTTTTACATTTTATTTAGAAATGGGATCTCCCTAAGTTGCTGAGACTGGCTTTGAACTCTCAATCCTCCTGCCTCAGTCTCCCCCAGCTGTTGGTATTATAGGCCATGTGCCACACTGCCGGCTTAAGGTCATGTTTTTAGCTTTTACTTCTCATTTAAATTAGTAAATGCTGAGTGCCCCAGTACATTTATTCTACTCATTCCCTGGACAGCCTCCAGGCAATAAATATCTGGCAAGAATTGCATAAGAAATTCCCTAAATCCCCACTGAAAATTTTCAGTTATGTCTTGATTTGCTAATCTTCCAAGGTGTCATGGGTTTGTTTGGAGGATCTTTTTTTCATTTAATTAATAAACATCTATTGAATTTCTACTTTGAACCAGGGAGCAAGTGAAGTGTTGAGGAAACAAAAATAATTGTCCTTGCACCTCAGTGATCTTAGTTAGAGTTTAATGGGGGCAATGTTGCTAAACTGGCAATTACCATGTGTTGCAGGGCATGTTACATAGAAGCACTGGTGCTGTGATAGTGAAGAGGTATACTCAGGATGGCCAGGGTGAGAAAGGACCAGGGAAGATATCCAGAAGGAGATGAAGCCTGAGCTGTTAACCTAAAGGATTTGAGATTGGCAAAAAATTTGGGTCAAAGGCATTCTGGGCAACATGAACAGAGATAAGGGAGTTTGAGGGGAAGGAATATGTGTATTAGGAAAGTTGGTGTGTAAGACATGAGGGAAGGAGAAAGGAGAAGGGCAGAGCTAATATATAGACTGGCTTCACATGTCATACTGTATGGAATTTGAACTTTTTCCTAAATGCTTTTGGGAGCCATCGAAAGCTTTTAAGCAAGGAAGACTGATTAGATTTACATTTTAGGAATACTTCTTCTTTGGCAGCAGTGTAAGGAGAGATTGTGTAATGCCAGATTGGTGGGACCCCAGTAGACCTCCAGGAGCCGAATCCAATGCAATCCACACAAGAGTCTTTATTGCAAGCCTGGACTCACATCCGTTTCCCATGCAGCGGTCCCAAAGAGTGAGTCTTGGCCTTTAGTTCAGTGAGGATTTATAGGTTTTGTGGGGATACTCTATGCGTCACAACATCACACAGCAAATCATTTCATACCGCGGGAAAATCAAACAACAACTCTTAACATTGATTAGCACATTCACTGGCCGGAACAAGTTGGGTAAGGGTGATTGGTTAGTTTAAGTGGTGTATACATTTGAACTGATTGGTTTAGGCCGCCAGGGGTTGCTTAATCATGTTATCAATCACCAAAACTACTGGGAGGGTCTCCTGGCATTTTACATATTTTCCCTGTCTCATGCTGATTGGTGGTTGCTATGGATCCTCACCTAGCGTAACTGAGTCAGGGACATCTGGCCCCGCAGATCTCTCCTGTTAAACAACTTTGCAGGGTGGGTATGTGCCTAGGAGCATTCTGTGGGTTTTTCCAAGGACAAGGGTCACGCCCCTTCCCTCTGGACAGGCCTTGAGATAGAAGCTGGTTTCTCAAAAATGGAGTCACATCAGTTTCTCAATTGGAGTGGGGGCAAGAGTTATGATAGACCAGCTAGGAGGTAGTCATAAGAATTAAGGCAGGAAGTAATTAGATTAAACTCACACTGTGAAAGTAGTAGTGTAACAAAGTGGGAAAGTCAAGAATGTTAGGGGGAAGGTCCACGTGTTTTAATGACTAACTGAATGTGGCGCATGATTGGGGGGGGACCTGGGATGACTTGCAGGTTTCTAGCTTGGATATCTGTGAGTGGGTGAGTGGTGTCATTAACTAAAATGGGGAATGTAGAGGAGGAAGGTTATTTGGGGGGAAGGTGGCAGCAGTAATGCAAAAGATTCTGAGTTCAGCTAAGGTTGCGTGGAGGCTGAGGTTTCTGAGGGATGCTGGGCAGAGTCCCGTAGTAGGCAGCTGGTGGTGTAGAATGGGAGCACAGGAGCGCTATGGATAAGGCAGGCATCGGTTTATTGAATCAGAGCCATATGGGTGGAGAAGGAGATTACTTAGGGAGTAGTTGTACAATGAGAAATTGGAGAAAAATACTCTTGGGGAATCTCAAGAGGAGGGTAATTTCAGGAGCAGAGGAAGAGGATCCCCAGAAGGAAATTGTCCACAGAAAGGAAGTGGCCAGAGAAGTAGGAACAGGAGAGAAGTGAGTTACTAGGAGGAGGGTGTGGTTTGGAGTTTGTGTCTCAGTGTTGGATTATACAGAGGTCAAGGTAGACATGGACTATAGATGTCTATCATAAAGGTCACTTTTATTGGAGTATTTTCAGTGGAATTATGAAAGTGAGTGGGAAGTGCAGAAGGGGAGTCTGTGAGGTTTGAAAACTGGACTTTGAAGGAACAGTGAGGAGGAAGGACTTACAGAGAGGCAGATGTGGGGAGAGGGGAGTTTTGTTTGTTTTCACATAGAGAGTTAAGCTTGTTTAAGTGCTGTTTGCAAAGAGCCAGTACAGAGGGAGAGATAACAGCCAAAGAAGGGAGAGAATATTCCACACAGCATAGGATTCAGAGTTAGAAGATATGTCTTTGAGAAAGATCAGAGTGAAAAATGCTGGAATGCCTTTTTGGTTGGTTGGAGTATAGAAACTATAAGGAATTTCCTCCGTTGCTCTTATTCTGTGAAGTAAAGCTGAGGTTATCTGCGGAGGGGAGGAAGGAGAAAAAGGCTTATATGTGTAGGGTGTCCGTATATGTTCATGTTCTTTCTCTCTAGCTTAAGAAGCTTCACAACCAGGGTCAAGTTACTAAGGGATATAGGTGGATCCAGGATCAGAGTTTTCACTTAGATTTAGTGGGAGAATAAGGGGCCTTGTAGTTTGTCTAAAAACTGTAGCATCTGCTTGATTATTGATTATTTGTATTATTCTGTCTTTGGCTTGTATTTGGTAACCCCAGCAAAATGTTATGTTCTTCAGGGCAGAAACCATATATGCAGCTTTAACATTCCTTATAGTTAGCAAAGGATTGAACACAGGGCTTCATATATGCCAGGCAAGTATGGAGCTACATCCTCAGCCCTTTTTATTTATTTTGAGAAAGGATTTCATTAAATTTCCCAGGCTGGGGATGTGGCTCAAGCGGTAGCGCACTCGCCTGGCATGCATGCGGCCCGGGTTCAATCCTCAGCACTACATACAAACAAAGATGTTGTGTCCGCCGAAAAACTAAAAAATAAATATTAAAATTCACCCCACCCCCCTCAAAAAAAAAATATTTCCCAGGCTGGCCTTGAACTTGCAAACCTCCTGTGTCAGCCTGCAGAGTAGCTGGGATTACAGGTGTGCCTCACCAGACATTAATTCTTAATGTATTTTTTATTTTTACTTTTGTGGATGGGGCTTTTTTTGTGTGTGTGCTGCTGGGGATGGAACCCAGGGCCCCGCACTTGTACTCTACCACTGAGCCATAACTCCAGCCCCTGACAGGAGTATCATGACTCTTGACATAGAGGGGCTCTTCTCATCTGTGGTCTTTAATCCTCATCTCACTATTTGACATGGGGATGCAGAATTCATTGGTTTGAGAGTGAACTTCAAGCACAGCTTCTGCTTACAGGTTAGCTTCACAACTGTCCCAGGTTAGTTGAATTTAGAAACATTTGTGGGCTTTGCTTTCCATGAAAATTACTAGATTAGTATACTCCATTCTATTTGGGCTGAGCTTGTGAAGATCTGGGTTCTTTGCAAGACTAGACAGAGAGGCTATTGTGGAAGACACAGCCTCCTTCTTGTTTAGTTTGGCAGGAAGGCAGTGAATGTGATGGATTTGTTCTTATGACTCAGAGCCCTTTCTGCCTTACCTTAACAGGTTTAATATAATCACTACCTTTCAGATGGTGATAGTGTCCTTCAGAGTTTATCTGACCTTTATATCTAAAAAAGAGTATTAGTTACCCTTTGTCCTCTACTTGCTCTTTTTTTTTTCCCCACCTTTAGTCCAGTGTAGAGGTTATTTCCCAATATATTAGATCTAGTTCAAAATTGAATCATGTTTTACACTTTTGGCATATCCCATATGCTTGGGTTGTTAATTGGCATGTTCTCCTTAGTATGGCTTGTTTTCTGCTCCTTATTTTGTAAATTTGGACTGTGTATCAGATAAACTTGACATGAGTCACACCAGGGAGTGGAAGGTATGTCTCCAGTAACTTGGGGAATCTTTGATCTTGTTTCACTCTCTGGTTTGGCTTGTCCTGTGCATTTTCTCTTTCTGTCCTGTAAGGGGTATATGTGTACTTGGATGTTCCTTGCCTCTGGTTTCACATATTGCAGTAGATGATCTACTCTAGGGCTGCCACTTGCATTTATAGATTCCCTCTAGAATGATTGTTATCTCCATCAGCAAAAATGCCTGTGTTAAGAGCCTCTTTGAATGTAGTTTAGTATATAACACTGAATAAGAAGAGTTTAAAAACCTCTGTCTACCTCTAGGGTTTAGAGTATATAGTAAACATTACAAATGACCAAAGACAACAAGGAATGTATAAATAGTTGAACAAATAATGGATGGTTACTCCTCATTTAACTACTATTTTCACAATATACTTTAAAAAAAGAGACTGAGTCAAGGCTGGAAGGGGACTGACAGAGACAAGATTACCTGTTCCAGCTAGGAGGGCAAGAGCTGCCACCCATGGCTCTTTTGTACCAGGTAATTTCTCTCCAACATTCTTTCTGGTCTTGTAGGACCTTATCACAATGTTATCTTCCCATAAGATAGGGACAGGATCCCACTGGGACCCTCATTCTGCAGTGACCTGTGTCTGAAGAGGTGGACTCTGGTTTCTAGTCAGGAGAGCAACTAGAAGGTACAATTATCTTTTTAACATGAGGACATCCATCCCAGACCTACTGTAAACACCACGTTGCAGAAATCAAGGCTGCCTCTGCTGAGCAAGAAGCTGGCCTGGCCTGCGCCACCTCTACCAGGCAAGGGTATAGAACCTGTTCCAGTCTTTACTGGTTAGTTTCTCAAATAGAAAACAGGGACTAGGCAAATTTAGTTCAGTTGCTTTGAGATCCTCATAATCTCTCAGAGCTACCGTTCATTGTTTGTATTGAGGTTGTTTTTATATAATATTAGTATTATTGCCTTTATTAGGAAGAATCAGGAACTGAAGAAGGAACTGAGAAATATAACAAGCACCACATTTACAAAGTGGTTCAATTCATTTATTAGGAAGAATCAGGAACAATCAGGGGATGGAATTTCCTTTCACCTTTTCTGTGAGAGAGACAGAGAGGGGTATTGGATTCCCATTTCTCAGGCCTCCTTTCTCTGATGATCCTGTGGGAGTTTCCTAGGAAGGGGTGAGGCAGTGAAGGGAAGGGTCAGGGCTTTGCCAGGAACATGCCCTTGTAAAAGGATAAGAGGGCCAGGTGCAGTGGTGCATGCCTGTAACCCCAGCTGCTCGGGAGGCTGAGACAGGAGGATCATGAGTTCAAAGGCAGCCTCAGCAAAAGCGAAGTACTAAGCAACTCAGTGAAACACTGTCTCTAAATAAAATATAGATGTGGCTCAGTAGTTGAGTGTCCTGAGTTCAATCCCCAGTTACCACCACCTCCCCCCCCCAAAAAAAAAATGGATAAGAGGCCCTATCTGGTAGAGCTGTAGTGCAGGTGCTGTTAGTGAGAGAAGATAGCTGGGGGGCAGAACTAAGGGAATTAATAAAAGCACTTCTGATTGCCTTTGCTTACATGTTAAGAGCAGAACTGAAACCTCAGGATTCTTTTTTTCCTCCTCCTTTTCTTGATTACATTTCACTTCCTGACTTGTAAAGATGTATAATACGCTCAACAAATAGACTTGTGATGATATAGAAAGTTAAATAAATAAAAGTTCCAGAGATTGGAAAGCTAGGTGGTGATTTGATTATGATCTTTAAATATAACAAGTGTTTTTCTTGCAATTTATTGTAAACCAAAACCATTATAGAATTTCCTATATTTTTAGTGCTTAACTTTTTGTGTATATTTGTCTGCATATAATCTAATTGTGATCTCTTTGAGGGTCTGGATTGTGTCAAATGAGATACATATGATAAACTTTATAAATTGAACCACTTTGTAAATGGTGGTGCTTGTTATATTTCTCAGTATTTCTGGCAACTTCTAGCACCTTTCACAATGGGTTTTTCCATGCCAAAATGAACATCATTGCCCCTCTCTCCCTGTTCATGTCCCCATCTCAATGAATATCCTCCCCATCCACTCATTTGTTCAGGCCAGAAACTTGGACTTCATGTGGATCTTCTTTGTCCTTCAGCTTACCCAGACAGTCCTATTGATTCCATCTCCTATATTTCTCTCCAGCTCCACTGTTAATACATAAATCTAAGGTCTTATATTTTTTAAGTATTTTTTAGTTGTAGTTGGACACAATACCTTTATTTTATTTATTTATATTTATGTGGTGCTGAGAATCGAACCCAGTGCCTCATGCATGCTAGGCAAGTACTCTACCGCTGAGCCACAACACTAACTCCAATCTAAGGTCTTATTATCTCTTACTTGGACTGCTATGCAATTGCTATTAGCTGGTTTGATTTCACTCTTTCCTATCAGAAAATACTTTCAAGAGTACAAAACTAATCATGTTTGTTCCTTGCTTAAAAAATCCCTCAGTGGGATCATTATATTAAATAAGCCAGACTCAGAAAGTCAAGGGTCATATGTTTTCTTTCATATATGGAAGCTAAAGAGGAAAAAGGAAAAGAAAGCTGAAGGAGATCTCAGGAAAATTAAAGGAGATCAGTAGAGGAAAGGGACCAAGGGAGGGGCAGAGGAGAGGGGGAAGAGGAAATACTGGGGAATGATCTTGGCCAAATTATATTGTTATCATGTGTGTGTATGGATATGTAACAACTCCACCATTATGTCTAATTATAATGCACCAATAAAAATACAGAAAAATTATCCCTCAATGGCTCTCATTGCCTATATAATAGAACCCAAGCATGCAACAAAAATACCTGTGGTGGTCTAATTGCAGCCTGATTTTGTAACTTGATTTTCCTTGCATCTTTCTCTTTATCAGGATGAAGCTATATTCAGCTTCCTTAGCATGCCAATCTAAGCATGCCACAATGTCTTTGTGGGTTTTTGGCTCATGGTTTTCCCTCTGTCTAGAATTCCTCTTTTACCTGTTAATCTCATCTGCTAACAAGTTTCAGTTTACCCAATTAAACACAATTCATACAACATTGCTGTTAAGAAGGTTTTCCTGACCCTCTGTTCCCATGTGGTTAATCTCTTTGCTTCCTGCTGCCTGTAGGTTGTATATTCTTTTGATGGACATATCACAGAGTATCGTGATTATCTCCTTTCCACGTTGAATTCTCTGTTCCCTACTGTTGCTTAGCATGGGGTCTAGCACATAGATTCAGGAGAAACGTTTGATTCATGAATGCTGTGCACATAGCAGTATGTGTATGTGTTCACTGCCTGAAATCATTCCTGAAAAGAGAATATAGTACAATTCTTTTCCTCAATATGTAGGACCAGAAGTGTTTCAAAGTTTTTCAGATTTGGGAGTATTCATATATATAATGAGATATCTTGGGAATGAGACCGAAGTCTAAACTCCAAATTTATTTATGTTTCATATGTAACTTGTACACATAGCCTGAAGTAATTTTACAAAATATTTTAATTTTTAAAAAAAACTGTTTACTCATTTATTTTGTTGCTGGGAATTGAACCTAGGCTATGGTGCATTTAGAGCACACGATCTTCCACTGTGCTATACCCCCAACACTATACAGTATTTTTAGTGTGTCTGCATTTTGACTATAACCTGTCATAAGGTTAAGTGTGGAATTATCATTTGTGGCCTCACGTGGATATTTCAGAGTTTTAAATTTGGGGGCAATTTGAATTAAGGACCTGTGTTAGATAATAGTAGGAGAAATTCCAGTGAGCTTGAGATAATAACAGGATGGTATATTATTTTTGCTCTAAGAATTTCAAGATGAAGCAGGTGCAGTGACTTGTAATCCCAGCTCCTCAGGAGGGTGAGGCAAAGTCTGAGGCTAGCCTAGGTAACTTGGCAAGACCCTCAGCAATTAAAAAGACCCTGTCTCAAAATAAGAAATAAAGCTGGGCATGGTGGCGCACGCCTGTAATCCCAGCAACTCAGGAGGCTGAGACAGGAGGATCACGAGTTCAAAGCCAGCCTCAGCAATGGTAAGGCACTAAGCAACTCAGTGAGACCCTGTCTCTAAATAATATATGAAATAGAGCTGGGGATGTGGCTCAGTGGTCTAGTACCCCTGAGTTCAATCCCTGGTACAACAGTCACTAGTATGGCAATATGTAAAAACGTGGATGTGTAACCGATGTGATTCTGCAATCTGTATATGGGGTAAAAATGGGAGTTCATAACCCACTTGAATCAAATGTATGAAATATGATATGTCAAGAGCTTTGTAATGTTTTGTACAACCAATAAAAAAAAAAGAAAGAAAAATAAAATTCGAAGGGCTGGGGATGTAGCTCAGTGATAGAGCTCCCCTGGTTTCAATTCAATCCCTAGTACTAAAAAAAAAAAAAAATGAATTTCAGGAATAATATACTCTTGTAAATGGCATAGTTCTTCATTTGCCAAAGACTGGAAACTGAACCAGATGTTCTTCTGCAGTTCCTTTAAAATCTCCGTGTCTCTAATCTGAATATATGGCTAGGTTTTTATATATCAGGATTCAGCAAGAGATGCTTGTATGTGTTGTGTGTACAAAATATATAGTGCATCATTTTCAGAGTTTACGATTTAAGTATTACTATCATATGGAGAATTGTAATGTATATGATAAAGTTTCCTATACCATCTTTCAGTCTCTATCTAGAATTTTAGAACAATGTAAGCCGCTCACTAGCATTTCTTAAATTCATTTTCCCCTTTGGAATATTATAATTCTACTTCACCTTACTCCTGGTATTCTGTTATTATCTAACATTTTCTGATTCTTCCTTCCTACTAGAATTCAGACTCCTTAAAAGTGAAGATATTTTGTTTTGTGTATTAATTCTTGTATCCCTAGCACCTAGAAGAGGGTCTGGTATGTAATAGCTGCTCACTAAGCATGTATGAGTGTCTCTCTGACTTTATGTATTTATGTATTCATTCATTCAGTGCTGGCGATTGAACCCAGGGCCTTGTGCATGCTTGGCAGTACTCAACCACTGAACTACATCTCCAGCACCTTTTTTTTTTTTTTTGGTACTAGGGATTGAACACAGCAAAGCTTAACCACTGGGGCACATCCCCAGTCCTTTTTATATTTTAGAGACAGGGTCTCACTGAGTTGCTTAGGGCCTTGCTAATCGCTGAGGCTGACTTTGAACTCATGATCCTCCTGCCTCAGCCTTCCCAGAGCTACTAGGATTACAGGCATGTGCCACTGCGTCCAGCTCTCAGCCCTTTTTAAAAATTTTATTGTAAAACAGTTTGACTAAATTGCCTGGACTGGTCTTCAACTTGTGGTCTTTATTTTTTTAAAAATTTTATTTATTTTTCTTTTTAGTTGTGGTTGGACACAATACCTTTATTTTATTTTATGTGGTGCCGAGGATCGAACCCAGGCCCACACACATGCTAGGAGAGTGCCCTACCGCTGAGCCACAACCCCAGCCCCTAAATTTGTGGTCTTTTTGCCCATCCTCTCAAGTATCTGGAATTGTAGGTGTTCAATAAGTATTTATTGAATGAATGAACTGAAAATGTTCAGTTCAGATCTTTTGTTCCTGATAAGAACAAGAGGCGTGAAAAGGCACAGGAACTGTTGCTTAAGGTCATATAACTATTAGTGCTAAATTCAGATCTTCTCACTATGTAATGTAAGTGATATTTTAAAAAGAAAGAAAACATGCTTAATCACAGTTCCTTTATGTGATTAGTATTAATGTGTTTTATGGACTTGACTATATATCCCTGAAAGCAGGGATGAGTAAAAGGAAAGGAAGGAGGAATCTAATCTATATTGAATCCTTACTAAAGGCCAGGTACTTTACTGCATATAATCATCATAAATGACATCCTTTGACAGTTCAGTAACATTAGTAGATTCATGAGGAAACTGAGGTTTAAGGAACTTAAATAACTTCCTTGAGGATCTCAGAGCTGGTAAGTTTCTGAACAAGGTTTTGAATCTTGTCTGATTAACTCCATTTGACAATAGGCCCTCTTACCTTAATGCATTGTATAATTTTTGGATTTATGGTCTGAGTTGCTTTAAATTTTGCAAGTCAGACAACTCTTGAAAATGGTCTGATTCGAACCACTCAAGTAGAGTTGCAGAGGTTGTTTACCTGAAGGTAACCCCATAGAGCATTGGGGCTATGGTAATAGGAGTCTGTAGGGCCCTTGAGACAAAAAATAATCCTGTGGTGTACATACTTTACTCAGTCATGGCACAAATGATCCAAATTTCAGACTTTCCAGAACAGCCAGAGAAGGGCAATCATTTCACACTCAGGTGCTTGCAGCTACTTGGTGTGTGTTTGGTAGATCCCTTAAGCACCAAGAGCACGACAAAAACAGTGTCTGAGTTGTAGGGCAGGTAGAGTGGAAAAGGACTGAGCCCAGTTGAAACTAGCTATCTCCAGTAAGTAGCAGATCTAGCAGATCATAATTACCTGTGTTGCTTAGATACCTGATCTGAGAGTGGGGGTGGGGACAGGTCATACCCATCATCTTTGGAGAAATGATGGGTGTCAGTAACCCATCCAGAAGCATTAGCTTGCCATTGAGAGTCACAGTGGTAATGTCGCCTTTGAGTTGGTTCCCCCCAAAACATCCAAGCATAAGATTAAGATTTTTTCCGCCTAGGAAAGTCTCTTTAGATACCAGTCATTCCTTTTGAGCTCCATGTTAGCTTCGTCAGTAGATTTGCAGCCTACTTTAGGAAGGAGGATGGTGAGTGAGCTGAGGGGCCAGCAGAAGAAGAGGAGAGGGAAAGAAGGTAGCAGAGAAACAAAGGATAATTAGGAGGTTTCTTTGTCTTTTGGGAGTTCTGGTCCTTTTCATTAGCTGATTGCTGGGATCAGGAATGGAGGTAGAGACCCAGGAGTAGGAGAAGTTGCAATCAGAAGCGAAATAATTTGGTCCTTGGTGGTGGTCCAAGGACCAGCAGCATTTGTTAAAAATGCAGACTCTTAAGCTTCATCTCAGACCTGCTGAATTAGTCTGCATTTTAGCAAGATTCCCAGGTAATGCTGTGGACATTAAAGTTTGAGAAGCATCAAGTTTGTGATTAAGCAGTTAACTACAAAGGGCTTGGGAATCTGACAGATTTGGTATTGAAACCTGGTTTGGCTATTTACTAGGTTTGTGACCTTGGGTACATTTTAAAATCCTTTTGATATTCAGTCTCTCACCTATAGAACAGGGGAACTCTGTATCTCATAGGTGTCTTTCATTTTTTTTTAGTTATTTTTGGTGGTATTAGGGATTGAACCCAGGGCCTACACATGCAAGACAAGGGCTGTAACACGGAGCTACATCTCTAACCCACACATAGGGTTATTGAGGAGAGTTAGTGAAATATTGGTGAATTTAGCAAGTGATGGTGTTTTTGATTTAATGGAATTCAGTATTGTCTGTAATAAAACAAACAGTCTGAGATGGAATAAATACTCAGTAAATGTTACTACTAATAGATTAAATTAGGCAAACTTGCAGAAATAGCTTCTCTTCCTCTTTTCTCTCATTTTTTTCTGAATGAATGTATTTTTTAAGTTTTATAAGCTCTCATAAGTGTGTCTATTCTCTGCTGTTTTGCTTAGCAGCAGCAGCAGCAACATCATCATCATCATCATCATCATCATCATCATCATCATTATTATTGTTATTTAAGGTGCTGGACATTGAACTCCAGGCCTTGCATATGGTAGATAAGTACTCTACCATGGAACTATACCCCAACCTTTTTATTTTTATTTATATATATAATTTTAATTTGAAACAAGGTCTCACTAAGTTCCTGAAGCTGGCCTCAAACTTGTGATCCTCCTGCCTTAGCCTCCCTGATAGCTGGAATTACAGATGTGTGACACCATGCCCAGTTGAATTAGCATTATTTAATGGTAGCTGCAGTTATAGCAGCAGTCAATACATACAGGACATATGAATGTGCCAGGCAGTATTTAACTACTGTATGCATTTAGTAATTCATTCAGTCTTTAGAGCAACCATGTGAAATAAGTATCATTATCTCCATTTTCAGACAAGGATATAGAGAGGTTAAATGAGTTGTCTATAGTCATGCAGCCAATAAATGGCAGAACCAGGATTTGAACCGAGGCAGTCTGTTTCTCACATCTGTGCTCTTCATTTTCATGTGTTGCTGTTGTTCTCAGATTTATATGGTATAATGGAAATCAGGACCCTGGTTGGATATCACATTCTGTTACTAATTTATTTGTGACCTTGGTCGGGTAACTTTCCTTCTTTGGGCCTGTTTTCTTACTGTAATAATGGAAGGATTAGATGAGACTTATAAGATTTCTTCAGGTATTAATTTAGCACAGAGTGATTTCAATCAAATGTTTAGAAGAAAATTCTATCAAGGGAATTGGTTCAAAATTTCTTGTTCAGGCAGGTTGAGATAGTTAAGAACAAGAGGTTTGAATCCTGGCTCAGCCACTTTCTGGCTATAATATCACCTTGGGCAACTTACTTAGCTTTTCTAAACATTGATTTCCTCATTAGTAGTGGGGATAATAGTTCATACCTTGCAGGGAGGTTATGAGATTTGAATAAGATAATGCGCATTAGCATCTATGTAAGTGAAACACATAGTGGATATATACTCTGTATATGTGAGTTCTGCTTCCTTCCTTCCATTTATCGAATTGTTAGGGAAGCAGAATCAAAAGGATTTGGAATCTTTCTTGGTCTTACTATCTTTCCGTAATGATGTTCTTACTGTTGGGAGATGAGAATTAGTAGGGAAATGTACTTCCTGTTGTCCTTCCAGATAATGAGGCCCTGTTTTTAAAAAACTCACCTTTTAAATTAAAATTCCTTTAAAAATACATAGTTTAGCTGGGCGTGGTGGTGCATGCCTGTAATCCTAGCAGGTTGGGAGGCTTGAGGCAGGAGAATCACAGGTTTGAAGCCAGCCTCAGTAATTTAGTGAGGCTGAAAGCAACCCAGCAAGGTCCTGTCTCAAAATCAAAAAAAAGGGTTGGGGATGTGGCTTGACTCAGTGGTTGAGTGCCCTTGGGTTCAATTTCTTATACAAACAAACAAACAAACAAATCAGTCAATCAATTCCCAAAGTTAATAATAGGATAAATGGCAGCCCCCCCCTTTTTAAAAATTTCTTTAAAGATTTAAGATTTTTAAAAATTTCTGGAGCCATAACAAAGTACCACAAACTGGGTGGCTTAAATAGAAGTTTATTTTTTACAGTTCTGGAAGCCAGAATTCTGAAATCAAATTGTTGGCAGAGCTGGTTCCTTCTGAGGGCTATGAGGGAAAATCTGTTCCATGCCTCTTTTCTAGATCCTGGTAGCTGCACGTGTACCTTGGCTTATATATAATGTTTTTTCTGTGTCGTCATATCAGCTATAAGGATCTGTGTCTAAATAGCCCTCCCCCCTTAAAAAAATAAAAATACCAGTCCTTTTGGGTTAGGGCTCACTCTAATGACCTCATCTTAACTTGATTATTTGTTAAGACCCTATTTCTGAATAGTCACAAGCTGGGCCTGGTGGTATATGTGCCTATAGTTCCAGCTACTCTGGAGATTGAAGGCAAAAAGATCACATGAGCCTAGGTGACATAGCAAGACCCTGACTCAAAAACACATGACAGGGGCTGGGTTTATGGCTTAGTGGAAGAGTTCTTGCCTAGCTCATGTGAGGTACTGGTTTGATCCTCAGCACTACATCAAAATAAGTAAAATAAAGGTATTGTGTCCATCTGCAACTAACTCCCCCCCCTCCCGCACACACATGGTAAAGTCATTCAGTTACTAGTCTTTCAGTTACTAGACTTCAACATGGTGGGGGGATACAATTTAACTTGTAACAGAAGATTTATCTATTTTGTGCCTGTAATCCCAGCAGCTTTGGAGGCTGAGACAGGAGGATCATGAGTTCAAAGTCAGCCTCAGCAAAAGCGGGGTGCTAAGCAATCCAGTGAGACTGTCTCTAAATAAAATACAAAATAGGGCTGGGGATGTGGCTCAGTGGTTGAATGTCCTTGAGTTCAATCCTTGGTACTCCCTCTGCAAAAAAAGATTAATCTATTTTCTGACCTAGAGAGAGGTTCATATATGAAGTTAACTTTTGCTGGTTTTTAAAAATGTACTAAAATAATTTTGGTAGGATCACAGATAACATCCAGATCCAGGTTTACCCCTTGTCTTGTTTATTCTGCACTTTGGTTTTGGCTGCATTTAGGAAAAGGCTTATATGGACTTGGTGTTTAGATGGGGGAATACTCCCTTTTCTGGGTAGAATGGATTGATAATAATAGTAGTTCCCATTAGTTGAGTTTTTACTATGTGCCAGGATGGATTCTGTTAAGCAGTTTGTATACTTGCTCCCCTTTAGTTCTTATAACAACCCTAAGAGTAGGCTTTATTATTATTATTATTTCATGGAGGAGGAAAGTGAAACTCAACTTTCCAAGGTCACACCCAATTAAATATAGAGAGGTCATTCAGATCTAGCTTTCTTGGACTTCAGAACTCAAGGCCTTTTATTTTTTTGTAGTATTAGGAATTCAGCCTGGAGCACTCTGCCACTGAGCTACATTACCAGCACTTTTTATTTTTTTATTTTGAGACAGGGTCTTGTTAAGTTGTTGTGACTGGCATGGAACTTGCGATCCTCCTGCCTTAGCCCCCAGAATTGCCTGAGTCCAGCTAGAACTCCAATTCTTAACCACAACATTTTCCTTCACTTTCTTGACTAGAACTGTCTGGCCTGAGTCTTCCTTTTCTCTAAAAACTCCTGCAGATTCTGAAGGGGTCAGGAAAGTGACATTTACTCCCTAGCTTGTGAGCTCATATTGTGTGTCTGTGGGAAAGGGAGTGTGATTGCTTGGTACTTTTTAACCTTAGGGTTTAAGTCTTGCCACAGGCCCGGTCAGAAGGCGGGG
>NW_026000082.1:25053809-25086048 GCF_001458135.2 Marmota marmota marmota | reverse complement strand
GGGTGGTGGTGGTGGTGGTGGGGTGGGGGGGCATTGTGAGTTACTTTAAAAAAGAATGTCCTAGAACTTACGAGGAGAAAATGCTGATCTGCTATTTCTCTCTACTATCATTATAGAATTATACATGTTCATTATAATAAATTTAAGCAGAAATTACAAAGAAAAAAGTAAAAGCTATCTTTTCTAGTCCCTTTTTCCATATGTCCCATTGGTTAAGGTCACCACTGTTTAAGTGTTAGTATTCTTCCAACATTTTCCATTTCCAGGCTTACTTAGGAACTGCCCCAAGTGTATCCTTCACTCTTTTCATGTTGATCATGTCTCCGCTCACTGTAGGAATCTCTCCTCCAATTTTATTTATTTATTTATTTTCGAGATTCGGGGTGGGCTTTCACTTTGTTGCCCAGGTTGCCCTTGAACCTCTCTTCCTCCTGTCTCAGCCTTCTGAATTACTGGAATTACAGATGAATGCCACACTACTTGACCTTATTTATTTTTGTTGATGTACATGTGGCTTACTTTGAGTCTCCATTTGAGACTTAGGATATGTGTCTTCCTGTAAGATCCTTCCTCTACCTCCTGGTAAAATCCTACCTATCTTTGAAACTCAGTTCAAGTCCTCCCTTACCTAGTCATCCTTTGCAAACCATATTAACCTGTTATCATTCATTCTGCTTCTGAGCTCATGCCATTAATCTCTATCTCTCATTTGTTAGTTGACCATGAAATGTTGTGTGTCACCACTTGTATTTTATTTTTTTGTGATTTGACTTCTCATGTATTTTTCCAGTTAGATGAAGCCGCTGGGGCTCATGGATTATGATCTACTCTTCTTTCTTTTCTTTTCTTTTTTTTGGTACCAGGGATTGAACTCAGTGGTATTTGACCTCTAAACCACATCTCCAGTTCTATTTTGTATTATATTTAGAGACAGGGTCTTTCTGAGTTGCTTAACACCTCGCAGTTGCTGAGGCTGGCTTTGATCCTTCTGAGTCAGCCTCCCAAATCACTGTGATTTGTCCCTCAGAGATCTATTCTTCTTTCTATTCCCCATTTTGCCTAGCACAGTGCCCTACATTTAGCAGATATTCACCAAAAGTTGATGTGATTGGGTTTTGTCAGTACTTCACACCCTTTTAAAAAAGATCAGGTGCTCAGAACCGGAAGCCTGAGGGAACTCTCAGCTGGCTGACATCATCTTGGCTGCCTGTCAGGATGGGCGTGTGGCTGAGAGGAGTGTCCCCAGATGAAATACCTGTGCAGCAGGTTATGTTTCCTCCTCTACTGGATGGGATTCAGATTCCACATTGGGAAGAGAGATAGTAAGTGTAGGAGGAGGTCTGAAAAGGGGATGGATGGGAGGATGCTACGTTGTTAGACGTGGGGATTTGGCTTTATGAAAGCCATAAATAAAAGGATGGTGTAATGCAGAGAGGCACTCTATAGAGCCAGTAGGCTGTTTTGATAAACTGGCTTCACTGGTGTAAACCAGTTATTAATTGCCATTTATTCTTATTATTTTTTTGCAATAAAACTGTACCACCCAGCTGCTTACTTTCTCATTAGAGTGAGTCTGGAGAAAAAGGCTTGGGGTTGAATTAGGAAATCTAAGAGAGAAACAGGATAGTCAAAGTGGGGCAAAGATGGGGAATATTCCTTTTCCTCATTTGTCTTACCAACCGTAGACCTTTTTGGGGTGCATAGGACCTCCTTGTGTTCATCCATATGGAGTGCTAATGGAGTGGTATGAAACCTGTTGTTTTTAGTCTTACTTCCTACAGCTTTTGTTCCATCTTCCTCCCCTTCATCACTGACACCTACCATGGACATTAAATTGGTCATCATTTCCATCTCTGAGACCCAGATGTGCGTGGACCACCCTGTCTTTAGCTACCCAGGCCTGAATCTAATTCATCTTTCCACACCCCTCCTTCTCCAAATGGTAGGAAGACAGAGGAAAGGAAATGGGGTGTGATGGTTTTAACTCTTCTATGATATAGAGAGCAGAATGTTTTGATTGTTTGATTTAGGGTCTTGAGGCCTCCTTAAAATATGAGGGTCCATTCTTTATTTGATAGAAAGCCTTTACTCCAGTCTTCATTCTTTTGCTCTGAGTAATGTGGACCTAGAGGAGATCTTGTGTTATGGGGTTGTTACCTGCCCCTGCAAGGGAAAAGATCACCTTGGTTGTGTTTTTTTTTCCCCCATTATCAGAACATGAAGCATAATGGTGCTTTCAGAGTATAAATATAGTCAAAGCCCTAAGATATTTCAAATTGATTGGGTTTTGATTTTTAAAAATACCCTTTTAAAAGTGGGCTAAATGCCTTCCTACTTTTTGTGGGATGATTTAGATGCCAGCTAATATGGAGAGAGTAACAAAGCTAAATGACCTTTCGTAGATCTTTAAACATTGTGATGGCCAACGCCTATAATTCCAGTGGCTAGGGAGGCGGAGACAGGAGGATTGTGAGTTTAAAGCCACCCTCAGCAATGGCGAGGTGCTAAGCAACTCATTAAGACCATGTCTCTAAATGAAATACAAAATAGGGCTGGGGATGTGGCTCGGTGGTTGGGTGCCCCTGAGTTCAATCCCCAGTTCCAAAAAACAAAAAACAAAAACTCCAAACAAAACATTGTGTTGTTGCTGAGACTCTCTTGGCAGGGAGTTTTAGTCCATGAGAACAATGTGGGTTGTTTTTTTTTTTTTAATTTTAGTTGTAGATGGACACAATACCTTTATTTTTAAGTGGTGCCGGGAATCTATTCCAGTGCCTCATGCATCCTAGGTAAGCACTGTACCACTGAGCCACAACCCTGGCCCCATAATGTGGGTTTTGATGTCTACTCTTTTCTTTCCCTTCAGATAAATCCTCCTACATGTCTCATTCTCTGGACCTGGGAGGGACTGGCAATGGGGAGAGTTAGTACACTCATTTCATTGTTCACATCATTTTCTGGGTGTGGTTTTGTAGAACTTCCTGTGAAAGCTGACTCAAGAGTTCTCTTCCATTGTAGAGCTCTTCTTGTTCTTACATGTCATACCAATTTATAGCCTTGGAATTTTGGTCAGCATCATTTGGAGGTGTTAACTTGGGAACGAGGAGGATAAAAATACTTTCAGAGGTTTCTTGAGAGTAAGGTTTCTTTCACAGGGTAAACCAAGTATTCCTAGATGCCGTGGGATACTAGAACCAAAGATGTCTAAACATATATACTTTTGATGTTACCCATTTCCCTGAATAATAGTTATTTGCTTTTTTTTCTTTAATTTTTAATTGTAGATGGACATAATATCTTTATTTATTTTTATGTGGTGCTAAGGATCAAACCCAGTGTCTCACACATAATGAGGCAGGTGCTCTACCACTGAGCTACAGCCCCAGCTCCAGTTATTTGCTTTTCTGTCCTCCATAAGACCCTGAGCACCTTGAAAGCTGGGATAGTGTCTCATTCCTTTGTGTCCCTAATGTTTAGCACAATCCCAGCTCAAAGTGTTCATTAAATGTATGTCTAGTGAAATAGTGGAGGGACCCTTTAAATGCATTGATTACAGAAACATGGCATGTGTAGCATACTGAGTTAGGAGACAGTGGAGATAGTTGGGAGAAAGATATAAATAGAGCAGTTTTTGTGGGTAGGGCATAGAGAATTTTTGTGGCCTAAGAAGTTTTTGAGAAACAATTGTTTTGTAGTTCCTTTCTGTGGGACAGCATTTAGAAGTTGTGAGTATTAGTTCCATCTCACTAGCTAATGACCTTGGACAAGGCTTCTAGTCATTATGACCTTCTTTGTAGCAGGGCTGAAAGATAACCTATTTCTCTCAAATGAAGGGACAGCCCTCAGCAAAAGGGGGTTGGGGAAAGAAAGTATTAAGCCCCTGATAGCCATGCACTACTGAAATATCCAGCTGTTAGAATGAGGATTTCTGTTGGCAAACAAAAAGTCTTGTCTTCTCTAGTCTGTGCTCCATATCCAATCACAACCTCAGATTGGGTGGCTGCAAACTTTAAATTTTGGAGTTACCTGCAACTGTGGGCAGATGTTCCCTTTGGGTATTGTGCAAATTGTACTTTGGATCTCTCTCTCTCTTTTTTTTTTTTTCCCTGTCCATCAATATAATGTAGGAAGTTTGTGGGATATGCTTTTGGTTGGCATGAGGTGCTTTCATTTTCCCCATTAAACTAGTAAATATCCAACACTCCTTAATAAAATGGCTCTCCTCAGAAATACTTACCTACCGTGCAACTGAAGCCCAGAGACAACCAGAGATTTTATGCCCCACTGCAAGAGAAAGGAGCAGAGTTGTTTCCCTGAGCTCCACTTGGATCCTGATCAGCTGATTTCCTGTCTCTATAGGGATATGATTCTCCCCTCCCCACTTCCTTCGGAAGAAATGGATATTTTTTCATTTCCTGTTTGATGGCATATTTTCTGAAAACCAGGAGACACTTGGTGACTATAAATCAGGGTATGGGGGTGGGAAGGAAGGAGGCTGCTTTTGTTTTCAGCAGAATGGTTTTCTTTTGAGGAATTCAAAGCATATCCATGATTCAAACTTCCTTGTTTCCCTGGGATAGTCACAGAAATTTTAGGAAATTGAACCCAGGGGTACTTTACCACTGAGCTACATCCCCAGTCCTTTTCCTTTTCTTGCTATCTTCCTGCCTTAGACTTCCAGCTCGCTAGGATTACAGGTGTGTGCCACCCACCTGGAGTCATAGACCTAAGAGGATTGTTTTTGAATCCCATTCTTGGTCAGTGCCTACTTTACCTGTGATTCTTTCTCCCATTTAGGATAGAAAAGCTCGCTCCCTCGGTGATCTACATGCTATTGATTCCATTCTTGTTACATTCTCTGGGCAGCTCTTTTTGTAGGTAAATCCACAGGGAGAGCAACTGTTAGTATCTGGTGGAAGTGACACCACCCTTGGAATGGAACCCAGCAGGATGCCTCCCTGAACCCTGACTGAGGGACACAGGCTGGGGTTGGAATCTGACTGTCCAGATTTCCTGTGTCTCCTCACCAGCCGGCCTTGCGGCTTCCTCTCTGGGAGGGGAGGGTGAAAGTGCTGTTAACAAGCAGCGCCACCTGTGGACCTGCACAGTTACTTCTGTTCCTAAGAGCTGTTCATCCAGTTTGGCCTGTTCCTGCTCTATCTTGATGGAAAGCAAAGGACTAGAAAGAGAGAATGGGGAAGATGTCATTGTGATATTTGTTTCAAGTGGAGCTTTGCTTAGTGTTTAGGAACCTGAGGTCTGGTTTTGCAATACACTAACTCTTAGATTTTTTAAAAAAAATTCTTATATTTTCTTACATTACTTTTCTTTTTAAATTAACTCTTAAATTTTTACCCCTAGATTATAAAGAAATTCTTAAATTTTTTTACTTATAGGGAATTGCTTGGGAGGTTAAGAGAATTTTCATTTTGGGGTTTAGTGGGTACTACAAACAGCTTTTCCTAGTTTGATAGGGTTTGGTATGAGTATGGAATTGATGTGTTTAAAGTTTCTTAGATAATAGGGAGGCGAGATGATGGTCTCCTGTAATCCCAGCAACTGTGGAGGCTGACAAATTCAAGGCCAGTCTGGGCAACTTAGGGAGACCCTTCCTCAAATTAAAAAAAAAAAAAAAAAAGGCTGAGATTATAGCTTGGTAGTAGAGGGCTTGCCTAGCAAGTGTGAGGTCCTGGGTTCAATCCCCAGTACCATATACCCACATAAAAGTTCTTGGATACTGTTAGAGGAAGAACAACCCTTTTTGTTTGGTACTGGGGTTTAAACCCAGGGGTGTTTACTGAGCTACATCACCATCTCTTATTATTTTTTATTTTGAGACAGGGTCTTGCTTAGTTGCTTAGGGCCTTACTCAGTTGCTATAGCTGTCCTTGGATTTGGGATCCTCCTGCCTCAGCCTCCCAAATTGCTGGGATTACAAGCATGTGCCACCATGCCTGGATGAGAACAACTTTTTATAAGTGGAATCAGGGAATATGTCCATAACTTTGAACAGTGGATTCTTTCTTTTATCTTTGTTGCTACCATGTGCCTTTTTCCTTGCTCCAAGGGTTTTCTTGTTTGTGACTATTGTGTAGTATCAGATAAATTTCCACTCTAGGGTAGAAATAAGCCAGTGGAAAGGAATCTTGTCTTTGGAATTCTGTTTCTGGTACTTTCTGGCTCTTGTGTCCTTGGATGGCCACTTAACCTCTTAACTGGGTATGCTTTTCCTAATTTCACATTTGTAAAATATTCGTGATAAAGACCATCTTGCAGAGTTTCATAAAGGTTAAATGAGTTTATATACACACACACACACACACACACACACGTTGCTTGACACATAGTAGGTATGTAGTGTACTTTTTTATTAGTAGGAGTCATTAATAGCAACATATTGTTTTCTTGAGACAGGTTCTTGCTTTGTTGCCCAGGCTGGTCTCCAACTTTAGATCCTCTTGCCTCAGCCTTCTCAGTAGCTCAGACTATAGGCAAGTACTACTACCATGCCTGGTACAATATGATTTTTTAAAAATATTGTGGCAAAATATACATAGCATAAAATTTCAGGTATTTGTAAGTATTCATCAGATACATTTATATTGTGCAATCATTACCCACATCCATCTTCAGAACTTTTTCATCATCCCAAGCTGAAATTCCATATCTGCTAAACAGTCACTTCCCTCCCGCTCCTCATCCCCTGGCAACCACCATTCTACTTTCTGTTTCTATGAATTTAGCTCCTTCTAGTTCTTTACTGCATTCATCTGTTGATGGATTTGTGTTGCTAATGATTCTTTTTAATGCTAATGTAGAATTAATTTTTATAAGCTTAGCCATTTGCAGAGCTGGGAGGGAGAGGTTGAAGTGGAACAATGCTATTGTTGGTGTGCTGACTTTATTTCTCAAGGCTTTGGTTGCATGATCTATTTTGATAGAAGTCTGAGAAATGACTGACTCACTGAACCCCTTACAGAGTCCATACCTGGTAAAACTCTAGGGGAAAAGAATCTTGCTTCCTAGCCTAATTTTTTTTACAAGGATAGATGGCTTTTGCTTGCTGTAACTTACTAGTCTTACTTCCTATTCTCTTTCCTTAACTCTTATGAATGAGACTCTTTCTGTGGTGACAAAACTAGATTCTTGACTTACTTTGCACTGGTCAGGGGCTGAGAGAGTATTCCTGTATAGCTGTGGAGTGATACGCACAATGAACGGCAATGTGGCTGCCAGGGTAGTGTACATAGGAGATAACATAGGTGTGTGTGTATGTGCACATACACACACACACACACATATGTATATAATATAGACGACTGTATACAGACATATGTGTATATATCCATCAATGGTAATTGACACAATATAGAGCTACATGTTCTCCTGGGTTTACTTCAACCCAGCCCATCACTGGAATGTATACACTGGTAACAGGGTTTCCCAGGATTATGGAAGAGTTCTCCAAGGGAAATGAAGTGTAAAGAATCTTAACATTGTGATTATTAAGTCTTTTTTTTTTTTTTTGAGCAAGCAACCTTGAAGAAATTAATTAAGGATTATACAATCGTGGTTAAACAACAACTGTTATTTTGGAGTATTTGTTATTTTAAAAAATTTATTTATGTATTTTTCTTCTAATTTGTTATATATGACAGCAAAATGCATTACAATTCTTATTATACATGAAAAAAAAAAGAATCTTAACAGAAGAGTTATAACAGCTTAGACAGATTCTTACACTGTCTACTTTTATACAACAGTGACTTTTCTGCCTCTCACCAGGCCCAAATTTGACCTGGAAAATTTCATGAGCCCAGACATCCTGTGCTTATGCTGGACACAGGGTAGAGAGTAAGAAGGAGAAGCAGTCCCTCAAATGCCTGGATCACTGTCTATGGTTTATCGGGGAAAGGGATGGTTTATGCTAATGCATCCCCAGTTCTCTCTATATGCTTGAGAGGACTGCAGTGTCTTAGGGTTTTTTTGACCTAGTTGTGTCAATAATGCAGTCATACATCCCCTCAGTATTCCTCACCCAAATCAGCTAACCTCATATTCCTTGCTTCAGTACTTCAGTGTCTTGATACTAGTATATTTAACTGACATTCAGGATGATTTTATGCTGTCAATGTAGTATGAGCAAATTAAATTATTCCATATTAAATTAATAAAGATCACACTTAGTATTCATAAGTTAAGATTGTATAGGCACAGATGCCTAAATCATTATGTTTATACTTTGTGAAGGCCACTATAGGAGGGTAACTAAAAAATGAATAAAAAAAAAAAAGAATTTAGAGGAACAGACTGAATATGAACGACAGTAGGGGGCACTTGTATGACAGTGTTCAGTTTGAAATTTGGACTTTAACTTCTACTTGTTTCTTGGGGAGTTTATGTTTTTTCCTTATGCAACTTTCTTTATGCAAAACTGACAATTATATTTCTTATAAATACATCTGATGTGGTCAACTTTCTTGACTAAAAATAAACTTTCTTCATAGTATATTAAATTTATTTTTTTCCTTTTAGATGCTTTTTCACAAGTAAGAATTGCTAGAATAAAGAAGTACATTATTTCATTCAACTACAGCTATGTCAACATATAAGGCTTTAAAACTGTCTGAATTGGAGGGCTGGAGATATAGCTCTGTTGGAAGAGTGCTTGCCTTGTATGCACAAGGCCCTGAGTTCAAGCCCCAGCACCCCCCCACCAAAAAAAAAAACCTGTCTGAGCTGGGCATAGTGGTACTCATGTGTAATCCCAGTCACTCAGGAGGCTAAGGCAAGAGGATTGCAAGTTTAAAGCCAGCCTTAGCAAGTTAGCAAGACCCTAAACAATTTAGTGAGACCGTCTCAAAATAATAAAAAGGGCTGGGGATGTGGCTCAGTGGTTAAACATCCCTAGGTTCAGTCAGTACCTTCCCACCCCTGCCAAAAAGTAATAATGATAACAATGGACAATTAACATTCACACAACCTTTTACAAAGTGTTTTCACATATATTAGCTCTTTTGAACCTCACAGATAGTTTATTATTCCTGTTATACAGCTGAGGAAACTAAGGCTCAGAAAGGTTGTTTGCCTAAAGTCACCCATAGCTGGGCCTGAACCTAAATCTTGTGACCTCAAACCCCATGTTCTTTCCACTAAATGGTGTTATCTTATGATTCTTATCACTTGCTACTGTGTGTTATATAGTTACTTGTGTAAATGTCATATCTAGTTCACTACTTTACACTGTGCTTAAATGCCTTATTCTTTGTATCCTTCATATCTCATAGCACAGGATATTACATATAACAAGGCATGAATAAACACTTGTTGAGAGGCTGATGATGAGTTGGGAAGACATTGATGAATGCATGTGCTCAGCACAGTGCTTGACACATACATGCCTAATATTTGTTATATTTAATTGTAAAACTATCTTATTAAAATAGTTAATAAGAACTTATATAACAGGCTGAGTACAGTAGTGTAATCCTATAATCCCAGTGACCAGCAAGGCTGAGGTAGGAGGAGCACAAGTTCAAGGCCAGCCTGGGCAACTTTGTGAGAGACCCCGTCTCAAAGTAAAAAATAAAAAGGGCTGGGGATTAGCTCAATAGTACAGCATCTCTTGAGTTTAATCCTCAGTAAGGAAAAAAAAATGTTTATATGGCATTTACTAAGTGCCAGATACTATTACAAATGCTTTATATAATATTAAGTACTTGAACCCAGGCTTCACACACACTAGGCCCGTGTTCTACCTTTGAGCTATACCCTTTTTTTTTTTTTTTTTTTTTTTGTGGGCGATTGAATTTAGGGACAGTCGGCCACTGAGCTACATCCCCGCCCTATTTTGTATTTTATTTAGAGACAGGGTCTTCACTGGGTTGTTTAGCTCCTTGCTTTTGCTGAGTCTGGCTTTGAACTTGCCATCTTCCTGTCTCAAGCTTGTGAGCCACTGGGATCACAGGTGTGTGACCCCGTGCCGGGCTTGAGCTATACCCTTTTAATGTTATTTTGAGACAGGGTCTCACTAAGTTGCCCAGACTGGCTTGAACTTGGAATTCTCCTGCCTCAGCCTCCCAAGTAGCTGGGATTATAGGTGTGTGTCACTATGCCCAGCTTGATATTAATTTAATTCTTACAACCTATCTCCATTTTTCACTATATGAAATTCATTCTCTCTCTCTCGGTATAGGGGATTGAACCCATGGGTGCTTTACCATTAAGCCACATCCCCAGCCCTTTTATTTTTATTTTGAGGCAGGGTTTCGCTAAGTTGCTGAATCTAGCCTTAAACTTGCAATCCTCCTGCCTGAGCTTCCTGAGTTGCTTAGAACCAAGTGTGTGCCACTGTTCCCAGGTATTTTTCCATTTGATGAAACTGAGGAACAGAAAGACATAATGACTTGCTCAAAGACACATAGTTGGTAGGCAGCAGAGCTAGGTTTCACACTAACAGGCAGTCTGGCTGTATAATCTACATATACTCTATTATGCTATAATTGGTTGTTCAGGATATTTTTGCACTGATAAGTTTTTTCTGCACTCCTCTCTGTCTTGGGTGTGGCTTAAATATGGAAAAGCCAAAGCACCATAGCTTGAGAATACATTCCTTTGGTTCTTAAACTTGATTCTGCATCAGAATCACCTGAAGGACTTGTTGAGATAGCTCTCTGGATCCCACCCCAGTTCTGCTCAGCCTGTACTGAGTCTGGGGTGGGGCTTAAGAATTTATGTTTTTAACAAGTTCCCAGGAGATGCTGATGTTGCTGGTCTAGGGAAAACTGGTGTAGGGAATTGGGGTTAAGAGCATGGACTATGGCTGATAGGATTTCAATCTCAGCTTTGCCATTTATTAACAGAATTTAGGCAAGTTCTTGAAAATTTCTGTGCTTCAGTTTTCATGTAAAATATTTTAATGATAGCACCTACATCAGGATTATTATGGATATTGAAAGAATAATATGTATAAAAGTGCTTAAAATGATTCTTGAAGCATTCAGTCTTAGCTATAATAATGGTGTTAAGAAATGTTGCTTCCTTTATAGATTTTAGAATCTAGTTATTAAACTAAACCTAATAAAAATGATACAAAATCAGATATTATATGATATGATCCTGACTTGAAAGTGTCGTAGATTTGGAAAGGTGAAGTGTGTCTGTGTTGGGCAAGGGGAGCCAGTGGGGGACCAAAAGGAGGAGAGGTGCATGGACTTAAGAAAATACCAGGTCCTACAGTCAGAGTTCAGAGAGGCTGGGACTGTCAGTGGTTTTGGTTTCACTACAAGAGGACTTGAGGAGGGAAGAGGGGGATGCCTGCAGACTGTCTGCATGAGAGATAACTCACTCCTTTCCCCTTTCTATTTCTTAGAGCTGGTATCTGGTCCCAAGGTGAAGTTCCTGGGAGCACTTGCTTCTGTGGGGAACAATGGCTAAGGAAGTGGTTTTCTACTAACTTCTGAGGCTGGCTGTGCAACCTTTATCACCACAGCTGCCACACATACTTTTGATTCTTGCTGAGAAAGGCAGTTGTTAGGTTTGGAAGTCTTCAGATTCCAGAGCCAGCTGGACAGCTGACTCTCTGGTAGCCATTTCCCATACTGCCAGCCTTCTGTCACCTCATCTCTCTGGGCTCCTTCTTTGTGACTTTGAAAGTGATATCCTGTATTTAGTAAGCTAGCCAGTAGAAGGGTGAAGGTTGATTGGGGGGAATCTTTTCTACCTTAAAATTCTGGGTGGCAAATGAGATGATGCCTAGTGAACAAGATGTATCCTGTCCCCCAAATTTAACCCCTTATTTATGCTCAAATGACAGCTTACAGTGCTAAGAATGTACCTAGCTCATGGGTGAGAGGCAGTGTTTATTTTTGGGTGTCCTGAGGAAGATATTTGGGAGAAGGAGCAGGGAGACATTCAGCAGCTCCATTTATGGTCGAACAATGCTTGGTATTCTACAGAAGGCACCATGTGAACTGTGGGGAAGAGTTCTAGCATTCTGATTATTCACCTCTTGCTCCCTTCATTCAGGAATGATTAGGGGCACCTCATTAGCCATCAGAGTGGAACAAGTATTTCCTGGACTCAAACGAGTCTCAGACCCTCATCCTGGGCGTTTTCTGTTCTCCCAGGCTGTTGAATCACCACCTAGGAATGGCAGTAGCCAGGTTTCTGCTTGGAGCACCTGGAGCGCTCCTGGCATACTGTATTGTTGACTGGTCTTGGTCTCCTAGCCACGACTTGGGCCTCTTCAGGCTGTTGAAGCTATGATAGGCTGGGTCTTAGCTCTCCCTCCCAGCTTGTTCCACAATGCACTGACTGACCTACTTTTCAGGGACAATTAAGTGTTTGTGAGCAAAGGAAGGCGGTGACCCAAGTGAAGGTCAACGAGAGCTGCATTAAACAAACATTTGGAGTTACTTTTTCCATCTGACACAGCAGAGTCCATCTCAGTCCAAATGGAATGGCAGACTGGGCTGGTGTGGGGGCCAAATTCTAGATGCTTATCCAGATGGCCAACCAACTCTTGAATTCCTATTCTTTTTCTTCATGTACTTTAATGTCAAAGTTATCTTTCACAATTATTATCCCCTGGGACTTTTAGATGAAGGAGAGGTTTACAAGGAAGTTGGGGCTTTTAGAGTGAATTGTCAGGAAAGCCACAATCTGTTTTAGTGGAATTGTTCTGATTAATTTGTATCCTTTCTGAGAAGGTTGGAATCTCTTTTTTTCTTTTTGTACCAGGCTGGAACAATAGACTAGATGGGATCCTAGATCTTTAGAGAAAAAAGTAAATAGCTTGTTTAGGTTTTCCTGTCTTTATAAGGCAAAGGATAAAGATTTAACCTACTTACTTCCTTTCTTCCTCCCTTCCTCCCATCCCCCTTTCTCTCCCTCTCTTCTTCTCTTCCTGGATTGAACACCAGGGCCTTGTACATGCTGGGTAAGCTCTCTACCACTGAGCCATACTTTAGCCTGCAACCTTTCAATTTGCAGTGAAAGGAAATGAATTTTCTTTCTTACCTTGATCCTGGATGTCCCTTACTTTATCAGGCTCCAATTTCTGCTTCCCTATTCAATATAATTATTATGTTCCAGTTGTTCTTGTTGCTGTACTTTACCACTGCAGGAAGGATCCAAGGCCCTGAGAAGGACTGTGACTCTTGCCCTATAGTGACTGGCTCTAAGACCCTGAAGGTCCTAAACTAGCAGTTGAGCAGTTTCTTTTCTTTTTTTGGTACTGGGATTGAACCCAGAGGTGCTTAACCATGAGTCACATCCCCAGCCCTTCTATTTTATATTTTGAGACAGGTATCACTAAGTTGCTTAGGGCTTTGCGAAATTGCTGAGGCTGGCTTTGAACTTGTGATCCTCCTGCCTCAGCCTCCTGAGCACTGGGATTATAAGGGTGCACCGCCATGCCCGATCAATTTCTTAATTTTATTTTCAGAAACCCCATCCATACTTGTAAGTACTCCAGTAAATCTCTCAGTCAATAAAAAGAAAAGTTATTGATCTTATGCCCAGAGTGCTGATCAAATTTCACAGTTAAGGAAGGAAGAAGTTTAGGAGGGGAACCCTACCCTGGCACTCTCTCATTGGAGTTTCCTTATACTAACCTGTGGGGTGTCAGACCCATTTAAAGAACCAGTTTATGTATCAGAACATGGCCTAGAAGTGAGCATGGCATCATTTTTGATCTTTTAGATAGCTACATGTTTTGAGGGAAGTGTATTTTAGGTGACCTGAAATTGCTCTATTCTTCTTGAAAATCCCAGAATGTGGTCACAGTCTCTTTTCTTCCACTTATATTTCTTTTTGCCTGTGAAACCTGGTCTCTGCTGTTTTCTAGTCTACTAGCCCATTTCTGCTGGACAACCCTTGCATAAATATTCTCAGATCCCTTTCCTTCTTTCTCACTATCCTCCCCTTTCTCCAGGGATGGACCCATGTTCATTTTCTCCACTGAGCTACTGAGTCCTACTGTATAGCTCTGTGCTGACTGACTCCTTTGCAGATTCAGAAGCATCAGCCACAACTTGGTTCTCACTACCCTGAAATCTATTTATTCTTTTCTGGTTGACTCCCCTGCCTTTTCTCTGCAGCAGCCTTTCCAGACTTCCACCACACTCCTCAAACACGCTACTCCACCCTACCTTGTAAATTCACAACATGTCATTTAGCTTTTACTTTCCACACCTTTACCACTCAGTTTATCTGCAGTCTTCACCAGTTCTCACCTCATTCCCTCCCATTTTAGAGGCTGGTCTCTGAGAAGAGGTGCACATATTTTGTATTCTTAGTCTTTTCTCCCTAGCAACTCTGTAAGTTTTCTCTGCAGAAGTTGTACCATGTGGTTGAGTTTTTATACTTCATTGAGGTTTTTTTTTCCTTGCCTTTAGTAGGTTCTGTGTTAGAATGATTTAATGAAAGCTGTGCTTTAATTTTTTTTTTTTTTTGTAGTTGTAGATGGATAGCATGCCTTTATTTGTTTCATTTTTATGCGGTGCTAAGGATCAAACCCAGTGCCTCACATATGTTAGGCAAGTGCTTTGCCACTGATCTACAGCCCCAGCCCCAAAGGCTGTGCATTAGGAAAATCAATTTGGCAGCATGTATAGCATGGATTGGAGGAGAGGGAGAGAAAGAAGTTTTTTTCAAGGCTCTTTTTGCAATTGAAATTAGAAGTAGTGAGGATTAGACGGGAGAGGGTGATTATGAGAGGCATTGGAAAAGCAATAGTCCTTGCTAGTGGGTTGGGAAGAGAATGTTGTCATTCTGCAAGTGGGAAAGTTAAAGGAGGATTGGTTTTGAGAAGAGAAATATGAATTCACTTTCAGTAACTTGATTCTGGCTGCCATGACATGCCCAGGTGGAATGTCAGCAGGCCAATTGGCACTGCAGAGCAGCACTTAGAAGAATCGGGGTTCAGTTATCTCAGCTTGATATTGAAAACCTCTCTGACTGCTTTCCAGCTCCCTTTCCAGCTACTTCACTCACTCCATCTACCATTCAAAATCTTACGAATTGTTAATAGCCTGCCCCAAAGTCCTCTAGGAAACCTTTTCTGATCATTCCACTGAGGGCTACTTTCTAGTTTCCTAAATGCTAATTAATAGTCATTTTTTTCCTGTACCTTTTTATTGTACCTTAGCATTCTTTTTGTGTGTATTCTTTTCTTCTACAAGATTGGAAGTTACCAGAATTTGCAGGGAGTTATATTGTAAACTCTTTTATCTCCCACATTGTCAGCTCTGTATTTTGCACATAAGTGTCTAAAAATATTTGGTGATTTACGGAGTAAATGGAACCTGCTTTAAAGTTGGGTGGTCATCATGCTGTACCTAATACATAATAAAGTATAAATATTATTTTATGTGCTTTCTTCCTTTTTATTTTTCTCAAATAATCAGATTATAATGGGAGGGGAAGTGGAAAACTAGAGATGTTAAGTGAGAATCACCTTTTACAGACCTGTTCTTTGTTGCCCTCAATAGGTGTGTTTTTTTTTTTTTTTTTTTTTTTTTTTTTTTTTATTTTGAGACAGGGTCTTGCCAAGTTGCTTAGGGCCTGGTTAAATTTCTGAGGCTGGTCTTGAACTTGCGATCCTTCTGCTTCAGCCTCCTTAATTGCTGGAATTACAGCCACTATGCCTGGCTACCCTCAGAAGTCTTTAGAATGGAATATACTTGCCCTTTAGCTTCCAACCTCCTCTGCTCTGCTGACATTGCTGTTGTCAAGATCACTAATCACCTCCTAATTGCCAGATCCAATGGTAATTTTTCAGCTCTGGTCTTACTTGACCTTTCTGGGTACTTGACACTATGAAACTCTCCATCTTCTTTAAAAGTTTCTCCTTCTTTAACCTTTATGACTTCATTCTCTCCCTTTCTTCTTCCTTCCTCATTTACTGGTTTATCTTCCTTTACTGACCTTTAGATAAAGGTGCTTTCTATAATTTTGTCTTTGGCCATCTACATTGTTGTTGATGATCTTGTTTATACTCACTGCCTCAACTGCTGTGGTGACTGGGGGCCAGGTTTCTTTCCTGAGCTCCAGACATTTAACCTGAAACTGGAGGACTTCTCTTGAATCTTGTGAGTGTCTTTTATTCAAAATGTTGCATGCTGAACCTTCCGTTTTCATTCTGGCAAATCTGCTTTTCTCTTTCTCATTCCTTGCTTTATTTAAAGAACTAGCTGGGGGTATGGCTTAATGGTAGATCATTTGCCTAGCATGCTTAAGGATCTGGGTTTGATCCCCAGCACTGCAAAAAAAAAGAAAAAAAAAAAAAAAAAAAAAAAAAAAAAAACCCAAACCAAAACAAAACAAAAACCCCAAACTTTATTTAAGGCACTACCTTCTACCAGCCACACAAGTGAGATATTTAGGAATCATTTGAAAATCTTCCCTGTTTCCATTCACCCTATTCAGCTCCAACTCAAAACAGTGATTAAATGTGGTATAATTTCATTTCAAATATCAAATCCCTCCCTTTCTTCTGATCTCTATACTACTCTCTTAGTTCAGATTCTATTGTTTCTCAATAGATCACTGCAATAGTGTCTTGATTGGTCCCCTTTCTCCTTTCTTGCTCCTTTTCGCTAGTGCCAGAATGCTTTTTCTTAAATTAAAATCTGATATTAAAAATATTCCAAGCTTAAACTTTTACAACTTTTTAAAAATTTAATTAATTAATTTATTTTTATGTGGTGCTGAGGATCAAACCCAGTGCCTCATACTTGCTAGGCAAGTGCTCTACTACTGAGCTACAACCCTTAAACATTTAATTTTTGATTAGTTCGTATATTCACGTAGTTGAATATTAAAAAGGTACATTAAGATATATAGTGAAAAATCTTGTGCCACCCAGCCACACTTTCCCATTCTATGGAGACAATAAGTATAAACATTTTCCAGTGTTTTCTTCCAGAGGTATGTTTATTTATTCATTTAAGAAATGAATTCAAATATTTACTGAGCATCTATTGTGTCCCAGGTTCTGGGGATAATGAACAAAACCCACCCAAATCCTTGCCTTTATGGATAGATTCTTCCCTCCATAAAAACAAACAAGCAACAACAACAAAACCATAAATGAGAAGATAGCATATATTCTGTTCTGTATTTGTTTTACTTATTATAAATGTCTTGAAGATTAATCCATATTAGCATATAAATACTTTTTTCCCCTGTTGCTTATCATTCTGTTTTATGGATATACTGTCCTATATTTAGCCGTTTCCCTAATGGTGGGGAATTAAGGTATTACCATGTTTTGCTGTTATAAAATGCTATAGTGGAAAGCCTTGTACGTTTGTCATTTTCCATGTGCATATCTTCAGGGAAAAATTTTAGATGTAGAATTGTTGGGTCAAAGTGTGTGCACATTTGTAAATGTGATAAATAATTTGGTCCATTGCTTTAATTTTTTAAAAATTTTGTTATGAATATTTTAAGCATACAGACAAGTACAGATGATACCATTGCAAATAAAAATGTGCTCCCTACTTATTAAACAGATGTTGACACCCTCACTGAGATTCTGCTTGTTAGGTACCTTTAGCACTTCCTTACCATTCTGATAGTCTCCCACAGACTTCTCAGAACTCATACTTTGCCATCCTAGAGTCACTGCCATGTCTCCTATCCAGGACATTGTTTTTAAATATTACTTCATTGTTAGCAAAGGATATCTTCAAAGGAAAATACCATTGTAGTATTTTTAGTGTCTGGAATCTGACCTCTCAAAAATGTTTATTTTGCCTCTTTCCTGTGCTCAAAAGCAACAAAAGAATGCTACTGGAAGTTGATGGCCTGTGTTTTTGGACACTTGTTTGATTTTTCTGGCAGAGGAGCCCAGGTGAATTAAACCAGCATGCACTTTTCTTCTCCTTGGTCTGTCAGAATAACCAAATGTGTTCACCTAAGCAGATGTCTGTGTTTAGCTGATTGGAGTTACAACTGTGTCCTCTGGGTTCTGTTAGAGTTGATGACAGAAACTGTTCTTGGAGGAGCTGAGAAGCTGTTGACCTGTGTCACACCTGGATACTTGGGACTATCCCAGTATGCTTTTGTTGAAATAAATTTTCTTTCCTCTCATCTCTATACTGGAAGTCTATAACCCTATTCCAGTGATGTGTGATTCTCACTTCTGGTCTTTTCCTTGGGTCTTCAGAATACCTGGCAGTGAGACTTTTAGGTTATTTTGTGATTGGGTAAACTAAGAGGAAAAGCTTAATAAGTCGCAGGAGGCACTGGAATCTGAGGTCATGTAGATACAGGCTCACCAGATTATGTATTTTTGCCTTCATTCTCAATTGTTGTGTTTCTTATCTCATTTGGTCTTTAGTTTTATATAACCAGTGTAGCGAGGAAAGAACTCAGGATGCATCCATTTCTTCATGGATCATATGGCCAAAAAGAAAACGACCAAGGAGAGTGAGCTGATATGGGGGTCTATAGCATAAGACACAGGTTCCCTTTAAACTCATTGTCAGGCCCTGTAGTGTAGGTCTAATCCACACCTGGCCTGGGGTGGGCACATAGTGGGTGGAATTTTTGGTCACATCTGTACTTAGTTCCCTTTAAAGCCTCCTTTGGTCTTGCCATTTCAGTCCTTTGTTTAAGCATTAGACCTGACTTCTTTTGTCTTCTGTTCCTCAGCCTTGCAGAGGCAGCTTTGGCCCTGGGACAGCCTTTTCTTCAAATGGCAAACTCATTTTCTGTCCTGCCAACCAGAAGTACAAGGTGTAATTCAACCCTTTTCTCCCTCAGACACTGCTGCCAGGGGGAGACAATGAAGAAAGTGATCTTTGTTGCTCCCTGAATAGGACCCTGAACCTGGTAGTCATTTTGTTACTGGCTTTTTAAGTCACTGAAGACATTTTTGCCCTCCTCTAAGGCCAACAGCTGCTTTGGGGTAATAGTGACAACAGCTATCAGGGTATCAATTCTTCCTTGAAGAAAACTAATGCATTTTTATGAAGGGAATTGCTTTTTGTGTCCCTGAGCCTATGCCTGAAGAGGAACAGTTAGAAGTCAGCTATGCCCTTAGGTTGATGATCCCATGACCCTCATCTCCTCTGAATCTGAGGACATTTGCATTTTTTCCCCCTCCCTGGTGTCTCTCAAGAGACTCTCAGTTCTGTATCTCCAGCACCTAAGTCAATGCCTGTTACCTGGTAAGCATGTGACAGGCATATGTTCAATAAATGATTGAATGAATTCCTTAATTTAGTTGTTCAGACTAGTTTCACTTACCTGATAAGTGTTTTGTGGGAAGTGGACTTTTGCATTTAGGAGGATTGCTTCAAGGGAATTATGAGGGTACTGGTTTCTAGAGAGGTTTTTTTTTTTTTTTTTTTGGAACTGGGGGAGCTTCAAGTTAGGACTTGATCAGTCTCTCTTCATCAGCCTAGGTCTTTCTTCTCAATTGTCAGTGTACTAGCAAACTTGCTTTCTTATTTCAGGGGTAGTATCTTAAACCTGACTCAGGCCTTCTTTTTACCTGATCTCTATTCCTTAGGCTACTTTTTAACAGTCATCCTGTCATTGCAGAGTCAGAAGCCCTCAGACTCATGCCTCATGCAGCTTAGTCTGGATTTGCTGATCTGGCTGCATTCAGTCAAGTTTCACTCAGCTCCTAGGTGCCTGTGCTCTGTAAGGGCTGTTGGAGACAGTGGGCCTTTTTTCCCCTTTGTCAGCAGCTGGCCAGAGAGTGCCTATAAACTGCCAGATCTAAAGCCATTTACTTTTGTCTCTCTGTGTCTGAAACTTAGGGCAGAATCTCTCTTCTCTCAAAGTTACCTCTTGATTCACCTTTGTGAAGCTTATTGGAAGATAAAAGATAAACAACCACAAAGAGCATATAGAGGGCTGGGGTTGTAGCTCCATGGTAGAGTGCTTGCCTAGCATGTGTGAGGCACTGGTTCAATCCTCAGCACCATAAATGAATGAATGAATGAATGAATGAATGGTCCACTGATAACTTAAAAAAAAAAAAAGCATATAGAAGCATATAGACCATGATGCTTTAAAATGCTGTTTCTGGGAAAGTTCCTGTGTCTAAGAAAGCAACTGGAGTCCAGACTATAACACTTCCCTCTCCAAGTTTGCTAGTACACTGACAATTGAGAAGAAAGACCTAGGCTGATGAAGAGAGACTGATCTCAGTTTGGAACCATCACTTATTTCATAATTCCAAAATCCTTGTTTTCTGTTTAATTTTTATCTGATAAAATGTTACTAAACAATTTTAATGGCGAAATACATAGGAAATGACAAACTACCATGTGTTATCTTTTAAATGCACTTAGTTCAAGTGGCTATTTTAAGTCAGTTGTTCCTGCTGTTAGATTGCTATTAGTCTGCCTTCCTCCTTGAGGTGGGCGGAGTCTCTGATTAGAACTCTCAGAAGGAACCAGCTCTTCTCTGGCTGATTGATCATTCCTTTTTACATTATTGCTTTCAACATTTATATTCAGATTGCACTTGTTAATTGATACCAGTTCATGACACAGAAGAAGTCTTTTTACCTGAGTTCATTGACTCCTTTCCATTAGTAAACAGAAGTTTATATGTCCAAGAACTAGAATTTTATAAGAATTTGGGGCTCTTGTTCATATAGCATTAGTAGCAAAGTCAAGTCATAAGCTATCTAGGTATTGACTCTACAACCATAGTTCTTTCCACTGTACTCTATTATTTGTCTCTTCCTAGAGAAATAAGTAGAATAACTCAAGGAAAACAGACACATGATCTGAACTGTTGTTTAATGTTTGCCTGAGTTCTTAACCTTGTTTCATAGATGAGGAATTCAGATTCCATGAGGATCATGTAGCTGTTAGACTAGGTGATTTTAAAGATACTGTGATTCTAACAATAGTACATTGTAGAATCTATATTTATTGCTTACTGTATCCTACTGTCTAACTTAGGTTCTTGAAGCATTAAACTGAATTTTAGCTTGTCTGTCTTGCCTGCTGAAGTGTTCTTTGAGAAAACGAGCCATGTATTTATGTACCACCCCAAACTACTAATACTCAAATCTATACAAAGTGGCTGACTACCTGTTGGCTAACTCATAGCATTGGATGGCGCAAAACTTGGGTTGATATATTTTTTCCAGATCATTCAAATTCTTTTTTTCCATATTTTTTATTGGAACATTATAGTTGTACATAAGGGCTGGTTACTTTTATTATTTAGCAGCAGTTAAAATTACTTAACCTGATTCTTTTTTTAAAATTACTTAACCTATTCTCTTTTCTCTTTGTTTTCACGATGCTACTTAGTTTCTCCACCTGCATCCAACCTGTATGATTGGAAGTTTTGCGGAATTTTTTATTTGGCACATTGCAAATTCTACTGTTGGTCACTGATTGGCAGCCTGTGAGTCAGGTTATCTAAAACACTTTAGGTCTTAGTGGGTAGTGGATTGGGATGGGTGTGTCTCTTTTATGAGTAGTTATTCTAGTGGGGTCTGACTCCATTAATTGCTCCTTGGTTTCTAGGATGTCAAGGCTTTTATGGTACAATGGGCAGGAGTACCAAGCTCAGATTTGGGAAACAATTATTGCCATGCTGTCTTATTGGCCTCATTTGTGACTTTTGAACAGACTATTTAGCCTCCATCTGTTTTATTATGTATAAATGGAAAGCTGCATTGTTTTTGTAAAAATATTTTCAAAGATGAATATAATCATGCAGATAAGTTGTCTTGAGTTCCTTATAACAAACATGCTATAGAAATTTGAGGGTTTCCCTCTTTTAATTATAGTATGTGTACCTTATCCTAAGAGTCTGTGACTATTGGGTTGATCATCTTTTTGAGACTAATGGAGTAGCAGGAAATTTGCAAAAGTTATTGACGCATTAAGGAACTCAAAAACGAATGGGCTAAATGCAATAGTGCCCTGAGCTGGATGTGTGGTGACATTTGGGCTGTATTTTCACCCTTATTATCTCTGGAGAAGGTCGGCCTCCCAGATTATTATTCTTTTAGCATTTAGGGAGTGGGTGTAACAGTTTTTGCTGCTTTCCTCTCCCTGTGTTGGATAGGATTGGTAGGAGTCTCCTGTGTGGTGTGGCTGTATTCCAGTCTGTAAACATGACTGCTGTAAGGAGAGTACAGAGTTGGTTGTTTGTTTTGTGAAACCTGTCCCTTTGCCTTGTGATATTTGCACAAGAGCTCCTGTTGTGGTGACATTCTTGTGGTGAGTGGGGTCCTTTAAAAACATAGTTCTCAAATATTAAACGAATATTTAATGCTAATTAAATAAAACGAATATTTAACCCTAACTGGTGCCCTGAAAAGCATTTAAGCCTCTCCCTAGAATTTAAGCAAGAGGAGCAGTAATCCCTGTAGAGCCTGGTCTACAGACTAGAGAGAAGGTGGCAGATGAAGTGGCAGATGATAGGCAGGGACTGTTGTTGTCTCCTGGCTCATTTGCACAAAGGAGGGGCTGATGTCTCCTGGGGAGACATTTCCGCCCTCTGCAACAAACGAGGGTGCACAAAAGGGCTGTAATGTAAAGAGGCTTCTCTAGTGACGACATGTGCACACATGGTCAAAGTCCAGTTCTCCGGGGCTAGTGGAAGAGGGAGTAGAGATCAGTCGGTTTGCATGCTCCCACTTCTCAGCTGTCACTGCACCATGGTGCCTACTTCCAGCCACTGAACTAACAACGCTGGGCCAGGGCATGAATGCTTACAAGTACCAGAAGTTCCTGGAGGGACTCAACAACCTTAGAGGTACTATAAAGCTTCAGGCTGTCCTTTTGTTTTTGCTATTCATGTGGGTCTTTACTTTCCATTAATAACTTATGAACTTACAAGGTCCTCTTACTCTGAGCTAGTCATATTCATTATGTGTTTAAGGCAGTTATGCAGAAGGAACAGAATTCATCAATGTAATCCTGGGTGAGTAGGTGAGAATCCCCTCAGGTGTGTCTCTTGCTTGAATGGGCATATGAGAAATGTCTCCTGTTCTCTTGAGCTCAGCAGGGATCAGGGCACTCCCTGTTTTCTTTGAGGCAGTCCAGCAATGTGGGTGGAGGGCTCTTGCCTTGGGTGCTGTAGATTCACGAAGGTGTAGCTAGGTTTCTTGGGCCAGGTTTTCTAGTTGCCTGTGTCTACAGTGAGTCAGAATCCCATCTGAAGAAACAGGGAGCAGGAAGGGAAGTGGAGGAAGGAATGCAGGTTGATGGACTATAGATGCCTTTGTAAAGTGAAAATTAATGATTTTGAAACTTTTTGTTAAAATAATATAAAAAGCTCTGAAATTTGAATAGTGTTTTCTTTGCATCATTGACAAACTCCTTACCATAAATGAGAAGAATGCAGTCAGATGTGATGATGTAGGATTCTTTTTGGCTATTAAGGAGGAAAATGAGTAAAATATTTTACTTCCCTTCTCTAATTAATAGATAGATTATTTCCCTGTGCAGAGGAGGATGCTCAAACATCTGTCTTTCAATCAGCAGTCAGGATTCTGGACCCAGAGCGATCATTGCCTGTGGAGAGGGTGGGAGAATGTCATGAGAGGAAAAGGCTTTTGGGGGATAAGAGGAGTGACAGACAGAATGTAGGCAGATAGCTAGGCTTTTTTCCTGCCAGGATATGTGGATATTTTACCTTCTTTGACTAGCTGTTGAAGAACTCCTTTTAGAAAACATGTATGTGAAAAGCTTTGTAGGGATATTCAGGTTGAGTGTCCCTACTCTGTAAATCTAGAATCTGAAATGCTCTGAAATCAAACTGTTTTGAGTATCATGTTATCCTTCAAGTTTTAAGATTTACAGAGCATTTTTGATTTTGAATTTTGGATTAGGATCCAGTGTTCAACTCATAAAATCTATGCAAATATTCAAAATCCAAAAAAATCCAAAATCTGAAACACATCTGCTGCTAGGCATTTCAGATCAGGCATGTTAAGCCTATACAACTACAAAGTATTTCTATTTGATCTCTAGCTTCTCTTCCCCTTTCTCTCCCCACACCCTGTGTAACCTTCCCAAAACAAACAAACAAATAAACAAACCAACAAACAAAAAACTTCTGACAGCTGGAGTCAATCCCTTCTAAGTTCTGGGCTCTGCAAGCTCATCATGTATCAGTCAGGTCTTTGCAAGAATGAGCCAAATTAACTATTGCTGTCACTTCCCTGTCAAAGGAAGTTTGAAGAGGGCAGAAATAGTCTAGATTCTTCATCCAGTCTCATGGGGGAAGAGAAGGGAAGAAGGAGGCACAGATATCAGTGCTGCTTCTTAGCTGCTCTTCCAGTTTTTGGATCTTGTTAGAGACTATCTGAAGAAAGGTGCTAGAATATTCTATACAAAAGCCCCCCTTTTTACCCTATTTTTGGTGTTGGAGGGATACTTCTATTTTCTGGGGCACAATGCCTGTCCAACAGCAGAAGCCCTTTCCCTCCTTTGTTTATAAAATTTGTAGCAGGATTATCAAACTTAATTAACCTGCATATTTCTTCAGTAAAAGAGGCTCCAAGTAGGAATACCAGGCCTCTCCTGGAATACTGAGGCTCTTGGTGTGACTTTACAATCTCTTATCCTTAGTTTCATTCTTTTCATAGAAAACTCACTAAGATTTTCTGAAGATGGGTCAGTGGTGGAGTGGGTGGAAACTATGAGATTTACTTGTCCATCCTTTAATTGGAGAATGTAGCTTTTTTGTTGTTTGTTTCAGTTTTGTTATTTTCAAGGGTTTAGTTGAACAGGTAACCTCACTAGGAATGGCCATGGCCTGTGCTAATCAAATATAGCAGGGATCCTGGTACATTGCTGAGGCTTTTAGGAGATCACACCATTCATAATTCATTCTGTTGTGAGTTCTTTAGGAACAAAGTGCAGGTATGACTATATAGAAGGAGGAATCCTTTTTCATTTCCTAAATGAGAGAGTTTTTTTGGTCCTGTTTCCTCTAACCCTCCTGACTTTCTCAGTGGTGTTAATGGAACAGATGGTTCTTGGCTTGATCCTCTTGGGGTATAAAGGTTTGAAATTGTACCTAGAAAATCTTTTGGAAGTGGTCATGTTGAAACCAGTTTGGCAATCATGTGTTTCTAGCCCACTATCAGTTGATTTTTTTCTCCCTCCTCTTTTGCCCTATTTATCCTAGGAATGAATAACATTTCTAGGAATCAATGAGCAGAGGATAAGAAATACCTATCATGGGGAGTGTCCTATGTGGGGCTAATTCAAAGAGGAAAAAGACCCCAGCAGCAGCAGCTCCCCACTCTAGACCCTGGGCCTCTCTACCATGTCCTTCTAGTTCTACACCTTTAAGATGAACTCAAAAGCACTCATTGGTATGGACATTAAATAGGGATGGACATGGACACACACACACACTTCAGTGTCTGAAGTGAGGTCAAGATTCACCAAGTGGGGCTGGGGATATGGCTCAAGCGGTAGCCTGCTCGCCTGGCATGCGCAGGGCACTGGGTTCGATCCTCAGCACCACATAAAAATAAAATAAAGATGTTGTATCCACCGAAAACTAAAAAATAAATATTAAAAAATTCTTTCTCTCAAAAAAAAAAAAAGATTCACCAAGTGTTAATTCTTTTTTCTTTTTCTTTTTGTAGTTGTAGATGGACAGCATAACTTTATTTATTTATTTTTAAGTGGTGCTGAGGATCGAACCCAGTGTCTCACATGTGCTAGGCAAGCACTCTGCCACTGGGCCCCAGCCCCAGCCCACCAAGTGTTAGTTTTACCTCTTGTTGCTCCTTCCTCTCTCAGAGACTTCTTTGAATCACAGTGAGTTTTTGTACCTGTTTTGCTCCAGGATGAGCCGGACCAGGTTGTGGGTTGGTAGTCCCAGTCATCACCCACATATTTGGCTCCACGCCTTCATCTCACCGTAGGATTGTTAGTATTGTTAAGACTGGACTAGAGCACTAGTTCTTTTTTTTTTTTTTATATATATATATCTTTAATTTTCAATTCATTTTTATATGGTGCTGAGGTTGGAACCCAGTGCCTCACACATGTGAGGCAAGTGCTCTGCCACTAAGCCACAACCCTAGCCCTAGAGCATTAGTTTTACTAGAAATAATGGTAAGCATTCAGTGAATGTCAGTTGTGGACTAGGCACTGTCTGTACTTTGCATATGTTAACCCATGACATGACTGATCTAAGAACAGGATTCCTCTGTCCTGCTAAGGAAATGACAGTGCCTGGGAGTATGTCAACCAAGATATCTAATGTTATGATGGTGCTGACCATGTGAAGTAGGGAAGAATGTCCACATCTGACCAATTGTATATATAAAACATACTTAGGTACCTTTCTCTCTCTCTTGAGAGTAGCAATATGGTGCTTTGGAATAAATTTTTTCTCTCCACATTACTCCCCTTGAACTGTGTTTGGTTTCTAATCTTTCATTCAGTGGTATTTGCTTCATTCACTTATATATATTGTATATGGTCTTTTCTCTTTAAATTAAAAAATATTATTATTTTTTTTTAGTTGGACACAATACCTTTATTTTATTTATTTAAATGTGGTGCTGAGGATTGAACCCAGGGCCTTTCAAGTACTAGGTGAGCACTCTACCGCTGAGCCACAACCCCAGCCCTTGTATAATGGACTTTATACATAAAAAACATAACACAGAGAGTTAGGTACAAACCATTGCCTGTGTCAAACCCTCCTGTGGGTTGAGTTTCACCTACTGTCTACTGATTATGGTGAATAGCTGCTTCCCTTCTTCATTTCACCTGTAAATTTGTGTTCCAGAAGGGCTGACTGGAGAGGGTAATTGGCTCCCCTCTTCGTTTAGCTACTGACTTTTGCTTTCCTTGACATGGTTTAGCTTGCAGCCATTCTACCATCTAGTGTGTAACTGTTGAATTGGAAGCCCCCTGGGGAATACACATTCATATACATTTTTTTTTTTTTTTAAAGCTCTGGTCCCTATTTCCTGTGAATCTTTGCTACTCTGATGCCAGGATTGGGATGTAGTACTGCTGCTTCTTCAATACTTAACTCGTATTTCTCAAGCCTGCATAATATGTAGCCATTGGGTAATTTCTCTCATAGTTATGACAGGTTGAACTATCAGCTGAAGTTCTGCTCTTTGGCAGGGCCCAGACCTGTGATATGATTGATAATTGGGGATTAACTAGGGAGGCAAAGAGGTAGTGAGGTGAAGAGAAAGTTGTTTTCTAGCTTTTGCTAAACAGAATTTATGGTAGGGCTCAGAGATAATGACTGATTTTTTTTTCCCCCCAAGAGCAGTCTACCCCAGTGTATCCATGTATTTTCAAAAATCCTTTCTTCCTTTGCATATACTGTCCTATTCCCTTCAGCCTAAAATACTGCTAACTCTTTCTCTTTGGAGCAAATTTGTATTTATCCTTCAGTGCTTACTTTCCCTCATAGTTTTTGTGTTTGCCCTCCTACGTAAAGTTATTCTCTTTCATTCATCCAGGTTGTCAAAGCACTTTAACCATACTTTTTAGAGCATATCACATTTTGTTATGTTATTAGACATTTGATTTTTTTTTCTGCTAGTTTTTACTTTTCTGACAAGTTTCCTATAACTTCCTATAATCTTCAGTTTCTTCATTTATAAGAATGGGGATTCTAATAGAATCTACCCCACAAGATATTGTAAGGATTAAATGAGATGATGGATGTAACATCTGATACAGAATAGGAGCCCAGTAGATACTGTACTTAGTTGTTATGCAAGTTTATCCTTGCATTTCCTTCACCAGCATAGTGTCTGGCACATTGAACCAAACTTATGTAGCTAATGCCCTTCAGGAGTACATCATAAGAAGTTAAAAAAAAAAAAAAAAGTCTGACAATGGTGCCTATGCTTGTATACATTTATTTAACCATACTGTGTATGTGTATGTGTGTGTGTGTGTGTGTGTGTTTGTGTTTCTCTTCAGTGCCAGATTATGACCCTTATAAGAAATTCCACAATCATTTTGTTATAATACCTAATTTTGGGTCAAAAATGGTATCATCCAAGACAAAAGTAAATCCAGTCTCAGAGAATAAAAATGTACTATTATTGGTCACATTGGAAAGATGGTTCTGCTCGTCTGTAGTCAGTTCCACATGAGGAGTCCCAATGTATTTTGGATGGTGGCAATACTGTTGACTAAGTGAAAAAGGTGACTACTGAAAAGGAACACAGACCTTTTGATTCTATTAATTTGGGCATGTTTGTCAAATCAACTTTCTTATTATCTTATAGCTTTACTTTGGACGTTCATATAGTCGGCCAACTAAGAAGCCTGTCCTTGTTGCCACATCTGGGCAAGCAGGACACACCCTCTTATCCCAACATATGCCTCAGAGAGTATACTGGGGTGAGGCTTTTCCCTCCTCTTTAACATGGCTAATAAAGAACCCCCCAATGATAGATATAACTTTGTTGTCTTTATAGAAAGCATGGGGGGAAATTTTAGAAATCACCAAAACCTACAACCTTTAGGTCACTAGGCTTATAGGTTATTGTATTTCTATCTAGATTTTTTCTATTCGTTTTTAAATGTTGTGCTTTTATATATACATTATTATTGTAATGTTGTTATTTACCTTATTCTTTATTAATTTGTGAGCATACTTTGTACTTTTAGCTGTTTTTCCTACAATATGATTTTTTTGGTGACTATATGGATTTTCATAGAATGGCAATATTATTTATTTAACATTCCCCAATTGTGGAGTTATACGTTTATAACTTTTCATTGCTATAATATGATAATGAAAATTGTTATAAATAAATTTTTCTGCCAGGCATCGTAGCGCACATCTGTGATCCCAGTGACTTGGAAGGCTAAGGCAGGAAGATTGGGAGTTCAAAGCCAGTCTTAGCAACTTAATGAGGCTCTAAGCAACTTATCGAGACCATGTCTCTAAATAAAATAAAAAAGGAGTGGGGGGTCTGGGGTTATAGCTCAGCAGTAAAAAGCACTTGCTTTGTACATATGACGCACTGGGTTTGATCCTCAGCACCACATAAAAATAAATAAAGGTTGTGTCCATATTAAAAAAAAAATCTTTAAAAAAAGAAAAAGGGGTAGGGATGTGGCTCAGTGGATGAGCACCCCTGGGTTCAATCTGCATACCCCCCCAAAAAAAATACACACACACACACACACACACACACATTGAGTCTTTTTTTTTTTTTAATGTTGAATACAAACTACCTTTTTTTTTTTTTAAAGAGAGAGAGAGAGAGAGAATTTTTTTAAATATTTATTTTTTAGTTCTCGGCGGACACAACATCTTTGTTTGTATGTGGTGCTGAGGATCGAACCCGGGCCGCACGCATGGCAGGCGAGCGCGCTAACGCTTGAGCCACATCCCCAGCCCCACATTGAGTCTTAATACATGTATACAAAGCTCTCAATGTTTTAATTTTATTTTACTCTATAAAGGTACTGAGGGCAAGAAGAGGATACCTATAACACTGAATACCCCTTGATAGCTCTCATCTGCTTGCCTGCTAGGGATAGCCATGTCTTCAGGATTAGTGGCCATCTGGCTCAGATGTTTTATTATCCAGTTTATTTTGTGGTGGGACAGATGCCAAGTGTCTCACTTAGTCAATGGCTCCACATGTCATCATCATATCACTGCACTCTGAAGCTTTTCTCCTAGCAGCTCCAGGCGTTTAAATGGCTTCCGTCATCCTTCCAATGCTAGTACTTCTTTCTCTTGTGCAGGGGAGAGATCCACTCAGGTTGACTGGGAAACTGCAGTATCAAGAATGACCTAACCCAGGGCTGGGGTTGTGGCTCAAGTGGTAGCGGCTTGCCTGGCATGTGCGAGGCACTGGGTTCGATCCTCAGCACCACATAGAAATAAAATAAAGATATTGTATCCACCCAAAACTAAAAAATAAATATTTAAAAAAAAAAAAAAGTGACCTAACCCCGGGCTGGGGCTGGGGCTGGGGCTGGGGCTGGGCGGGCTCAGTGGTAAAGCGCTTGCCTAGCATGCGTAAGGCACTGAGTTTGATACTTAGCACCACATAGAAATAAATAAATAAAAATAAAGGTGTTGTGTCCATCTACAAGTATATAATGTGTGTATGTGTGTGTGTGTGTGTGTGTGTGTATGTGTATGAATGACCCGACTAATGCTGTTTAGAAATCCTACATTGGGACCTAGATTGGTACCAGGTTGAAATTTTCTTTGCTTCCTTGCTATTATTGAACTAACACGTAACTGGTAAGTTAAGCCAGCTTAACCTAATATAATAGATTGAAAAACTACTATGTCATTTGTATTTTTTTTATATTTCCTATTTTGTATTTTATTTAGAGACAAGGTCTCACTGAGTTGCTTAGTGCCACGCAGTTGCTGAGGGTAGCTTTGAACTCGTGATCCTCCTGCCTCAGCCTCTAGAGCCACTGGGATTATACCTGGCAACACCCTTGCTTTTGATAGGTGTTTGCCTCTGGAAGAAATAGAACTGGTTCTGTGTTTAAATCAATGTATTGCAGCCAATTGCAAGTCAACTTCTGTTATTGGGAGCAGCAGCCTTAGAGTAGAAAAACCAGCCTTGTTTCTGCCTTGAAGTTGAGATCCTGCAAGAGATAATGTGAGATTTTTCTAGCTGATGATTGGTTGTTAACTTTATAGCTATTTGGAGGTTAGCTTGAATCTGAGAGAAGGCATATGTGTGGGACTTTGTGTGCTGGGGGTCAATAAGAAAGTCTCAACAATAGTCAGGACAGTGGAAAATGGCTTGAGTCACAGACGGGATTGCATCCTTCACAGTGAGAACTGTCTGCCCCTCCCATTCCCAGAGCCCTTAAGCAACCTGTCTGTCACAAAGGGGTGATTCTCTCTACTGCCGGGACTCTGAGTCTGCATGCTTCTGGGGTGAGGCCTGTCAACACCTTTTAAGTCACCAAGCACCCAGTGGACCCTGTACTTTGAATGGTTGGCAGTTTTGAACTATTTAAGTTTATTCTCTTTACTGGTATATTTTCTAGACTTACTGGGTGGCACTGGACTAGAGAGGGATATCAGATCAAGTTCACTTTATATTGGTTTCTGTTGCTGTGGGTTTGCAAAGTGTTGGGTACTTTGTGTCTTTTTTATTACAATTGGAGATGGTTGTTACACTATCCCTTTGTCTCAAAGAGTAAGTCTATAATAGCTAACAAAGTATAAATTATCACTCACACGCAGGCTCTGTGTGTGTGTGTGTGTGTGTGTGTGTGTGTATTGTTTGGAAGTAGGTAGTAGTATTGAAAAGTTAAGTATTGAAAAGTTTGTCCACAATGTTTTGCTGCAGTTGCTGTTGACTCTCCTATAAAATTCCAGCCTAGTACTTCCTATTATGTATTTGTTACTCATCAGAGCAAATGGGGAGATGGTCCCTCTGTATAAATACCAGTTTTAAATAGCATCTTTTGCTCATTGTGGCAGGAGCCCTTTAGACGTCCTGAATTAATATATCTTAAAATCCTTTGATTTGGAAGATCATTTTTTACAATTTATAGTCAACCAACTGCCTCATTCCCTGATAATATTTCATACTTTATGTATGTTTCTTTTGCTAGAAATCACGATCTTCTTCCTTTCTTTCATTGAGAACCTCCTATATGCCAGACCCTTTACAAGATACCAAGGATATAGAGATAACCAAGTCCCTGTCCTTGAGGGTTTAATAGTCATTTATTTATAATATAAATTATTTTATTTATAATATATTGTATATATATTATATATCCCATACCCATAGCAGGTGCTCTCATTGAAATATGAATAAAATACGGTGAGAACAGAGGTAGAGTGATCAATGTCAGCAACATGGTGGGGCTTGGGAAAGCATTGCAGTGGTATTGGTCTTTAAACTGGATCTTGAAGTTGAGTAGAAGTTTGTTAATTAAGACAGGAGAAAAGGTATTCTGAGAAGACTAACAGGGTGTGCAAAAAATAGATTTTTCTGTGGTTGGGAATTGAACCTAAGGGCACTTTACCACTGAGCTATATCCCCAGTTCTTTTTATTTTTGCTTTGAGACAGGGTCTCACTAAGTTGCCCAGCTTGACTTTGAACTTGAATTCTGCCTCCTGAATCACTGAAAAGTTGTGCTTACCACACCTGGCTCAGGTTTTCTCTTAAGTTGCAAACTCCTAATTCTATTTCCTACCATTTTAAATCAATCTCTCTCTCTCTCTCTCTCTCTCTCTCTCTCTCTCTCTCTTGTTCTCTCCCCCCCTCCTTTCTCTCTCTCT
>NW_026000082.1:25031097-25053584 GCF_001458135.2 Marmota marmota marmota | reverse complement strand
TCTCTCTCTCTCTCTCTCTCTCTCCTGGAAAAGAATGAGAAGTGTTACAAATGTAGGAAGCTGGAGAGGATGGGTAAGTTATTTAGTCTGGGAGATAAGGCTGGGATAGCAAGTTAGATGTTACAAAGGACTAAGGTAGAATATAATAATATAGGTTCTAGAGGGCACTGGTTGTTTTTTGTTTTGTTTTGTTTTTTTGGTACTAGAAATTAAACCCAGAGGTGCTTAACCACTGAGGCACATCTGCAACCCATTTTTGTATCTTATTGCTTAGGGCCCAGCCAAATTGCCCAGGCTGGCTTTGAACTTGTGATTCTCCTTCCTCAGCCTCCAGAGACATTGGGATTATAGGCGTGTGCCACCACACCCAACACTAAATATTTTCTTTTTTTTTTTTTTTAAATCATTTTACCAGTTCTTGTTTTTTTTTTTTTATTGGTTGTTCAAAACATTACAAAGCTCTTGACATATCATATTTCATACATTAGATTCAAGTGGGTTATGAACTCCCATTTTTGACACTAAATATTTTCAAAGCAAAGGAATAGTATAAAGAATCAGGGGAGTGTTTATTTATTTATTTAGTGACAGGAGACACTAAATAAATAAAGCAAAGGCATAGTATAAAGAATCAGGGGAGTATTTATTTATTTATTTATTGACAGGAGTATAACTATATAGCAGGGTAAAAGATCATTTATAGAAACACGGGGCCACAGTTAAACCAGTAAATACCTAATTTTAGTTTGTTTAGGATGCAAAGAGGTGAAAGAAGAAGTGAAGAACAGGCATATGAAATATTTCTAAAAGAGAGTGTAGAAACAAACAGGTTTTATGCTGGACAACATAAAGTGTATCTAGAGATATAGTTGAGATCCACCTTACACCTACAACTCAAGTTGAATCTGACCTTCATATTGTGCAGTGCTTCCCAGGTAATATGCTCCAGTCTGAGACCTGGGGAATAGCTAGAGAACAGCAGCCCAAGGTTTAAGTTATCTGTTTTTCAGAAATTCTCCTGGCTACTGTAGCTATTCTAGGTCTTCATCTTTATGTATGCCTTTATAGTCAGATTTAGGATGTTGATTTCCTTCTGTGTTGGAGGGTTGGCATTGGGCACTATTTATTATATCTTTGCCTATTTAAAATATTCTCTTCCTTGAGCTTCAGCAAGAGCATTTCTTGTTTTTCTTTACCTATCTGATTTTTGTTTGTTTTGGGGTGCTGGGGATCAAACCCAGGACCTCATGCTTGGTAAGAACTGCTGTATCACTGAGCTATACCCATAGTCCCTCCTTCTTCTGACTCTTAATGTGACAATTTCCTAAGGGCTAAGGCAGTTTGATGAAGTAGGAAGAACATGTAGAGTTCAAATCTCTTGGTAGAGCCGAGTTCAAATCCAGTTTTTTGCATATATCAGCTGAGCGACTAGGGACAGTTACTTACTCTCTGAGTCTTAGTTTTCTCATCTGTAAAATGAGGTTAATAATATCTTCTATATCAAATTATGAGGATTAAATGAAATGGCATAGTGCTAATGCACAAACACATGATATATAGCTGGTGTTTTTTTTAAAATTTTTTCTAATTATTTATACTTGACAACAGAGTGCATTTTGGTTCATTGTACACAAATGGAGCACAGCTTTTCATTTCTCTGGTAGTATATGATGTAGAGTTGCATCATATGTGCAGTTATTACATGTACCTAGGGGTAGTGATATCTGTCTCATTCTACTGTCTTTCCTACCCCCATGTCCCCTCCCCTCCCCTCCCTTACCTTTGCCCAATCAAAGTTCCTTTGCAACCCCCTCCCCGGAATTAGGGATTAATATCTACTTATCAGGGAGAACATTTGGCCTTTGGTTTTTTGAGTTGGCTTACTTCACTTACTATAGTATTCTCCAACTCCATTCTTGTACCTGCAAATGCCATAATTTTATTCTCTTTTAAAGCTGAGTAATATTCCATTGTGTGTATGTATATATTATATAAAATACTTTCTTACTTTCTTTATCCATTCTTCGATTGAAGGGCCTCTAGGTTGGTTCCACAAGTTTGTGAATTAAGGTGCTATAAACATTGACGTGGCTGCGTCACTATAATAACTGATTTTATGTCCTTTGGGTATAGACCAAGGAGTGGGATAACTGGGTCAAATGGTGATTCCATTCCAAGATTTTTAAGGACTCTCCATACTATTTTCCAGAACAGCAACAGTTTGCAGAGCCACCAGCTGGGTATGAGGGTACCTTTTCCCCCATATCCTCACCAACACTTATTGTTGCTTATATTCTTGATAATTAAAATAGACATACCAATGGTACAGAATAGAAGACACAGAGACAAACCCACATAAATACAGTTATCTCATTTTTGACAAAGGCACCAAAAACATACATTGGCAAAAAGATAGCCTCTTCAATAAATGGTACTGGGAAAACTGGAAATCCATATGCAGCAAATTGCAATTAAACCCCTATCTCTCACCTTGCACAAACTCAACTCAAAGTGGATCAAGGACCTAGCAATTAGACCAGAGACCCTGTGCCTAATAGAAGAAAAAGTAGGCCCAAATCTCTATCATGTTGGATTAGGTCCTAACTTCCTTAACAAGACTCTTAAAAGATCAAGAAATAAAATCAAGAATTTACAAATGGAATGGATTCAAACTAAAAATCTTCTTAGCAAAGGAAACAATAATGTGAAGAGAAATTAAAACAACAACAACAATAACAATAACGTGAAGAGAGAGCCCACGGAGTGGGAGAACATCTTTACTATACACATATCAGATAGAGTACTAATTTCCAGGATATATAAAGTACTCAAAAAACTCAACACCAAAAGAATAAATAACTCAATCAATAAGTGGGCTAAGGAAATGAGCAGATAATTCACAGAAGATATATAATCAATCAACAAATATATTAAAAAATGTTCAGCTTCACTAATAATTAGAGAAATGGTGTTATTATTAATGCTGCTCCTGATCATCTCTTCTTTCTGAAACTAGTCCTTTTGGTTTCACCGTTCCTTTTTCTTTCTTTTTTTCTGTTAGTGGGGATTGAACCCAGGGGCACTTTATCAGAGCTGCATCTCCAGCCCTTTTTATTTTTATTTTGTGACAAATTCTTGCTGGCATTGTGCCTCTGTGCCCCGAAGCTGGCATTAAACTTGTGATCCTCTACCTCAGTGTCCCAGTTACCTGGGATTACAGACGTGGGCCACCACACCTGGCTCAGCTTTTCTTTTTAGGTTACAAACTCCCAAGTCTGTCTCCTACCACTTAAAATCTCTAAATTTTTTTAAATGTAATTTTTTTTTTTATTTTTTAGTTTTCGGCGGACACAACATCTTTGTTTGTATGTGGTGCTGAGGATCCAAAATGGGCCGCACACATCCCAGGCGAGCGCGCTACCGCTTGAGCCACATCCCCAGCCCCAGTAATTTTTTTTAATTGTGGAAAAACAACAAAATTTATTCTACTCAGAATTTTAAGTGTATAGCATAGATTATTTATTAACTGTATATATACTATTGCACAGCGTATGTCTAAAACTTTTTCAACTTGTATGACTGAAATGCTGTAGCCATTGAGTAGCAACTTTCTATTTCTCTTCCCCCTGTTCCTGACAACCACCATTCTACTTTCTGCTGTTATGAATTTCACTGCTTTAAATACTTCATATAAGTGGAATCATGCACTATTTGTCCTTTTGTGACTGATTTCATTTAGCATGATGTCCTCAAGTTTCATCCATGTTGTTCCATATGACACAATTCCCTTCTTTTTTTTTTTTTTTTTTAAGTCTCTCTCTCTCTCTTTCCAATTGACTACAGGACATCTGTACTTGGACATCACCTTGAATTCAGTATTTTCAAAATCAAGCTTACACTTGGCTTCCCTCCCTTAGTTCCCATTTTTGACAGTTGTGTTCATATTCCCCCAGCCTCCAAAACAGGAAACCCTGGAGACATCTTGACTCTTCTCTCTTCATCAACCCCCATTCTCAATCTGTCATTGAGTTCTTTTGTTTCTTCAGAATGTCTCTTAAGTTTGTCCTTTTCCCCCCTTTTCTCTTGCCATGATTCTAGTCTAGTCATTCATCACCTCATGCCTGAATTATGGCACTGCCTCTGATTTTGTTTCCTGTGTTCTGTTTCTCCCTTAAGTTCACTTTAGCAGCTACTTTCTTGTATTTCCTATTGCTTAAAGTAAAAAATTTTAAATGTGATCTCTTATGGTCTGATCTCCTACTTATCCAGGCTTTCTTACATAATTTTTTAGAACACACCTTCAGTTCAGACAAATCTGTCTCCTCATTGTGCCTCAGTGCCCCTCATTCATTCTCCCCTGTTGCCTTTTCTTGTGCAGTTCTCTTTACTTGGAATGCTGCTGTTCTTTATACTAATCTGGAGTCTCTCCAGCCCTACAAGCCTCACTTCAGGTCTTTATTCTCATGAAACCTCTCCGATTAGTGAAGTCCAAGTTGATACATCACTTCCACATGCTAGTTTTATCTCAGTGTTGAATCTGTGAGCCTTTTGAGGCTTCTATTTTTAGGCCTTGTAGTTCTGTAACTGTCATGGTGACTAGCTCATGCCTAGCCAAATTTAAGTGCTCATTACTGAGCCCTTTTAAAATGTAGTAACCAAGTAAATGATTATTTTGTTTGATAAATGTGTATGAGCACCTACCACCGTGAGTGCTCTGCTGGGCACTTGGGATCCAGCAGTAAACAACAAATATTTGTTGTTTGCACTGGGATTTAGCAGTAAACAAAATATTTATTTGTGGACTGGATTTGAGGAAGCCAGGCAGAACTCAAAGTAAGGACAGGTGACAAAGAGAGGGAGACTTAGGAAAATAAGGCACAAATAAAACAACCATCATAAGCCAGGTGTAGTGGTGCATGCCTATAATCCTAGCTACTTGGGAGGCTGAGGCAGGGGGATCACAAGTTATAGGCCAGTCTGGGCAATTTAGCAGGACTGTGCTTAAAATAAAAAAATAAAAGGTCTGGGGGTGTAGCTCAGTGGTAGAGTGCTCCTGGGATCAATCCCCAGTACTGCAAAAGCAAAACAAGGCTTATAGGGAAAAGGTATTTAATGGATTTATTCAGCAAACAATTTGAGTATCCACTGATACCAGTTTATTCTAGCCATTATGAATATACCAGCAAATAAGACAAAGTAAGTACTGCTTAACCACTGACCTACATCATCAGCCCTTTTTATTTTTTATTTCCAGACAGAGTCTCGCCAAGTTGCTTAGGGTCTCAAAAAGTTGCCCAGGTTGGCCTTGAACTTGCAAATTCTCCTACCTCAGCTTCTACAGTCACTGGGATTACAGTGTGGATTTACCAAATCTGGATCTTTTTCATGTTCTTTTTTGGTAGAATTTATTTTTTATATCTTAGAGGCATTTTTAAAAAATGAAAAGTACAATATTGGAGGTAGCACATCTGTAGAAAGTCAGCAGTGAAGGAGTTAATCTGCTTATAGGGCTCTAGTGTTTGTTGAAACAGATGGTTTCTCTGCCCTAGGGTGTATTTCTAAAGGGGATTAGAGGACTGGTCTGAAGAGGGCGTGAGACCCTATGGCTCACCCCATAGCGCACACACCTGCTGTTCTGGCGCCTGGTGAGCTATGTAACTTGTCTCCCACTTGGTAGGCACTTGTTTGCAGGATTGTGATTGTGGCTGTAGAGCTGGCTGTATGCTTCTGGCATTTTTATTTTTCTTTCTTGACTTTTATTTATTGTCCAGCATCAATGAAGTCCTATCTTAATATAACAGATGTTGAGGCTTGTCTGTTCCCTTATATTCATATTTACTTTGACATAATTGTAATTTTTGTGTGTGTGTATGTATGTATTTCTTGATTTTTTTTTACTGTGGTAAAATATACATAAAATTTCCCATTGTAACCACTATTAAAGCTTGTATTGCATTGACTTTAGTTACATTCACATTATTATGCAACCATCATGATTATTTAGTTCAAGAACATTTTCGTGACCCTACATGGAAATCTGGTGTTCATTTGGCAGTAACTGCCCAACTCTAACCCCCTTTCAACACTAGTCTGCTTTTCTGATTTGCTTGTTCTGAATATTTTATATAAATGGATTCATCTATATAAAATGATGCATCTGACTTCTTTCATTTAGTATGTGTGTGTGTGTATGTTTATAGGTCTTTTTCATGTAACATTATAAAAATTTTTTAAGGGTTTTCTTAAAGTTGTTATTTTAAGATATCTTGTTGATAATGGCTTTACTTAGTCATTGTCTTTTTGTTGAATATTTGAATTTTTTCAGGTTGTTGTAGTAATTAGAAAAATACTACAACAGACTTGTCCCTTACTATGGTGCTGCTACCTTTCTGAAAAAGGTTGCATACCAGCTGCAGAAGAATCATTGTTCCTGATTTAGGATGACCTGCTATCCATCTTTCTGGGAGAACAGTCAAATAACAAATTTTATATAGAAGGGAGCATTATTTGCAACATAAGAGCTTGCCTCCCAGGGAATCCTGGGAAATTTTTCCCCTACTGTTTAGAATTCTTCTCTGACACTCCTTCTACTCCTTTAGGTGTAGGAAAGAATTGATTAGAGCATTTGAAGATGAACTGTTTTATTCATTTATTCATTGAACTAATATTTGAGAGCCTATTATATGCCAGGCATTTGAAATTTGCTGGTGCTTGTGCTTCACTGAGCAGCACCTTTCACTGCATGGCCCTTTGGTACTGCTTGGGAACAAGATGAGGACTTGCTTCCAGGTTAATCAGAAAGGATCTAGAGGCCTGAGCCACAAGGGGCCTTATTACCTCATGGTTTAACACCTCAAGGTTTGGTGCCATTATAGATACTAATCACACATTAATTTGGGCTGCTCATTCCAGAAGATTTCAAGGCCAGCCTGAGACTCTTCATACATGGATGCCTTTGTTCACCACTCTGTCAGAGTTCTGGGTGCTACATGTGCTGGCCTGTGGCCTCTTAATAGTTTCCTTCATGATTTCCTGGGCAAGTCAGCAACGGGGAGGGTGCTTGTTGGCTGGGCATAAGGGCTTCAGGGACTTTTTAAAATGTGTTCATGCAACAGGTGGGTTAGAGTGTCAGATTGTGATTCTAACATAACTATATCTGGGATTAGTGCTCCTGAGTCCATTTGTCTTCAGTAGACTGTCTCACCATCCCACTTTCCTTACTGATCCATTTAACAAACTATTCTGAATTTCTCTGTACCCTTCTGGGAAAACATAAACCACTTGGGGTAATTCAGGGCCACACTGTGTTGCCAAATCTTAACTGTTCATTCAGGAAAGTGCTAAAATTTTGAATTATTGATTTAGGTTGAAGAGCAGAAAGGCTAGTGAGAAATGCAAGCTAGAAAGCCAAACTAGGAGTTTGGCTGCCATTTTCCACCTACCACTTTTTTTTTTTAAGAGTTAGAATTTAATTTATTCTGTGTCTCTATTTTCAGATGTGTTTTTCCTTGTATGCTTGAAAAACAGTCCCCTTTCAGGGAGGTTTGAGGGGAAAAAGGGGTGGATGATCAGGAGCAGGATCTGTGTTCTCTCTCTAGACTCTGGAGTTAACTGAAGGCCTAAGGTTACTGCAAGTGTTTGTTTTTCAGTGGGATGGCTTTACTGAGTGGGACACAAAGGCCCAAAGCACAGACCATTCCCACAAACCTAACATTTTCATATTTCTTTCTCTGCCAAAGAATCTTTGGTTAGTGTTCAGAATAACTAGTCTGTCCATGGAAATACCAAGGCCTTTTGTCTGCCAGAAGAAAAGGGCTTTTGATTAAGGCCTTGTCCTTTTTTTCCCCTCCTCTTTTCCTTAAGCTGCTGTGGGAAGACTTCAGTGATTCTGTAGGTGCTAAGTTGAGAGGTTTGGGGCAAGGCAGGAGGAGCTCAGTAGAGACTTCACTGTGCTTTTCTACTCACTTGTACAGAGATGAATGACAGCCAAATCTGTTCAATTTCTGGTGATTGCTTCTAATAACCCTCCTTTCTTCAAGTCTTTCATAAAGTCCATCTGAAAAGTAGCTCCTGCTTTTCTTAAAGTTGTTATTTTAAGCTATCTTGTTGATAATGGCTTTGCTTAGTCATTGTCTTTTTGTTGAATATTTGGACTCAACAAAATATGACCTTGAATCCTGCAGTATCACTTGGTGTGACTTTGGGCAAGGGACTTAGCCTTTCTCTTTAGGCCAGAGTTTCACAGCTATAAAGTGGGGATAATAATAGTACCATTTTCATTGGGTTATAATGAGAATTGAATGAGTTAATATGTGGAAAGTACTTAAAACATTGCTTGGCATGTATAATAAGTGTTTGTATCAGTAAATGTGATTACTACCATCTATGGCAAACCCTGAGCGTAGCTTGCTTTATTTATTTATTTATTTATTTATTTACTTACTTACTTACTTACTTACTCACTCACTCACTCTGCAGTGCTGGGGGTTGAACCCAGGACCTTGCACATGCTAGCAGGTGCTCTCCTACTGAATTGCAACCCTAGCCCCTGAGTGTAACTTTATTTTTCTGAATAGTAATTGCAAATATGGCTTTCTGTGGTTAACAAAGTCAGGCCTTTGTCTTTTTAGAATACAGAAGAGGCAGATGTTCCCATTAGACATGATCTTTTTATCTATCAGAGCCAAAGAGAAAGATTATTCTTTACGTGAACACATCTTAGAGGCTCAGGTTTTTCGTTGATTATCAGCAAGGGAATAGACTTCATTGTGAGAAACTCATTCTTTGGCAAAAGCAGTTCCTATTTGTGGGGTGGGGGTGAGTCATGACTTCAAAGGGTCAGTGATGTTTCTTGTGCACCAGGAGATCCTGAACCAGGCTTCCTATTCCTCCAAATATACAATCGTAAGAGAAGCACGTGACATCTAATAGGTAAAAGAGGGTATCCTCAGGCTGGATCTGGGCCTAGTCACTCTACTACCAGGTTTGGGGAGTTATTTAGGAAGCTTGAGCTAGTACCTGGTAATAAGCAGGAGAAATGTGGAATGACCTGCCAAGCCTCTGAGCTGTTATATGCTGCTGCCTCCTTTCCCTGCTGGGACTGGCTTAGGAAGTGACAGAGAAATTTATTTATTTATTTTTATTTTTAATTTTTTTTCATTTTTCTCTTCTCTTTTTGTATTGTTTTTAGCTTTTAGAAAGGACTTCCTTGGCTGGCTTTTCACTCCCTGCCCACCTCTCCAGTGAGGTGAAATCTCATTTTAGCTCATTGCAGAAGGAAGTTAGATTGTGAAATCTGCACACGAAGTGAAAGTCCCAACTAATCAAAGTCATCCTTGTAAAATATCTTAAATGACCCAGAAATCAAAGTATATAAACATAATTTTATGTATATGAGAGGAGAATTGAAACATAAAATAGTTGGCCTGTAAATTAGAGGGTATTTTATATGAAAAAAATAAGTATTCTCAAACATTAGAATCTTATTTGACATTCAGGTCCCCACAGTGTGAGAAGCACATAGGAAATAAGACTTGTAGATGTCTCAGATTCAGGTCTTCTCATCTGGCATTCACCCTGGCACTTCACCTAGGTGTCCAACCTCAGTGAATAAAGTTATGCGTAAACCTCTGCACTGTTAAAATTATTTCTCTCTCTGGTCAGGTTTGTTTAGTTAAATGCAAGTATGTTGTGATTCTGCTGTTGCTTTCATTTCTCATGTTTTTCTTACTCCTCTGTTTTCCAAATTTACTTTCTTCTTCTAAACCTATTTTATAGCTTTCAGCAATTCTTCTCTTACACAGAATACTTGTTTGTTTGCCTGTTCCATTTTTAAAATATTTTCAGTGTTCAGAATTCTGTAAAGAGGGCTTGGGGGAGGACCTCTAATAGTCCTCTTAATTTAGATTCTCTAGTAACAAAGCTTCTACTTTCCTCCTCTCATGTCCTTTACTAACTTTGTGGGAAAAACAGCTAAATATCTTTTTATTTTTTAATTTTTATTTTTAATTTTTTTGTCTGACTTCAAAGGCATTGGAGGAAAGGCATTCAACTACAAGTTAGGAACTCCTGGTTTCAGCTTATCAGTAACTATCTGTGTGGCTTGGGCAAATGTCCTCTGACTTTTCCAGGTGGGTTTAGTTCTTCATCTGTCTTTTTATGATACTATGAATTTGGGTTAGTTTACTTGCAAACAGTGTTTCTGTAGTTTTCCATATGGATGGCCAACATAACTGCCTCAGTCCCTAGTTGTTGCTATGCAATAAGGTAACATTAGAGAGAGATCCAAGCATTCTTAACATTTTTGATTGCTCATGAGAGAGAGATGGTGGTGATGGTAGGGGAATTTGTGTTCATAGAAGAAAACAGGACTGCGATTCTCATGCCCAGTTTTCAATTGGCATTAGTAATATAAACATCTTTCAGAGAGCCAGCTCCATGAGGTGACTTTGTGGAAGCATCTCAGTACTGTTCTGTCTGCTGTTTACTTTGCTGTCTGTACCAGCAGCTGTGGTGAATGGGAGCCTTTGCCTTCTAAAAGTGCCGTGAGGCTGTTCTCAGTGACCCTCAAGTTTTAAGAATCTTTTGGGTGGGAATAATGCTAAAATCCTGTAGCTGTTTGGCTCCAAAGGAAAGCTGCACTGCCATGGCAATAAAGCTCCCCATTGAATAACTAAAGTGCCAATTTCTAAGAATCTGGGTGGTAATTATTTCAATCAATCAAGGTGAGAAATGAGATCACTGAGAGAGAAGGGGATTCTGCAGAATCTAGACTGTCATGGAAATAGTTATTCCTTATTGGCTTCTATTTACATGCTGTAGGAGAGGAGCATGAGGCCTCTGTTGCTCCTCAGTAAGAAGGGGAGTTCATATAGGTGGGCCAGTGTACCACTTTAGAGTTACATTGTTACTTTTTCTCTTAAAACAAAACAAAACAAACAAACAAGCAAAATTTAACATACTGAACATAATACTAGTACTTTACAGAGGATGCATATGCATTAACATTTTTTCTGAAATCTGAAATGCAAGAAATATAGACATATATGGTAGTTTTAGTAGGGGTGGGGTGGGGCTGAGACCGGAGAATTGCAAGTTCAAGGATAGCCTGGGCAATTTAGTAAGACCCTGTCCCAGAATAAGAATTTTAAAAGGGCGGGGAATATAATTTAGTGGTATAGTGCTTGCCTAACATGTGAGAGCCTCTGGGTTCAATCTCAAGTAACAAAGGGAAGGGAAGGGAAGGAAAAGGAGTTTATTTGCTCTCCGGGAAGTCAGTTTGGAACTTCCCATGTCTTTTTGTCTTGTCATACTCCTTAAGAGAAATAGTAGGACATTTCTCCTGTTTTTTTTTTTTTTCCCCCTCTGTCATTCACCCTAGTTGCTGGATTTGGCAACATTCTTTCCCAACAGATTCTTAAGGCATAAGGGCCACTGGAGTTTATTTTTAAATTCATAACTCCTGGTCAAGGGAAAGCAGTTGTCCTTGTTGAATTCCCCTGTGGAGGCTTTCAGCTGCCTAGACACCCCCATGTCTTTACCAGGCACATTCCAGCGGTCTTGAAGTTCTGACCCTCAGGAGTGAAATTCTGTTCTGGTTTCTTTCCTGTAATCCCTTCATGAGCAAGGATGTGGCATGAATTAGATGTTCAGTTGGAAAGCCAAAGGAACAGGTGGCCTATGACCTTAATATAAAACTTCCAACTAAAGGGGTTTTGTAGAGTTATGCTTATGGAAAGTTTCCTTCTACTTTGTTGTTGGCTTTGGCTATCTCTTGAAGATCTCTTTAGTTCCTTTCCAGAGTTTTTTAGGAGCATGCTGGAGATGTTCAGAATAGAAGGAGTTAAACCACAATAAACTGTGGAGAATGATTAAACAGTGATTAAGTGATATTTTAACTTCTGTTTACAGGGCAGAAGTGAAAATCATCAGAGAAAAAGTTTGTTTGCTGTTTTGACTGAAGTCATCTTATCTTTGTTGGCCAGGGCTGCCGATCCTTATTCAGTTTCATTTTTAGCGACAAGTGAACTCCCACACACACTTCTTTACTGATGTCCATCTTTGTCTTTACTCATTTTCTGTCCACCTCTCTCCCCCACCCTGGTGTTGCTGTAATTGGTCTAGCAAAACCAGTTCCACTTAGAACAGAGTTGGGCGGCCTTTCAGAGGTCCTTCTGTGTTATTTCTTGAAAACCTTGGGATGAAGCATAAGTAGGAGATTTGGGATGTTGAAAAGACATGGATGGGATTGGTGGGGAAAGCACCAGATAGGAAGTTGAAGAAGCCTGGGTTTGGATCCACCTCTGCTACTAATTACTGTATGATCTTGGACAAATAACTTAATCTCTGTCTCAGTTTTCTATTTCTGAAAAACGGGGGTGATGATTCCTACCTGTAAGAGTAGGAATTACAGAGTATATAGTTATATAGTAGGCATTTAATTATGTTTGAAGTGGGAGTTCTGCAGTGTGATTGAAGAGGTCAGAGTTGATGGTTCATACTGCCTTTGGTTAGCTTTTTGCTTACTTTCATAATGTCAATGTAATAGTTTTCATATATTCTAATGTAAAATTATATTTTTATTTGCCATTATTATAGTCTAATAAGTATAGTAACAGATCCAAGGAGCTTGGGGGCTTTTTAACTCCCATGATCTCTATCAAAGTTGTTTTAAATAAACAAATTTAAGTAAAAAGTGTTTGCTATATAAATCTCGTCCAACCGGATTGTCACATATGTACCTATTTTATATAAAATTTCTGTTTCCCTGCTAATATTGATGCAAAGATTTATTTCTCTTGGGAATGATTTGTGGCCAGTAAAGAAGTAAAAAACACCTTTTGTTTTGTTATATTTGAGGCATTTGTGATGGAGAGATGGATCATAGTTTATTCTATCCTTCCTTTACTGCGGTGGAATGAACCAAGGCCAGTAGGACCTGTCAGTTACCAGAGCCTTTGCTTTTCTTCTCAGACATAGCTAGGTCTTAGGGTGCTTAGCTGTTTGGGAAACTTGTTTAAAAGCATTGCTTTCAATATAAAAGACATTTTATGACTTTTCTCTTGCCTAGCATGCTTGAGGCCTTCATTTGATCCCCAGCACTTCACATATGGGCAGCTATAATAATAACTTATTCCTGAATATTTGTTTCACAATAAGGAAGAAAAAAAGTTGAAAATCCCTGTGACTTTCTAATCAATATCTTTTAGCATGTTATTTCTTTCTTTTTTTTTTGTGGGGGGGGATGTCCTTAAAATCAAGGATCTCCAGAATGCTAAGTATTTGGTAAGGCATAAGGAAATTTTGAGTGTTTTAGCCTCAAAGTGTCAGTAAACAGTGACCCAAATTGCCTTTTATTTTATATGTTCATGCTTTGGAAGACTTAATATTGTTAAGATGGCAGTATTCCCCTAAATGATCTATTGATTCAATATAGTCTCTATCAGAATGTTAGCTGGATTCTTTCTTTCTTTTTCTTTTTTCTTTCTTTCTTTCTTTCTTTCTTTTTTTTTTTTTGCAGAAAATGACACTGTTTCTGAGATTTGTATGGAAATGCAAGGGACCCAGAATAGCCAAAACAATCTTGAAAAAGAACAGAATTGGAGAACTACTCATGCTTCCCAATTTGAAAACTTAATCCAAAGTTACAGTAATTAAGACAGTGGTAATATCAAAAGGATAGACAAACCTATCAATGAAAGAGAATTGAGAGTCCCAGAATTCCATTTTTATTCTTAACTGGAATACAATTGAGGTGCCAAGACAATTTGTTGAAAGAATGGTCTTTTCAATAAATTACTACTGGGAAAACTGGATATTTATATGCAAAGAATGAATTTGGACCCTTGCCTCACACGCAACATATTAAAGTTAACTCAAAATGGATCACAGACCTTCATATAAGAGCTACAATTATGAAACTATTAGGAGAAAACTTAGAAGTAAATCTTTGTGACTTTTGTTATACAGTAATTTCTTAGACATAATACCAAAAGTATAAACAACAAAAAAAGAAAAATAAATAAATTAAACTTAATAGAAATTAAAACTTTTCATGCTTCAAAGGATGTAGCAAATGGGAAAAAAAAAAACAAAACACCCTACAGAATGGGGAACACATTTGCAAGTCATATATCTTGAGGGACTTATATCTAACATATATAAAGAACTCTTGAATCTCAACCCCAAAAGACAAATAGCCAAATGAAAAAATGGGCAAAGGATTTGAATAGTCATTGCTCCAGACAAAATATACAAATGGACAATATGCACATGAAAAGATGCTGCACATCATTAGTGATTAGGGAAATGCCAAAAACCCCACAAATCACAATGAGATATAACTTCATACCCACTAAAATAGCTATAAAAAAGGGTGGGGAAAATTTAAACCCTCATACACTGCTGGCAGGAATATAAAATTGTGCATCTGCTTTAGCAAACAGTTTGATGGGTCCTCAAAAAGTTAAACATAGAATAGTCACATGACCTCGCAATTCTAAATCTATGCTTGAGAGAATTGAAGACACATTCACAGGAAGCCTTTATACAGCTGCTCATAGTAGTATTATCCCTAATAATGCATATAACCCAAATATCCATCAACTGACAAATGGATAGAAAAAATGTGACATATCCATATAAAAGAATATACTTTGCAATAAAAAGGAATGAAATACTGATCAATTATAACATAGATTCACCTTAAGAACATAGTCTAAGTGAAAGAAGCCAGACACAAAAGGCCTCATATTGTTTGATTCCATTTATATGAAATAGGCAAATCCACAGATATAGTAAGTTTATTAGTGGTTGCTAGGGGCTTGGAGAGGAGGAAACTGCATGATTGCTAATGGATATAGGGTTTCTTTGCTGGAGTGATGAAATGTTTAAAAAGTTAAACAATGGCAGTATTTGCATAGTTCAGTATATATTAAAATCCACTGAATTCTAGATTTTATTATTTATTTTAATTTTTGTGGTGTTGGGCATGGAACCCAGGACCTCACATATACCAGACAGTCACTCTTACCACTAAACTTAATCCCCAGACCTTGAACTGTAGATGTTAAAAGGGTGATTTGTAGCCAGGCGTGGTGGAACATACCTCTAATCCCAAAAGCTAGGCTTGGGAGGTTCAGGAGGCTACGCCAGCCTCAGCAAAAGTGAGGTGCTAAGCAACTCAGTGAGACCTCATCTCTAAATAAAATACAAAATAGAGCTAGGGATGTGGCTCAGTTGTTGAGTGCCCCTGAGTTCAATCCCTGGTACCAAAAAAAAAAAAAAAAAGTGATTTGTACAGTCTGTTAACAAAATATCAGTGAAGCTTATTAGAATATTTAGATGATTTGTATGTATGAATAGCATTTTGTTCATTTTTATTTGGCCTCTCATTAATTTTTTCCCTGTGAATCTTAAATTGGAATGTGGCTGTCTTGAACACTGGGCAGGTTTCCCAAAAACCTCAGGTTTGCAATTATTTCTTGAAGAATAGTGGATGGGTGCTTTGTATCAGGAACCAAACCTTTTAAGGTAAACACTGCGGGACTGAGGCCTTTCCACCTCAGAGTGACTGTCTAGGCCCTACCCTAATTCTTACTTCATTCTTTCAACTGTGTGACCCACTGGAGTAGCAGTTTATGTTTTGTTCCCAGCCCCATTCTTAGCTCCACAAAGAACCTCATTTCTTTCATCTCTTCCCCATTTTTCCTCCAGGGAGGTGTGGTGATAGTAACTGGAAAAGCCACTGGGTGGCGCCCTGCCCCCAGAACATTGCCCAAAGGGAATGACATGCCTGTAAGAGGCTCAGGCCTGTGTTGGCAAGAAGAGGTGACTCATTTCTCATCAAAGGAATTTCAAAGAAATATAATGACAGGATGATGTCAGTGGAGCAGGTGGAGACAGGAACCTTGATTGAGTTGCTGGAAGAAGTGTTAAATGGTGTGGTTGCCTGGGTGGTCAGAATGATTGACTAGCATAGATCATAGGAAATATCACCTGTTTTTTCATTCCTTTCTCAGAAGCCCTGGTGTGGGCAGTGCTGTTCATGTGCCCTCAGAGCATGTGGTCAAGTCTGTGCATGTCTTGGGTGTATCTGTTTGTCTCACAATATCCTGTGCCAGTCATGTCTTCTTTCACATGCAGTGTGCCATGTATATGTTCTCTCACTGTGTGCATCAGTTCTGTGGCTAGCAGGGTCTGTGTTTTGGAATTGAATCTCACATGCTCATGGCAGCTGAACATTTAGAGGTAGCAGGAACATTTAGAGGTGTGGCAGTTTTCTTGACAGATTTAGATACAGGAACTTGCCTTGACATCAGAAGGTCAGATCTCAGGGATTTTGCATTGTTTCCTAAAGTACTGTAGTTCCCTACAGTGTTTGGCAAGAGCTGGATTTTTGCTCTATCCATTTAGATTTATTTTTCTCTTTTGAGTAGAGGGCTCTCCAATGGTATGTGTAAAACTGATAAGGGTTAGGGGTGTTGTAATTGGGAGAAAGGTGAAATAAGCTTCGTATCTTCTTATATTGCAAAGCACTAAAGTTGGTTAAGTATTTGGCTCCCACTTATATTAAAATTGTGAAAATGCCCATGATCATCATATGCTTTAGCACCTATTATAGTCTGTGCATTGTGAATTTAGAGGCTAAATCAGTAGTTTGCACACACACAGAAAATAGGGTATTTATTGTTAGTGATGAGCCTCAGATTTCAGGCCTCTGAAGGAAATCTTGGGAGAGATGGCTTAGCAATATCAATTGCAGCTTTTGTGCTTTATTATTCACATAAGGTACATGGAGATAGAGATTTTAGGCTGCAAAAGACCATCAAAAAGCAGAAGATACTCTCTTTAAGATATATCATAAATAAGACAAAAGTTTAAAAATTGGAATTTGAAAGGGAGGAAGGAAAGCTTTACTTATTTCTTGGTGCTGTCTTCAATCATTGCCTCCTTCTGACTGATAACGAGTTCTGATTTTAAACAGTACTACTAGGTACACTGTGGGACGAAAGCTGATCTTTGGAGTAGGATTGGAAGGAAGTTAAATCAAGAGAGAGGGAATCAGATAACTTACTTCTTTGAGAAGGGTGCTGGACTTCCTCGGCTTTAGTTAATAATATCTCTTCCCTGCTAGTATCTCTGTGAAATAAGTCATTAGCAAAGACTTTTAACCTGATGTGTCAGATCCAGGGAGAAATGCTTCCTAGAGTGGGTTTGATTTGGGAGTCCTCTGAAGATAATTGGTGTGATGCTGTTTCAGTGATCACCCCAACTTTGGCAAATCTGAGCAGAAGAAGCAATCTTGACTTGCACATGTTCTTACACCTGCCATATAAGATATATAGGTTCCCTCTCTGTCTTTGGTTATGAGCTACAGGCCTAAGGCAGAGCAATGGTAGGGTAGAAATATTCTTTTTGTTGGGGGAAATGGTATTTCAGAGGGTTTACTTAAATGGTAGCATGACTATTAAGGTTGACTAGATAATTGTCCTTTTCCTTTTCGAAGCAATGTTGTTGAAACCTACTTGATTTATTCACTGAGTTGGTGGCTTAGAGCTGTTAAATAGTACGTGCTTTACCTTGACTTTCCTATCACCATTGCCCATTGAAGATGATGCTTTGCTAAGGCAAAATGTTCTTGTGTAGTCATAATAACAATAGTTAACATTAATGAATTAGCATTTAGTGCTTTCGCAATAGTTAATGCTTACTGTGTGCCAAATATTCCACATGTTCTATCACTTAATCCTCACCATAACACTTTAAAGAGGTAATTTTAGTATCTTCATTTTACAGATCAGAAAACTGAGGGTTAAAGAGATTAAGTAATTGCTTCAAAGACAGCTAGAGATGAATCAGAACTTGAATCTAGGTTTGGCTAACAGATTATGTTTAGAGTCTTAGAGAGAAAGTTAAGATATATGGGTTTAAGAGCTGAAACTCAATTTTGCTTCTAGAGCATATCCTACTTTATCCACTCAGAGATTGGATGTTGGGCAGAATTCATACCTGGAGAGTGTTCCAGAAGTAGAATTTCTGAATTAATAAACTAGCTTCTAGCTGAACGTGGTGGCACACGCCTATAATCCCAGCAACTCTGGAGGCAGAGGCAAGAGGATCACAAGTTCGAGGTCAGCCTGTGCAATTTAATTTAGGAGGACCATCTCTCAAAATAAAATTAAAAAGGCTCAGGGTGGTAAAGTGCTTAACTTGCATATGTGAACCTCTGGATTTAATTCCCAGTAACTAACATACACACGCACACACACAAATAATAAAATAAACTGGCTTCTTTCCAGCTCCTAAAAAAAGCAAAATTTATACTTGTGTTCTTGGAGGCACTTTTTCCTCTTAAACTCACAGTTGGTTTTTTGAAAGTTTGCTGTTAAAGGTGGTTTGGTTCCTTTGTTCATGTGTATTATCTATGGGGCCTATCTAGAGGAGTGTTTTGAGTTATTACTGCCATAAGATGAATGGCGTGCCAGGTACCTGTTCTCTGCTTTTATGTTTTTGTGGTCAAAATAGATGTATTCCCAGAAAGAATGTTTATATTTTGGGAATAGTCATGGTTTGTTGGACTCAATTTTGCTTTTTGTAGTGTGTTCCCCTTACCCCATATTTCTTACTATTACTGTGCTCTTTTAATCCTCTTGTTCATTAATTACTTATTCTATAAATATCATTGAGTATGATTTTATAAAGAAGAGCAGACATTCATCTAGCCTCAAAAACAACCTAGTAAGGGATTAAAAATATATACTCAGCTGTAAAGCACAGAATGCTAAATATCACAAGAGAGAAACAGATAAATTATCATAAACACTCAAGGCAAAGAAAAGTTTGTTTCTAGTTGGAATGGAAGACTGGGCCAAGGAAAATTCTGTGGAAGTAATTGGCTTCAAGATGGTGTATAGGAATGAGATATTAACATGTGGAGATGGGGAGGAAAAACATCGCAGGGTAAATGAGGGAAATGCTGTGAAGCCAGAGAGTTTGGGATTTAATTTGCTGACATGGAGAAATTAGAAATTTTAAAATAAATTATATGCATGCTGCATGCAGGGAGGTTAATCTCATGGTGAATGAAAGCAGATTTGGAAAGTAGGAAACTGGGATTAGGTAAATTAGTTTAGATTATTTAGGTGATAAGTAAATTACCAGTTTGCCAAGGTTTTGTAGTCTGAGCAGTATTCAGAGGTCTTTGTGGTCAGATGTACTTTGTTTGCTAAGAGTTGTTATTGAGCATATGTTGAGCACATTAAATGCATTAAGTCATTTAGTCCTTCCTTTAACTCTTAAGAGACAGTTGCCATTATCATCATCATAAAAATGAGGAAATTAAAATTCCTTTAAGTTGAATAACTTGCCCAAAGGTGCCTAATGTGACATATATGTAATAGTCTGGATTTGAACCCCAGTCCACCTGGGCTTGTACCATGCTATTATAATGCTAATGGCACCTAGATTTACTTAGGAAGAAACAGGAAGCTTTTACTCACTTAACTGTATTTAGTAACACTTAAGTATATAGAATATTCTTTTTAGACATTCTGGGCCTTGGTGTCTTTACTGTCTTAGTACCATATTGCTAAACCATAAAGAGTCATGGATGTCTCCTAATTAACTTCAGTTAAGCCCACATTCTCTGCCTATTTGCAGTTAGATGCCTCATGTTCTTATGAGGGGAGACAGATGACAAAGAGTTCAGGGCCAGACTTTAATGCCTGGATCCTGCTGTTCCCAGGAACCTGAGATTCCAATTCTATCAGTCATATGCTTTTCCCTCTACCAAATTTATATTCCATGTGTGTTTGTCATATTTTCTTCTTAAAGTCTTCTCTATTTGCAAGCATTATTTTTTCCCCCTTGGATTTAGATTTTTTAGTTATGATAGGTCTTAACTTTTTAGTCTGAGTCTGCTAAAGTTATACTGCTTGTGGGTATCAGTTTGAAACTAAGTAAAACTTGATGGCAGTTTAAATAAACATACAGCATACCTTCACAGGTATGCTGCTTTGATCTCAGTCAAACATTAAAGAGATTTTGGTGTGTTGTCTAATATTGAGATTTCCTGTGGGTAACAATTGTGGAGACCATTCTAAATTCATGTGAGTGAAGTAATTTAAAAAAGAGGCAGGTCTAAAATCATAATGAAGTTCTGCATCTTGCTTCTATAAGGCTTTTATGGTGGTTTGGGACTCTGCCTATTTTCTGTTAGCAAGGAATATCCTGTGGGGTGGGGGGAGCAGTGTTGCTAAATGTGACTTTAAGTGGCTCATTCTTTATATATAATAAATGATCTCTAAAAAGAAAACTAGTCACTCCCTCCTGCCAGTCTCTAACCACTTCCTGTAAATGACAGCACACAGATCCATCTTAGTTCCACTGAGTGAAATATCTATTCACACACAAAAGCCTACAAACGAAATCTTTGTCGTATGTAGAAAAGTGATGTGAGTGAAACATCTATTCACACACACACACACAAACCTACAAACAAAATTTTTATCTGTCATATGTATAAAAGTGATGTATCCAAGGTGCAGCATGCCACCTTATGAAAATCTTGTAAAATTACTTTGGATATCTCTCGTCATATTCTCAAATAATAAAAGTCGATTCAGAATGTATCTTAATGTTTGAGTGCTTTGAGTCCCCCCCCCCTTGCTAATTTCCTAGATATTTTTGGATAGCACAAACATGGCATAGGATTTTCTAATGACAGCAGTTTCATAATGGTTTCTGGTAGGCAGAATAGGGCAGAGAAATTACTTTCATTTTGGAAAATGAAAATATGGTAAAGGTAGGTTGTGAAAGGGTGATATAGACAGCATCAGCATGTATTATGTTGAAGTAGAGCTATTTTTTGCTAAGCCCTCTAAAGGAAGTATTCTGAACAAATAAACATCTCAGGTTGTTTAACCTGCAGTTAGTGTACTCATTTTGCCAGAACGTTTTAGCAAAGGGAGGCAGTGTGATAAAAAGGATTTGAAATCAGGCAGATAAAAAAAGTTCAGATTTCAGTTCATTCTTTCTTACTTTTTTTTTTTTTTAAAGAAGTACTAGTGATTGAACCCCAGGCTAGGTGAATGCTCTACCACTGAACATTTTTAAACTCAAATTTAAAATTTTGTTTTCAGACAAGGTCTTGCTATTATCCAGGCTGGAATTGAACTTGTCATTCTCCTGCTGCAGTCTTGCAAGTAACTGGGATTACAGGTGGACACCACTGTGCCCAGCCTCTTTCTTACTTTGTGACCTTAGCACAGTAACTTGATTTTTTTGTCTCAAGATCTTGACTTATATGATGAAGATAATAATATATGCTTCCCCTTATTTATAGGGATTAAGTGCAGATGCAAGTACGAAGGTGCTTTATAGTATCTCCTTAATTTTAGTCTCTTCTGCAAGCAAGTCTGTCTTTGGACATCATAGCCCAGGAACTTCTCTGTTCTCCATAATAAGGATAGGGTGTTGCAGTCATCTTTGCATCTACAGTGTCTTATGTAACCCTCTGGATTTTTAATTAAATGAATGAAGTATTTTCATACTTTAGAGAGAGGGAGCCTAGTCTTCACTGGACTGTGTCAATTTTTTCTCTCTAGTGCTTATTCCCCTCAGCAAACATTATTATATTTCATTACATTTCACATCCCAGAAGAGATCTCTTTTCACCCCCACACATTCCTCTCGCTGCTCAATTTTACAGCAATCTTCTTTGAGTTGTTTTTATTTGTTGTTACTATTCCTCTCATTAGGCTTTTTCTCTACCACTCCATTAAAGCTGCCCTTTTAAAAGTTGTTAGTGCCAATCAACAAATGGGCCAAGGACTTGAACAGAAACTTCTCAGAAGAGGATCAATCAACAAATGCATGAAAAAATGCTCACCATCTCTAGCAATCAGAGAAATGCAAATTAAAACTACTCTAAGATACCATCTCACTCCAATAAGAATGGCAGCCATTATGAAGTCAAACAACAATAAGTGCTGGCGAGGATGGGGGTGGAGGTACACTCATACATTGCTGGTGGGACTGCAAATTGGTGCAGCCAATTTGGAAAGCAGTATGAGTATGGAGATTCCTTGGAAAGCTGGGAATGGAACCACCATTTGACCCAGCTATTCCCCTTCTCGGACTATACCCAAAAGACCTAAGAAGAGCATACTACAGGGACACAGCCACATCAATGTTTATAGCAGCACAATTCACAATAGCTAGAATGTGGAACCAACCTAGATGCCCTTCAACGGATGAATGGATTAAAAAATGTGGCATTTATACACAATGGAATATTACTCAGCACTAAAAAATAATAAAATCATGGCATTTGCAGGCAAATGGATGGCATTAGAGCAGATTATGCTAAGTGAAGTTAGCCAGTCCCTAAAAAACAAATGCCGAATGTCTTCTCTGATATAAGGGGGGTGACTCAAAATGGGATAGGGAAGAAGAGCATGAGAAGAAGACTACCACTAAATAGGGAA
>NW_026000082.1:24934929-25028926 GCF_001458135.2 Marmota marmota marmota | reverse complement strand
GTGTGTGTGTGTGTGTGTGTGTGTATATATATATATATATATATATATATATATATATATATATATATAAATTTATTTTTTAGTTGTAGTTGGACATAGTACCTTTATTTTATCTGTATGTTTATTTATTTATTTTTATGTGGCGCTAAGGATCAAACCCAGGGCCTCGTCATAGTCAATCATCAATTTCTTTTCTAACTGGTGGTTCCCACACGTTCCTTTATTGTATGACTATTCCATATAATAAAAATGGTTTAGTTAATAACCAAAGAGTACTGACAAAAAAACAAACAAACAACAACAACAACAAAAAACAGGGCCTTGCATGTGCTAGGCGAGTGCTCTCTGCCGAGCCACAACCTCAGCTCCCTGGTTTCTCTTTTTAAAGTCTCTTTGGCTGATTTCCCTCTTCCCTATCTAATGTAGGAGGGTTTTTAGGAAGGATTTCCTTGAACTTGATCTCTCTTCATGCTTGCTTCCTAAGGATTGTCATATAGTCAGCTGGCTTTCAAACTCTAGAGAGTCTCTCCCTAAACTAGTCTAGATTCATATTCAATCACATATTCAAAAGGGAAATGTAATCAACAGGCAAACCAACTACCTACTAACAAATACCTCCTACTTCTCCATGTTAGGAAATGACAATTCTGTCCTTTCACTTTCTCAGGCAACAACCTTGGAACTTTTCTTTATTTATTCCCCATTTTACTGCACATCCAACTTATCAGAGAACCCTGACAACTTTTATATATATATTTTAGTTGTAGATGGATGCAGACCTTTATTTATTTTTATGTGGTATTGAGGATTGAACCCAGTACCTCACATGTGTTAGGCAAGTGCTCTGCCATTTGCCACAACCCCAGCACCCTAACCCTGACAACTCTTTATAATTATTTCAGAATGCGACCCAACCTCACCATCTCTATTGCCACACCCTGTTCTCAGCAATCATCATTTCTCAGCCATCATTTTAACCTGAATTATTGTAATGGCATTATAACTGGTTCCCCCCACTCATATCTGTCATAGTCTGTTCTCAACATAGCAGTGAGAACAATCCTTTTAAAACCTAAGCTAAATCATGTCACTCTTCCACATAAAGGCCCCTCATGCTTCCCATTTCACTAAGAATAAGAGCCAAAGGTTTAACAAATGGCCTGCATAGCTATGAGCCATGTGCCCCCCTCTGGCCTTATCTCTTGATACTCTTCTTTCAGCACCAGCCATTCCAGCTTTCTTGATGTTCCCCGAACACAGCAAATATACTTTTGTCTCAGGGACTTTGTACTTGCTGCTTTTTTTTTTTTTTTAAATAGCTCATCCTTTCTCCAGATAAACATATAATTTTTTGCTCATTTTCTTTAGGGTTTTGCTCAAATGTCATCTTATTAGAGAGCTTTCCCTGACCATCTTATATGTAAAATTGTAAACTGTCTCTCACTGGCATTTCCTTCTTCTCTTCATCTCCTATTCTCTATAGCATTGATGTGACAACTTATATATTTACTTGTGTTTACTTTCTGTCTTCCCCTGCTAGTAAATAAGCCTTGTAAAAGTGGGATCTTTGTTTTGTTCTCTATCATGTCCTGGGTACTTAGAACAGCACAGCACATAGTATGAAGTAAATATTTGATGAATGAAATGTAAATTAGCACACAATTATAGATGACCTATGGATGACAGTTTTAAAGTTCCTATTGTATTACTTTCCATCAAGTGCCAGTTATTATCTTTCTGGGTAGTAGATTATCAAATCTAAAACCCTTCCCTTTTATTATAAAAAAGGTAAAAACAGGGTGCTGGAGTTGTGGCTCAGCTATAGAGTGTTCGCCTAACACATGTGAGGTGGTGGGTTCGATCCTCAGCACCACAAAAAAATAAATAAATAAAATAAAGGTATTGTGTCCAACTACAACTAAAAAAAAAGGTAACAGATGTATAAAACAATTTGCATTTTAATGCTTGTGAGAATTGTGTGTGTGTGTATCATAGTGTGATAGATACATCCTAGAAATGTATAAAGGGCTAGTTTTATACAAAAATGAGGTTATAATCTTTGCCTTTCCTGAGCAGAGAGTGCTGGGCATTACAGAGGACATTAGACATAGTCCTGGCTCTTTAGGTCTTCAGTGATATGTTGTATGTCCACAGTGTACTTTGTGAAATATTTCTTTAGAAGGAGACACAGGGAGGACCAGTGGTCCTGTGAGACCTTTGCATATTTAGTTTAAGTGGTCTAAACTCTTTCCCAGCCTTTAAATGTGTTTTATGTTTGCTAAATTTGCTGAAGAGTATTTTATACGCAGTAAATTTCACCTTTAGGTGTGTGGTTCAGTAGGTTTGGACAAATGTATATAGCCGTGGAGCTGCCACAGTCAACATACAGAACATCTCCGTTATCTCTTTTAGTTTCCTTGGGACCCTTTGTAGTCCATTCTCCTCTACACTCAGTCCCTTTTGATATCTCTTCCTGTAATTTTCCTTTTTCAGAATGCTACATAAATGGAATCCTATGGTTTATAGTTTTTTGTTTGGCCTGTTTCATGTAGCATAATGTTTTTCAAGATTCTCCCATAGTGGTGGTCCATTCTATGGATATACTTACTACTCACTTTGTAAGTTCACCAGTTATGGACATTTAGGTTGTTTCTAGTTTTTTTTTTTTTTTTAAATAATGCTGCTATGATCATTCATATACAGGTCCTTCTGTAAACGTGTATTTTCATTTGGGAAAATATCCAGGAGTGAGATTGTTGGCATGTATTTGCTTCATTTTATCAAATTTTGCCAGCCTAGAGAGTGGTGCCTGCCTGTTTGTAGGGAAGTCCTAGTTTGGCGGAAGGCATTGATTTTTGCTGTTATTGATTTCCAGATGGCTACTAGTGGACATTGGGTGGCTTTCTCAGCCCTTGACTAGTGCTCACAATTCTACTTGTAGAGCAGCCTGGCTGCTTAGGTGTCAGGTCTGTTTCTCAGAGGCCTGTGTGCCTCTCCTCTTACAGGCCCTCCCTGGCCGTGGCTGGTAAGGGGCTGTGCTTGGACATCCTTGTGTGCTTTGCCTCCTCCCCACAAGACGTTCTTCTGTGACTTTTTTCTTCTGGCTACATCCTGAAGTTTGCCGTTCCAACCAGGCGGGGAATGGAAAGTTAAGAGTGACGTCCTCTGACACCTCCCTTCTTGTAGAAGAGTCTGAAGTTAGTTTAAGCTGAACCCAGGATACCAAAGATAGAGGTTTGAGTCAGCTCACTCTGGGTTAGGCGCTGCTTTTCACTCTCCTGGTTCCTCCTTTCCTCCCCTCCCCCACCAGCCAGTTGTTTCCTGGGCTTTGTCTGAGATACGCTGCGGTTTAGCCCAGTCCACCACCGCCCGCGGTACCAGAGATGGAGGAGAAGCCTCCAGGAAGTTCCTGACAACACTAAGCTCAACACTAAGGCGGCCGCTGCCTCTGCTGATAGTCCAGGACAGCAGTAACCTCAGGAGAAAGGCATCCCGAGGCTGCTGGGCTGGGCTCCGCTAACTCTAGGGAGGAGAAAGGACAGGCCTGAAAATGCCTCTCTTAGATGCATCTTATTTGCCACCAACCATCTTTATTTTGACTCACATTCTTGGAATTGCTGGCGTTCTATACTGGAAGAGATGTGCCCGGGGCAAAACAGGTAACTAATTGGTGCCGGTTCTTTAATCTACTGTGGGAATTAGGGTGGATGAGTTCTTCCCACTTGCTTTCCTTAAAGGGCCAGTACACCCTTCAGCTGGGGTGCTGTCAACCTAAGAGTGTGTGTGGATGTACTCAGGAAACTGGGCTGCCCTGCATAACTTGGGAACTGAACTCTTTCCTGTTCTATGAGGCTGTCTGGCTTCAGGGTGCTGGTTAGATGAGGTGGTGTCTAGGTTGTAAGCTGGAGGGAAGTGGCTACTGCACTGCCTTGGAGAATCAAGCCCTTCCTTTATTTACTTTCTCAGTCTCAAAGTGGTTTTTTGAATCCTTGTTTTTAATCAAACATATGGTAACTCATCATTAACCTACAGTTATAGATGTGGAAAGACTTGTGAATAGAAGTTTCTGGACTTGGTGTATTTAGGGTGTTTAGTGTTGGGAAAAGAATCCTCCAGGGAATCTCAGACTCTGATAATTAAAAAAAAAAATGGCACCAGATCCCTCTTTCTTCTTATATTTCTGTTAGTTTTATTATATTCATTGATGACTTCTTTCTTTAAGCTACATTCCCAGTCCTTTTTTTTTTTTTTTTTAAATTTGGAAACAGGGTCTCACTAAGTTGCTGAGGCTGCCCTTGAACTTGGCATCCTCCTGTATTAGCCTCTTGGGTGGCTGGGATTACTACCACTAAACCTGGCTAATCTATAGACTTCTAACTGCCCAGTATAGGCACCAGCTCTGAGGTTAGCTAATTCTGAGTTGCTAGAGTTAAGGATTACTAAGGTCTGACTTTTCTAGCATATACTTTGGGTTTCAGTACCTTTGGTACTATCACTCTTATCAGCTCACTACTTCCATGCCAAGGTATTTAGACACTTGTTACTGTGACTCTTATAAGTTAAGATAGAGACTTGATGACTTATTACTTAACTTTTAAAAGTTCCTGAATGTTTGACAGAATTAGTTCAATCATTCCCCAGCGTCCTTTCCAGTAAGTTCCAGAAAATCTTTTGACTAAATATTCAGATCCCAGCATATCTATTAGCAGAAACAGAGAGAGACATTTTGAAATGCTTGCTTGTATGGTAATTGTGTTTAAAAAGGTCCACCAAAGTGGCTTTCCTGTATTTGAGCTTAGAAAGAAGGTGGAAGATAGGCTTGTGTTATTTGGTCCTCTTATTCATCATATGAGAAAAAAAATATCATTTAGGCAGAGGCTGCTGCTTTCCTTTCCCAATTCATTAAGGTAATGACATTTCTAAACCACTAATTGGTTAATATTTTTCAAGTTTATCATAAAGATTTTTCTTTTTCTCTCTTTTATACTGGGGATTGAACCTAGGGGCACTTTACCACTGAGCTATATCTTCAGTTCTTTTTATTTATTTATTTTTAAATTTTGAGACAGGGTCTTACTAAAGCTTCTGAAGCTGGCCTTGAACTTGGGATCCTCCTGCCTCAGTCTCCTGAGTAGCTGGGATTTTGGCAAGTGCCACTGTGTCCAGACAGTACAGGATTTTTTCTATGGAATTTAAAAGCCATTGTCCTGTCATTTAAGTGCTTTCATTTTTACATTTTACATTTTAAAAATATTATGTCGTTTGGCTTTAAGCTAAGTAACATAAATTTAAATACATACAGTTGTCTTATACTATTAAATATTGCTTTGAAATGTTCTGTATGTTGAGTTAAATAGTTTGAAAAAGTGCTATGTAAGAGTTGAAAATCACTGGACTATCTAGATAGTTTGTAAAGTTTCTTTGACGATGCAGTTCTGAGATCCTTTATTATAGTAAGTCCTCACTATGTTTGTATAGATTTTTTAAATTTAATATACTCTTAATTTTTTTTATTTTGTTTTATTTATTTGTTCCTTTTAGTTAGGCATGACAGTAGAATCTATTTTGATATATTTATACAAGCATGGAATATATCATATTATAATTAGGGCCCCAGTCCTGTGGATGCACATGATGTTCACTCTTAAAATTGGTAACATATTCTGTTTTGCTCTTGGAAGGGACCTTCTGCATTAACAGATCCAACTTCCTATTTAATCCTATCCTTGTCAGAAGTCATTCTTCCTTTGCTTGAAGGCCTATGATGGTAGAACACTGTTGAGAAATTCTTTTTTTTGCCTCTGTAACTTTTACCTCTTAGTCCAAATTCTGCCTTGCAAAGATCAAGTCTGCTTTATCTTCAAGGTGTCAGGCTAGCTTATTTTTGAAAATAGCTACTTCCCTAGGCTAGGTACCTCCCTTTCTGTGACTATATGATTTCCTAAGTTTATGTCGTTCTAATACTCCCTTTGGACAATTAAGTTTGTTTTTCTTGCTGTGAAAATGTGGTGGTCTCCTGAGTAGGGAGGTAAGGTGGAGGGAGTACAGCAGAAAAGTGGGGAAGCAATCTCTGATAGTGATTGAGGAGATCTGGTTACATAAGTATGTGGTTTTAGAATATTCCCAAGTCTCCCTCTCTCTAGCAGATGTAAAAAGAGATGTAGGTAGGCACAGATAGTTTGTATAAACCATATAATACCCATAAGATGAGCTTGACACTCTTAGTATTTTGAATTTTAAATATTTTTTAGTAAATCCTACCTACACTTGCATTCACATATATTATCTCATTATTCTTAAAACTTTCTATTGTCTTCATGGTTTTGTTCTAAGACTAAATACAGGGCCGTGTCACTCTCTTGCTTAAAATCCATCTAAGTTTTTCCTTTACATTAAGAAGAAAGTTCAAACTTTTTAACATGACATAAAAAGGTTTATGATCTTCCCCCTGCTTATTTCATGAGTTGCATTTCCCATTGGGCCTTACAAAATCCCAGAATTCCAGAGTCATTTAAAACTTTGTAGATCTCTGCCTGAAATGCCCACATCCTGGTTTCAACTGGGCTGCTTGACATGCAGTTCTGAGATCCTTTGTTGTAGTAAGTCCTTCAAGGTAGTTTGTCCTTCAAAGTAAGGGTACTGCCCCTGGAAAGCCTTTGTTCCTTTGTAAGCACTCTGTCCATAAGATTTATTCAAATCCCTGTTGCCATCTTGCTTAGCTTCTCTCTCTCCCCACCAGTTAGACTCTGTTAAGCTGTAAGATCTTTAAGAATAGGGACTCTTTTAGGCTAGGGATGTGGCTCAAGCCACATGCCTGGCATGCGTGGGCCCGTGGGTTCCATCTTCAGCACCACATAAAATAAAGATGTTGTGTCCACCGAAAACTAAAAAAATAAATATTAAAAACATCTCTCTCTCTCTCTCTCTCTCTCTCTCTCTCTCTCTGAAAGAATAGGGACTCTTACTTATCTCAGCATCTCAAGTCTCTGAGACAAAAGTATCAGTAAATATTACTTGAATACATAAATGAAAGAATTAAGGCAGCATTAGCCATATTAAGCTGTGGCAGGAACCATGCCCTGTTCATATGTGTATTTAGAGGGTGTGGCTTAGTTTGATATGTAGTTGAAGGTGGATGCTAGGTTTGTTAATTGAATGATAGAGAGTTGCCCTGTGTTTTAGTTAATCAATCTCTTTCATTGTGGTAATATAATTAGGAAAAGGGATTTATGGTTATTCAAGAAAAACATTTGAATATTTTGTGTTTGTGAAAGGACAGCTTTCTTCCCTCTTTATGGTCTTGTTTTCTTTATCTGTAAAATGAAAGGTTTGGAAAATTTGATATCTTAAGGTTCTTGCCATTGCCAATTTCCCACTAGGAGGACCAGCTATAATCTCTGGGTCTGGACCATGTTAAGTACAACTTCAATCTGCATGGCAATCTGTTTTTTTTCTTTTCTTTTAAAGCAGGTCCATCACACTATTGGATCATATTAAACTTAATAATATATTAAGGTCAGTTTATAGAATGGCCAGAGCATGTCATGAATTGTTGTCTTCTTCCAGTCACTGCTGTGCCTTTGGGTTTTTTGAACCTTAGCACAGGATTTACAGGTATCCTAAGTTTTGTCCTGTGAGATTCGATGCAGTCTTCTAGCTCTTTGAACTTTAATTCTGCAATTATGGCATCAGCTGTGTGTCTTCCATTTGTGTTATCTATAGATGTGTTAAACATATAACAGATATTCAATAATATTTGAACCAATAGTCATATATCTAGTATATCTTTGCTCAAATAACTACAGCATTAAATGTTTTACTCTAGGTGGAGTCTTCATCTTTCCTCTGCTGTGTGTGTGTGTATGTTTGTTACTGCAGGAGTGTTCTGCTACTGAGCTATATCCCTGCATTTTAAACATTTTTTTCTTTTTTTTTTTTTGGTGCTGGGGATTGAACCCAAGGCCTTGTGCATGTGAGGCAAGCACTCTACCAACTGAACTATATCCCCAACCCAACATTTTTTTCCCCAAGTTTTGCTGAGGCTGGCTGGCCTTGAATTTGTGAGCCTCCTGCCTTAGCTTCCCCAGTTGCTGCGATTATAGGTGTGCGCCACCTTGCCTGGCTCCTTTGCTCCCTCTCCCCCACCAGATTCATGCCGTGTAGTAAAATGACCACTGAATTTGGACTCAGAAGATCTGGACCCTAAGTCCCAGCTCTTCTGCTTACTACTATATGATTTTGGACAGATTGCTTAATTCCCCAGGACTTCAAATTTCTAGTGTATCAGAGAAGAAAAATTAAGATTTCTAATTTTCTGATTCTGGCACTGCAAGCATCTGGCCTATACTTGAAAGTAGTAAGGAATTGTGGTTAAGAGCAGGTTAAGTACCTGGAGTCAGAATGCCTGTATTTTTAAATTAGCTCTGTCTCTACTGGTTGAGAGGCATTATCTACCTGAACCTGTTTCCTCCTCTGTAATATGAGGTTAATAATGTTGCATGATTGTTTTGAGTTTTTAGAACACATTGTGCACATGGTTAATTATAGCCTATCAGTATAATTTTTCACAAAAGATATAATTGAAGACATACTACCTTCCTGAGGGCTCCTGGAACAAAAATACACCTTTATGGTTGGGAATTAAAAATGTACCAGAAGCCAATGTGGGAGTATATCAAAAGTTAGTGATATTATGAATCATTTTCTTCTTTTTAAATATTTTTTTGGTTGTTGATCAATTGCTATTTTATTTATTAATTTATACATGGTGCTGAGAATTGAACCCAGTGCCTCACACATGCTAGGCAAGTGCTCTACCATTGAGCCACAACCCCAGCCCATCATTTTCTTATATATTTGAAGGAAAGACTTTTTGTCTGTTTTCATAGCCATAATATAAGTGGGTGATTTGGGCATTTTAGAAAAGAAGGGAAATACGTAGTTTCAATTTTCTGTACTATTGTAAGAAAACAGTAGCTGTAAATTCTCAGACAAATTCTAGCCACACGTGTAAGTGTTGGCTTGAATCTTTCCCCTCACTCAACTCTTCAAGATCTATTGGTAGCAGCTAACTCATTTTTTCCTCCCTTTAACATGAATTGATGAAAATTTGGGCAGAAAGAATCAGCCTAGATAAACAGTATACCACCCCATCTCCTCTAAATGGTAAAAGCTGACTGTCTTAACTGTCAACAGTGGGTTCCCTTTTGAAGCCCAGGACCTGTTGGGAACCTGATGGAAAGGCCTCACTCAATCTGCCATACTTTTAAGGGGAATAGAGATACTATTGGATGCCAGAGGAGTGGCAGGTTTTGGTTCCCCTTCCTCAAACTTTACCCAGTAATGATTAGTTTAATTTTTGGAGGCTGTGAACTTACTTAGTATTTGTAGAAGTTGTCCCATGTGTTTGGGATGTGCCCTGTATTTCCAGTCAGCCATTAATTAGGAATTTGCCTAACTGCCTGTCTTCTACCCTCTCCCTCTCTCTTCCTCCCTCCCTCCTTCTTTCTTTCCTTCTTTGCTTCCTCCTTCTCTCCCTCCTTTCCTTTCTTCCTTTTCTTCCCCTCCCTTCCCTCCCTTTCCATTTCCATCCCTTCTTTTCTCCCTTCTCTTGCCCTTACTCTTCCCCTTCCCTTGCCTTTCCTTTTCCCTTCCCCCTTTCCTCTTCCCCCTCCTCTTCCCTTCTCCCTTCCCCCTCTCCTATCCTCCCCTCCCCTCCCCTTCTCCTTCCCCTCCCTTCCACACTAGGGATGGACCCAGGAGTCCTCTAACACTGAGCTATACCCCTAATACTTTTTATTTTGAAATAAGGTTTTGCAAGTTTTTGAGGCTGGCCTTGAATTTATGATTCTCCTGCCTCAGCCTCCTGGGTAGCTGGGTGTACCATAGCATTTGGCTGAGTTATTTCTTCATCTTGCAAAGAATATTTCCCCTATTTATATATATAGCTCCCCTACTTCAGGTTAGTTATTCTGCTTTAGGTCCCTGTCAGAGATAGCAGGGTATAACAAAGGCACAGCTTTGGAGCTGGACAGATAAGTGTGTAATTTTGGTCAGGTTATTTAACCTTTTACATCTCTGTATGTTTTATATCTAAAATAGAATGATAATACCTTTCTTAGAGAATTATTGGGATTAAATGAAATATTTAAAGTTCTTAGTACATTACCTGAGAACTAACAATTAAAGTAGATGCTTAGTTTATTGAGAGTAGATGCTTAGATTATTGAGAGCCTTCTGTGATAGAGACTGAAGTCTGAAGACAAAGGATAGTCCTTGCACCCAGGGAATTACAATCTGATAAAGTAAAATGTTACTAAATATGAATCAGGAATGCTTATTCTTTTTTTATTCTCTCTTCCCTATTTCTTGTGCATTCTTTTTCCTAGCACAAGGTAACTTCTTAGAGGACCCTTTGTCTCCATGTCCAAGGAATGTCTGAGAAGGGGGACAATGCTATGGCACACCCAGCTACTAAGGAGGCTGAGGCAGGAGAATCACAAGTACGATTGTCACAGGTTATTGGGGGTGACCAAGAGCTTAGGCAAGGAGGGATAAAGTCAGCTGTGAGGTTCTTTATTAGTAAGCAGCAGCAGGATTATTAGCAGTTTATAGGTGGGAGGAATGCCCAGTTGGGAGTGAAGGAAGTTGTCAGGTTATTGAGGAGGTCACAGTGCTTGTTTAAATTGAGTGGCCTGCTAGGCAAACTCACATTTACTTATTTTCACTGTGGTCTTTTCAGCCACTTTCTGGAAACTTGCTTTCCTGGGTGCTGCTGCTCCCTCCCTGTCCTTAGGAACAGGATTGAAAGCAGCATTAGCCTAAAGAAGTTGTTCTATTTAGGGAGCTAGAGCAGAGCCAGTGATTAGGCCCTTATCAGCAGTGAGTGGTATGGGGCAAGATTGGAGTGTCTGTCCAGACTTCCACAGGAGCTCAGTTCTTCTATTCCCTGGTTGGATCAGAATTGTGAAGAAGCAATAGATGGGCTGGGCCATCTGAATGAAAAGCGCTTCATTGTGTTTCTTCAACATTCCCGTGTCTGGTACAATTAGCCAAGACTCAGAAAACAAGTTGGACAAACAAGCAAGCAGCCTTCCACAGATGGATAAAGGAATTTCTGGCACAGTCAAATTAAGTACACTGACTATAAAGACAACGTAAGAGGATCTGGGAAGAGAAGGGGGCTTTGGGATGCCATTCCTGGCTGGATGAGCATAAAGAATGGAGCAAGAAGCAAACAGTATTTCTGAAGTTGATGAAATCCGCTGAGTTAATCTACTCTGGAGGCTACCTGAGGCTGGGCTGCTCTGTAAAGTAGGTGGAATCATTGGGGAGAGACTGTGACTCTTCTCATTGGGCAGCTGTAAGTATAGGGAAATTAATCTCCCTTTGGAATCTAGGACTCTCTTGGCAACAGACAGTGTGGGGGCTTGCTCTATTATAGTCTCTCCCATCGTGAGACCTTCTCAGTTGGTTAAAATTTCAGATGTACTTTTTGCTTGAGAAGAGGCGAGCCTGAGGAACAGGTTGTTGGGCAATGGATGCGCTGTTCCTGACTTGGCAGTAAGCCATTTTAACTTACAACTGTCCTGCAAATGTCTTAAGATTCACCAGGTTACAAGCTTCTGCTCGGCAAATGGAAGGTAACTCAAAGACTAGCTTGTGTCTGCTAAGGCTTACTGGCTATGTTGTCTGGACTTTTACTTACGAAGCTCCCACCTTGCATGCTCTGTTGGTCTGGAAACACTGGGGTGGTGCCACTTTTGAATAGCATGCTCTTTGCCTGAAGACCTGGACCCGATTTTTGGAAGTGCCCTAGGGAGGAGCTTCCTCTCTGACCTCAAGGGAAGAAGGAGGTCAGTAGGAAGTTGTGGGTGGAGCCACTTCTCTGTTCTGCTCTCTCTGTTCATCACACAGCTCTTGGGCTGTCTGTCTCTGTTCACCTCACAGCCTTTTGAGAAGCTGCAGGGGGTGCATAGGACTCTAGCTGGATGTTCTTTGGGACCCCCTCCTTTTAGGTGGGGCCAGCAGACTCTGGGTGCCATGTGGCCCAGTTACCAAGATGAACACGAGTTCAACGCCCACCTGGTGTGCCGCATGTGTTGTATGGGTTAGTATGTGAAGTTTTTTTTTTCCCTCTTCTGGGCTTGAGGATCCTAAATAGCCCTTGTTCTTTTTGATTCATAAGAGAGCCTGGTCTTTGAAGCCCTATGGGTGTTACAACCTTTGGGCTTATTAAAACTGGGGCAGAATAGACTAGATGGTGTGTGGGAGAGTTCCCTGCTTCCTGAGGAACTTCTTTAACTCATAGTGACTGGCAGTTAAAAGCCCTAGCTTTGGGTGTGGGACTTTTTTATAGAGCTTGAATTCATACTCATGCTTCTGCCTGTCAGGAAGCCACTTTTAAGTTATGTTGCACAGTGCTGAAAGTCCAGGGTGTATTTTTAGCAGAAGTTGGTTGGTTGCGGAGTTTACCTCTGAGCAAGCTGGGGAGTGGTGGTGGAAGGGAGGAGTCATGGCCTAGGTTTCCTCTTTGGGGCCTATTGCTAATTCTCTTACACTTAACTTTTGTCAGCAGTGACAGAGAGAACGGACTTGAAGATAGTCTGGGGACAGGGACCCATAGAAGAATTAGAGGTCAGAGGAAGAGTCCTGCTAGCTATAACTTAGCTCTTTCCTGATAGGGGAGAAGAATTCATTTAAATGGTGTTCTGTGACCTTGAGACTTAAGAGCCTGATCTTTTTGATGGCAGGTTTCCTGGTTTTCAAACTGTAGAGCACACTGACTAGTGCTGGATTGAGATATCAATTCATCAGTTCTTAGTAAAATGAAAAAGATAACAGAAATGTAGTGTGTTTTTTCATAAAGCTAAACTCACTTAAAAAAATTGCCCTTTATTCTGAAATCATCCTTCCTACTTTGTTTCATTTATTTTTTAATTGTTCTTCCTACTTTTCTATGTTAAAGTAACTTTTACTTTACGAAAGCATTGTTATTAGATGGTGGTTTTAGGCATCCTTATCAAAAGAAAAAGTTGGCAACGTTATGTTATACTTTGTAATATATTTGAGAACATTTACTGATCTGTGAGATCTAAGTGTGGGAACTACTGGCTTGATAATCCAATATCTTTTGATTTTATACACCTCAGTCTCTAAAAGGGAACAAAATTGTGAAAATTAGGCAAATTTTCCCTAACACCAAAGTTGCTGATAGTTTGATGGAGAAGGGACCTCAGAAGACATTTAGAGGAAGAGAGGCACCAGAACTTGGGTTCTGATGTCTCCTGACTGCTAGGTCAGTGCTGCCAAATACTTAAGGTTTTTTTTTTTTTTTTTTTGAGAATTAAGCTAGTGTTATACTAATGTTTGGGGCAGAAGGAGAAACAGTTTTGGCCAGTTATTGCCAGGCTGTCTAACTTTTTATCTTACCCATAACACTGAGATTTCCTCCCTGAAACCTGAAAGAATAATCTGCATCTGAAAGCATTTGAAGATAAGCAGAGAGCCCAGGGGCTCTCTTTCTGTAATAACAGAGAAGTATAAGGAAGTCCCCATCTCTGTAGAAAGTTTCAGGGCAAAAACTTTATACTTTCAGCTACCCCACCCCTTTTCATTCCCTAAGGGCACTGTAGCCCAAGAGTTAAGAAAGAGGGCTTTGGTAACAACTGTCTACTTGTGGCCTGTTGCTCTACCACTCTATAGCCACAGAAACTGGGAAAATTGCTTAACCTTTCTGTGCTTCAGTTTCCTCAGTTGAAAAGGGGATTAAAATTCATCCTACTTATGGAGTCATTACAGGAAGTATATGATATTAAAGCACTTAGACCAGTGCCTCCCATATAATAAGTTCATCAATGATAGCTGGTAGTTGTATTATGTGAAGTGTAATATATAATTTATTTATTTATTTATTTTTATTATTGGTTGTTCAAAACATTACATAGTTCTTGACATATCATATTTCACACATTTGATTCAAGTGGGTTATGAACTCCCATTTTTACCCCGTATACAGATTGCAGAATCACATCAGTTACACATCCACTGTTTTACATATTGCCATACTAGTGTGTGTTGTATTCTGCTGCCTTTCCTATCCTCTACTATCCCCCCTCCCCTCCCCTCCCCTCCCATCTTCTCTCTCTACCGCATCTACTGTAATTCATTTCTCCCCCTTGTTTTTTTTTTTTTTTTTTTTTTAAATTCATTCATTCTTATACAGAATCAGGTGCACAAATATACATACACTTGGTTTTCTGGGGCAAAGACTTCTGTGGAAATCATTTATCTCTTTTCTCTTTTTGTTTTTGTGATGCTGGGGATTGAACTCAGGGCCCCACACATGCTAGGAAAGCACTCTACCACTGACATACATCCCTAACCTTTAAAAGTTGCCCTGGCTGGCTCTGGAATTACAATCCTCTTGCGTCAGCCTCCCAAGTAGCTGGGATTACAGTCATGTTCAACCTATTTCCTTTGAGTTTGCATTGGGAATATTAAGTGATACACAGTCTTCTTGATCCAGATGGGCAAGAAGAACTTAGAAAAGCTGTACCTGGAAAAGGAACATCTGAGTGGGAATCTATGCACCCTGCTGTGAAAAGCAGTCTTAAATATTACTTGGGATTGCTTCTTAGTCTGACTTTGAAAATATCATCTTAATGTGTTCTTGTAGACTTTTCCTTGCCGTGTAGTAAGCTGTCAATATATATTTGTTAAACAATTAGATATTCTTTTTTTAAAAAAATATTTTTTAGTTGTAGATGGAACAACATCTTTGTTTTTATTTGTTTATTTTTATGTGGTGCTGGGGATGGAACCCAGGGCCTCACGTATGCAAGGCAAGTGCTCTACCACTGAGCTACAACTCCAGCCCAACAATTAGATATTCTTGAATACCTGCTGAAGTTCTAAATGTTGGATACTTAAAGAAATTTAAAATATGAACCTTGACTCTAAAGAGCTCAGTTCAGATAGAAAAATGAGACTTAAATATGGTGATATCTGATAATAGGTTATATATGCTCAATACTTTACTCACCTTTCTTGGTACTGAGTACCACAGCCATCCAGAGGTGGCTGGCATGGCCAGAAAGGTCTAAAGGAAGAAGTGGGACTTTATCTGGACCTGGAAGAGACTCTATGTTAGATAATCCAAGAAGAGGAGGATATATCCCAGGTGGGAGAAAGGTGAATATTGGCAGAGATGTGAAAGATATGTTTGGAAACAATGAGATCAGAATGCTTGTGGTTAAGTCAGGTGGGGAAAAGTCTAGAGATAAATTTGGAAGAATATTGTAAATTGCCTCAGGTCAGAGGACAGGTCTTTTGTCTTTTTCAGCTACCTAAAACATAATGAATAAAAACCAGAACTAAATTTCATAGGGTTGTAGAGGGCCGTGAATATGAAAACTAAAGAACTGGACTTGATCTTCTGGTCGGTTGGGAGTCAATAAAGGATTCTGAATAGAAGGGTGATGTAGACCAAGCGGTGATTTAGGAAGATTCGTTTTTTACGGGCTGTTTGATCTACTTGCCATTGCTTCAGCTATCAAATTAGTATTTCAATTCTGACCGCTGTTTTGAACTCTATATTTAAGATCCCAACTGTCTGCAAGAAGATCTCGATAGCACATCCTTGTCCTTACCCCATCAAATCAATGCCTCCTATTTTCATTATCTCAAGCTATTTCTCTCCTTCCACTCTCTCTGCCTAGAAACATTAAACTTATCTTGAACTCTCCCTTTCCTTATCCTAACTACACCTAGTCAATAGGGGTCTGCCTGTACCTTTTCATGCAGTTCTGTTTACCCTCTTGTCTTTCCTGTTGCCTCTGCCCTAGTTTAGGTTCATAGATTTCTTTCTTGGTCTATCACAGTAGACTTCTAACTGGTTCTTTTACCAGTTAGTTAGTGGCTTTGGTATAGTCTGGCTTTTCTTCAGTTCAGTGCCAGGTCAGTCTTCCAAAGCACACTGATTTAGAAAATTTAATTGTTGTGCTTGTTTTGGCAGCACATATACTAAAATTGGAATGATACAGAGAAAATTTCATTGTCATCTCTTTGTCTACTTAAGTACATAGTCTTTACTCCAGCTGTCTGGGTTCTCTGTGCTTTGACCTCAGCTAGCTGACCTTGCTACCCTACTTTTTCATTACATTACTAACATTCCTATTACATTTATATTTCGTGAAACCCATCCTGTGTACTCCAAATCACTGTTTGTTCTTTTATCTTGTTTGGAATTCCTTAATCCCTTTTGGGCTGCCAAAATCCTATTGTAATTCAAGGTTTAACTCAAACACCATGCGTTCCATGAACTCTTCTCTTATATCTCTGTCAGAATTAATCAATTCTGTGTATCAGTATTATTTTGTGCAATGTGTCTGATATCTTACTTTCTTGGTGTTATTAATTATTTACATGTTGGTCTCTGCACTAATTGTAAACTTTATGAGGTCATGGAACAGGCCTATTCCATCACTGTATTTCCCTTTAGATTTCCAAGTGGTAGGTACTTCTGGATTTCTTGAAAAACTTGTGATTTTTCTGTGGCCCACAGGGAAACAAGCAGAAACTCTTCTCTCATTTGTTTTTTGGATAATTCATGATGCACAAGGAACTATGTTCATCATTCATCATTCCTATGTGTTGGATCAGAACATAGAACTTTGTACCTCAGTACAAGCTTTCATTTTGTGCCAAGACTATTCGCAAGTTGTTCTTCTTAGAGTAGGACAGAAACAAGTAAACAGTGATCCCTGGGATAATCACCTAAACAAACGAGTCTAGGAGATTGGAAAAGCTCCTGGAGGAAATCATAGTTAAATTGAATACTGGAGAATGAGTAGTCAAAGAGGGGAGTTGTATTCCATGCAGAGGGAACAGTATGTACAAAGGCAGGCATAGAAAGCACAGGAAACTCCATTTAGGGAAACAATTTTTAACAAGGTTGGAAGTTAGTTTTCACCCAAGAGTGGAGAGGAGTGAGTTGCAGGCAGGAATCATAATGACTCTTATATCCCAAGTTGAATGGAGGTATCAGGCTTTGGCATTGGGTAGATTTGAGCTCAAATTTGACTCTTTTTATCTTGTGATCTCTGGCAAGATGCTTACCCTCTCTGGACTTCATCTTTCTAATAAATTAATACCTAAACTTATAGGACTATTGATCATTAGAAAGAATATATGTAAGGTGCTTAGCACCTAAGTGCTAACTTAGGTACTCAGTAGATGCTAACTACTAATGTTATTAGGAGAATAAAGATTCACTGTAGATTTTTAAGGTAGAGAGTAACAAGATTAGTTTTTCCAGAAATATTGTTGGCAGTATTGAGAAGGATACATTAGAGCAGGGGTAACATTTAGAAGCAAAAAGAGTTCAATTTTTTCTTCACCCATATTCCCTCTTTCCCTTTCTTCCTTTCTTTTCTTTTTCTTTTGTTTTTAAAGATGGCAGGGATTGAATCCAGGGTCTTACATGTGCTAGGTAAGCACTCTACCCCTGAGCTTTATCCCCTGAGCTTTTGAGTTTTGTAATAATACATGCCATTTTAAGTCTCTCTTTTCCTGATCCTTCTACTCTAAAAGGCTCCTGACAGGGCTCTTAGAAAGGTTTTTGTTTTGTTTTTAATGGTGTTAAGGATTGAACCCAGGGCTTTGCACTCTATATGGAGCTGCACTTTTAGCCCAAGAGATTGTTTTTAGAGAAGGTGAGTTTGAGTAGCCAGGCGTGGCGCACGCCTGTAATCCTAGCTTCTTGGGAAGCTGAGGCAGGAAGGTGGGAAGTTCAAAGCCAGCCTCAGCAAAACAAGGTGCTAAGCAACTCAGTGAGACCCTGTCTCTAAATAAAATAAAAAATAGGGCTGGGGATGTGGCTCAGTGGTTAAGTGCCCCTGAGTTCAATCCCTGGTACCCCCTCTCCCGCCAGAAAAAAGAGAGAGAGAAAAAAAAAAAGAAAAGTTGAGTTTGAGACAAACCCAACATTTTAGAGGTAATTTTATGAGAGTGGTGTTTGGCCCTGAGCTGAAGGGATGGATTTGAGAATTATCAGCCTGTAGGTTATAGTTGAAACCATGGGAGTAGATTCAACCATTCTGGGAGAAGGTAGAGAACAGGCATTCCTATCTTGGTGGTTTTTTTGTTTTGTTTCGTTTTTAAAGTTCCAGATTTCTTCTTCTTCTCCCATAACACCAAAAGCTTTGCATATAATTTTAGGTGATTCATGAATGTCCCTTTTCAAGCCCATTCATGAAGTCTTGGTTCTTGGGTCCATTATTTTAATAGACCTCTTTTCTTCTTATTCTGTATTAGTTTAAGGATGAGTAAACATTTCAGGAGTGGGCAGAAGAGAGGGAACAACCAAAAAAGCAGGAAAACTAAGGTAGAACAGAGTATCAGATTCAAAAAGGAGAATGTTTAAAAGATGAAGGAATGATCTCTTCAGCCATAGAGAATTAAAGTGAGATGGATCACTTTAATTGCCACTAGGTTAGGTGACTGTGGAAAGAGCACTCACAGTGAATTTGTGGGGCTATAAGCCATAGCCCCATGGGTGAGTAGGAGGCAAGAAATAGAGTCTGAGCATTGTCATTACACTTGCTCAGGAAGCCTGGGAGAGAGAACTGGTGGAGAGGGAGAAATTGAAGATATACAGGTCAGTGGATAATTTTTGGATTAATGTTTCTGAAGAGAAGGGAATGGTGGGTTCCATGTGTTAGGTGGAAGGACAGACTTAGGTTATAGGGAGAGACAAATCTTCAAGTAAAATCAAAATAAAGAAAATTAGAGTAGTTATTTGTGGCCCAGAGTCTGGAGACTTGTTGTGGTAGTTTTAATAAAGTTGGAAACAAGTATTAAATCTTCTAATTAAAGGCTTATAATTTGGTAACCATTAAATGATTGATAAGCCATCAGTGCCTGAAGTATTAGATCTAAGAATTTCTCAGTGGAATAGTGGGTCTCTTTGTTATCATTTCATAACCTTTAGTGGTGAAGATAACAAGAAACGTTAAAAGAAATTTCACCCTTTCGTTGACTGTTTTCCTCTCACAAGAGAGTACTTTCTGTAAGTCCTACCTTCAGTGTTAGGTAGGGGATCTTAGCTGGGACTGGAATTGTATTAGTCTGACAAACCTAAAATTTATTAAATAATTTGAAAGTCTGAACTGTTTGGCGCATTCTGAAGATGTGTATAATAGGTAAAGTTGCTTCTTGGTTTTCCTAGTGAAATTCCTTGCTAAAATTTTTAAAACATTTTTTGGGGCAGGGGGTACTGGGATAGAATCCCAGGATGCTTTACCACTGAGCTACATCCACAGCCCTTTTTTATTTTTTATTTTGAGAGAAGGTATATACTAAGTTGCTTAGGGCCTCACTAAGTTGTTGAACTTGCTATCTTCCTGCCTCAGCTTCCTGGGATTACAGGTGTGTGCCACCACACCTGGCTTGCTAAAACATTAAAATGTAAAACTTCAGACCCTCTAATATCCTCTGTCATAATGTATAAATCAGAAAAGAGCTATCATGTTATTGATGGGCTTGTCAATGTAGGATCCTAAGAAAGGATCCTCTAGCTTTTCAGGGCAAAAGAGTTCTATAAAATCCTTTTATAAAGAATTTACAGCTCAGTTCTAGGAATCTAGCTCATCTTGAGAAGGGCTTGCAATCATGTTGCCTTTAATAAATATATTTAGAAAAAGTACTTTGATCCTTTTCCTTCCAAATTGAAAGTTAGTTATTTAGCTTTAGGAAGCATGACTGATATAAGACCTTGAGGCTCTCTAGAGCATTATCTTCATGGAATGATGGAACGACTTGGTAGATGATCAGAAAAAGATTCAATTTGTCACTCATATCTCAGGTCTAAAACAAACAAGGCCATGGACTAAAAAGAAATCAAATGAATTCTACCTCTTAAAAATACCGACTAGTTTAAAAGAAAATCTGTTAACTGGTTTCTTTTCCATCTGTGAATTGTTTGATCTGTTACAAAAAATACCTATAATTGTTGTAGAACAAACAACACGCCCCATCCCCTCTGTGGGGATGAGCCCAGGTCCTCAGAGTGCTGGGCTAGCACTCTACTACTGAGCTATAACCCCAGCCGCTATAGGAGAAATTCTAAGGAAAAAAAGCAAAAAACAATACTGTGTCTTTAGAGAGAGAACTTTGTAAAACTAGAATAAGACAGTTCTTGGTTATGTGGGTAATTAGTATAATGAAGCAGAGTGGGTCAGGTATTGTGAAAATGTTGGGCATAAAACTTGGAGTTAGCTCTGATTTTTCCATCATGGCTGAAGGTTCTAGCACACAACTAATATTTATTGGGGCCTTAGGAGTTTTACATATCAAACTGGATTATTTTAAGTGATTCAGGTCCAATTTTATTTTGTGTGTTTCTTTAGCCAATCTTTTAATCATGTGTTGGCTAACAGGAAAGCTTTTGTTTGTTTATTAAGTTCTTTCTGTGTCAAACTTTAGCTGTTAGAAGTTGTGGGAGACACAAAAAAGTAAAGCATGGCCTCTTTCTTCAAGGAGTTAATGATCTCATTAATGATATAAGAATAGGCATATTAAAAGCTCAGAAGTCTAATTATGTAAGTGCTGAATGAGTGATTAGCACAGTAAATATCATTAAAAAAATTGAAGGACAAAGAGACTATTGGGAACTGAAGTAGTTGGGAAATGCAGCCAAAGTAATTTTTCTCAAATACAAATCTGACCTCTTATTCTGCTATTTAAAACCTTTCAGTTCTTCCTTTTATGTATAGGATACAGTTTGGGCTCCTTATCTAGACATAAAAGGTCAACATTTGGCTCATGTCATCCTACCTAGTTTTGAGTCTCATCAACTACTTAATATCTCCACTTCAACCGTCCTTACTTCTGTGCAGTTTTCTGAACATAGCTCTTTGTCTCCATGAATTTGTATTATATGTAATTTCATGTAGTAACTTTATCCTTGCCCTTCTTTTTCTGGTTAACTTTTTTTTGGGGGGGTACCAGGGATTTAACCTAGGGGACATTAACCGTTGAGCCACATCCCTGGCCATTTGTTTATTTTTTATTGTGAGACAGGGTCTCCCTAAGTTGCTAAGGCTCATCTCTAAATTGCAATCCTCCTGCCTCTACCTCCTGAGATTCCTGGATAGTCATTTTTTATGATTAGTTAGAGTAACTCCTAGGAAACTTTCACTAGCTCTTTTCACTAGTCGTTTCTCTTTCCTACTCAGGTACGCCAAACCACACTCTGTGCTTACCTATTATAACACTTACCAGGTGGCATTGAAGCATTTCTTTCTTTTGTTATACTTATCATCTCTTTTGAAAGATAGAAATTATGATGTAATATTTCTGTAACCAGAGTCTAAGGGAACTATTTTCAGTCTACCAGTCTTCCAGCTGAGCTATTTTTGTCAACTCTTGGGATCTTTTGTAATAAAGATTTATCCAAAGGATAAATGAATGAATGAAGAAGTTGGATAAGTAGCATTGGGAGAGGCGGGGAGGAAGAGAAATAATATGTCATGCACGGAAAATAAATAGTATGAGTGTCCAGTATTTAGATGAGACTAGTTGCAAGCTGGTTCTGATTCAGTCTGGAGTTGAAATGGGCCTGAAAAGGATTATGATGAAATCAGATAACTTAATCAGCATCTAAAAAGATAAAAATAGGTTGGCATGATTGGTTAAATCTAATAAGAATCTTGGCTTCAAGTACTTGAAAACCTATTAAGTGAAAAATAATTAGACTTAAAGTCCTAACAGTCTCAAATGAGAGCCAGTAGGTAAAATTTATAAGGAAGACAATTATGCCACTTTATAAAACTAATAAATTGGTATATTGCTTTACAAGGTAGTAGATTCTCCACTATCTCAAGAATATTATAGATAAATGTAAGATTTGGACAGACCTTTCAACCCTGAATGCAAGATTCTTTGTTGTTGAAGGGATTCATGTTATCAGCAAGGAATTAAACTGGATAACTTGTAATGTCCATCTCATATTTCTGTGGTCCATAGTAGGAAGAGAATTGTTCCTTGCATAACAGTGAAGGATTCAAAGTAAAGATAAAAAACCAAAGGCAAAATTGAGGAAGTGCTTACCGATTGGTTACAAACTCAGCAAAATAGGTGGATAAGTGAATTCACCGGGGTTGGAGAGAGTGTGTTGGCGCTGTTTGGAAATGGTGCTATGTGCCTTTTAACTAGGAAATCTGTAAGAAGAGAATGGCTGGGCAGTAGGGAGAAAGAACCTCGCTAACGTTTGTGTGAATAACCAGTAAACCAGATTTATATACTGCTGCAGATTTCTTCTGAAATGTTCTCTGACTTGGGAAAGAAATGAAAGAATGAAGCAACGGCGGTAATTCAAGTTTGAAGGTTGTTATCATGAACGTGAGAGCTCCTGGTGAGAGCAGCTTTGAGTGGCTAGCCATGCTGTCTAGCACAGACTGGATAACCACAGAAGTTTTCAATGAAGGATAGAGTAAGGATGGAGTGACTGAAGATGAGAATGGGGGAATAAGAGATTGATAAAGGCGACTGCTGCTTAATAGTTATGTTTGGAGAAGGAATAAGGCTTAGAGCATGGCAGTGTGGTGGCTGGATGTGAATTACAGATCAAATTCAGTGTAGCCATGTATGCTTGGATGCATTGTCAGCCTGTGTGTGATGTTTATATGGAAATAAAAAATGTGAAACAAGTTGTCAAGGAAGGTTAAGGTGGATTTCCTGTAAAGAAGGGGATGGGCAAGAGGAAGTGACCAACGACACCAAGGGTGATTTGAACAAGATGGTATAGGGGATGGTGTGAGTTTCAAATAAGTAGAAAAGGAACAGGGCTAATGGCTCAGTGTTCTGAAAATGGCTCTGGGGAATTGGGGTGGGAGAAAATGAGTCCTTAGCAGGACAGCCTCTGTGGAGCAGTCATTGTCAAATATTGACAGTTATATTTTTATTAAAGAGGTGAAAAAATGGGAAAGGGGGAGTTTGCCTCTGTAAGACTTATGAGAAGAGTCAACATACCTTATATATAATCAGAGAAATGATAAATTATGATATAATGGTGTATTAAGAATTGTAAAGCAAAAATAAATAAATAAATATCACCCCCCCCCCCCAAAAAAAAGAAGAAAGGGAGGGAAGAGATGGGCAAGGAAAAGTTGGCTGCTTGTAGTGGTTGGTGAGGGAAGTGGAATGGAGGAAGTACTGGGGTAGGGGAGAGAGGCAGTACAGCCTTGCTCAGGCAGATTGATGTATGACAAGGAAGTTTTTTTTTTTGTACTGGGGATTGAGCTCAGGAGCACTTAACCACTGAGCTGCTTCACCACTGAGCCGCATCCCCAGCCCTTCTTTGTATTTCATTTACAGACAGGGTCTCACTAAGCTGTTAAGTGCCTTGCTAGTTGCTGAGGCTGGCTTTGAACTTTTGATCCTTCTGCCTCAGCCTCCTGAGTCACTGGGATTACAGGCATGCGCCCCCAAACCTGGCTGAAGAGTAAGATTTAACCACTGCAGTGTAATATCCCACTCTACCCCTTCTTTTGGTGGTATTCACAGCTTTGGCCTTCTGGGACTTATTGAGGGAATCATTCTGTTTCCTGCTCAAGTGGATTTTGAGATAAGTGATTCTGTCTAAAATCAATAACATGGTCAGGACCAAAGAGGAAGGCCAAGCATTCCTAACAAGAAGGCACCATCTCATGGTTCTGTGGGTACAGTCAACTCTCTTATGTGGTCCTGGAAGAACCAGAGTGTGAGCAAAGCAGGGGTGTGAGAACTTGTTGATTGCATGGTACTAAATCAGTGTCTTTTGTTTGCTTTGCAGATGAGCGGGACCGGGTTCAGAAGAAAACATTCACCAAATGGGTCAATAAGCACTTGATGAAGGTAGGACTCCATGCTGTATGCTGCCTTAGCACCTCAAACTGTTCTTGAGCTGCATCTTTCTTTCTCTCAGATGATTCAGATTGCTCACTGTGTGCTTGGGTCCATGAAGATTCACATGTGACAGACTAACTCCCTCCTCCCCTCCCTCCCTCCGTCACCCACCTTCCTTGTCCCCTCCCTCCTTCCCTCCCTCTCTTACTCCCTTCCTCCTCCTTAGTCATAACAGTGTGAGAACAGTAGCATTACATGCTATTACCTCAGAAGACTGTGATGGAGGATACCAGGTGATGATTCCTGGGATTCTAAGAACACTTTGCTCCTAACTTTAAAAATTATTTTATAAACCCTTTTCTTTATTTTTAAAGCTGATTACTATGTAAGGATGGGACAGAAGGGACTTTGTTTTCTCTCTAAAGTATATAAATCGTAAATGTTCCATTGATGGATTTTTATAAGAATTTTACCACCCTGTAAATCAAGATATAGAACATTCCCAGAATGACTAGAGTTGAGAAGATTTTATTATTAAAATCAAGGCAGAGGGCTGGGGTTGTGACTCAGTGGTAAAGAGCTTACCTAGCACATGTGAGGCACTGGGTTCAATCCTCAGCACCACATAAAAATAAACAAACAAATAAATAAATAAAGTTATTTAAAAAATCAAGGCAGAGACACTGTGGTAGCAGTAGGATCTGAAAATAAAATTTGTGAGTTCTAATAATTCCCACTGCTGGGAAGGGTCAGAAGTGATCTCTTAATTGCCAAATCTAGTGGCCAAATTTTATCTTCCTCTTATTTGATTTCTCTTTAGCACTGGACACTGTTGTCTATCCCTTGAAACCTTCTCTTATATATTGACTTCTAGGACATTGCTTTTTCCTGAATTTCCTCCTCCCTGTGTGAATGCCTTTTTTCTGCTTCTTTCACTGGCTTTATTCATCTCTGACTTCCATTTGCTGTTCCCCAGAGTCCTAACTTTGACCATTTTCTTGTTTTGTTCTCTGTATTCTTAAGCAGTCTCATCTGTTTTAGTCATAGGGATATTTTGATTGCTGGAATGCAAAGAAGCACAAGTCAAAGTGGATATAGGATGATCTCTTAGAGTCTGATGTCTAGATGCAATGGAACTTTATGAAACCAAAATTTGCCGGCAGCTCCTCTCTGTCTCCTTTTGGGGGTCCCCTGCATTCATTTCTCTCACTGCTCATTTGTGGTGAGCTGTGATAAGATACATCCCTGAAGTGGCATGGTCCTAAAGGCACAAACAGAAAATCTGATTGGTTGGGGGTTTCTTTTCCTCCTTGGGTCAGTGGTCTTCCTGTAGTTCAGTAAACTCTGGCCCAGGAGATGGTTACATACACTTGTTTAGTGGGCCCTGAAAATAAAAGTCTTTAGACTTTAGTTTCAAACTGAAAGACCTGGATAAAGAGGCAACTAGAGAGCCTTTTCCTGTATTCTTGTCCAATCCAAAGACGTGTATTTCTCACAGTGTACTTGACACATGCATCTGGATGTTACTCAGGCATACCTTATATTTGACACATCCTAAATTGTTAAATATTTTCATTCATGTACCTAGATTCCCAAGTTAGGAATGCAGAATCATATTTGATTTAATACTGTCAATAATCTCTCCCTTTTTGCCGAATCTAATCACCATCAACTTGGAAAGATAGCTTACATTGTCTTTTCTTCTCCATATTCATCACCTCTGCTCTTGTCCAGGGCTTCTTTATCTCTTGTCTTGACTATCATAATAGTTTTCTAACTAAGTGTTCTATAATGATAATAGTAGTAATAGTTTATAGAGGGCTTCCTGCAAGTTAGACTTTGCTGTTTTTGGTACCAGGGATTGAACTCAGGGGCACTCAACCACTGACCCACATCCCCAGCCCTATTTTGTATTTTATTTAGAGACAGGGTCTCACTGAGTTGCTTAATGCCTTGCTGTTGCTGAGGATGGCTTTGAACTCGCGATCCTCCTATCTCAGCCTCCCAAGCTGCTGGGATTACAGGTGTGCACCACCACGCCCAGCTCAAATCAGATATTTTATACCAAGTCCTTTATGTGAATTATCTCATTTAATACTTCAGTGACCTTCTTCTATAGGTTCTATTAACACCCCCCCCCCTTTTATCTGTGAGGAAAGTGAGGTTGAATACAACTTATTTAAGGCCATGCTGCTAGACAGAGGCACACTGAAATTTACAATTCACACAGCCCAAAGTCTGTAACACGTATTCTTAACCTGCAATGCCTGGCTCTGCCTACCTTTCCAGGCTCATAGTGCCAAATTCCCCTCATTCCTTAAGCTTTTGCTGAACTATGTATAGGCATGCTGTTTAATGGCTCTGTATCTTTGTTCGGCTTCTCTCTCTGCTTGGAATACATTTCCAAAGTCTATTCTGACCGTATAACACTAACTTAACACCTCCTCAAATAGTTTGGTGACTCTACATGTGGGATCTACTACCCTTTTCTTTGTATACTTATGCATGTTCCTTATGTACTTCTGTTATAGCTTTTTTTCCCCCCCTTTAATGGTGCTAGGGATTGAACCCAGGGCCTTATACATGCTAGGCAAGCACTCAACCAACTGAGCTATATCTCCAGCCCCTGTTATAGCTTTTTATATACATTATATCTTTTTGCCAGATTGTAATCGGAAGGCACACATTATATCTTATTTTTATAGTTTCAGGACAAAGAAGGAGAAAGAGGGGGAAAATGTCTGTTCCGCTCTGTAAATTGCTTCAGTGGCTACCAGTTGCCTCTAGTTGATGGTACCTAACTCTGTTACTATGCAGAACTCTTCACAACCTGTTCCCACCTACCTATTCAGTTTTATTTCCAAGTAGATTTCCCTGTGTAGCCTGTACTCTAGCCAAAGGGACAATTCAATGCTCCTTAAACCTTATGTACTTTCACACCTCCTTGTTTATTTCTCTCTCCTTAGAATTCACTTACCAGCCTCTCCTGCTGGCCATTGCCCATTTACCCTTTAAGGATGAGCTCCAGTATAACCTTCCAGAGACTCTGACTTCCATCTCTTAGCCTATTTTAATTGCAATTCCATCTCTGTTCCATGGCATTTGAAGAAATGCTTGTGTGTTCGCCTATCCATCTCCTCTTTTAGAGTGTTTATGGAGGGTTGGGGCAGTATTATACTATTTTCTCTGTCAAGTACTACGCTATGAGAAGTACCCAGTAATTATTTGTTGACTTGAATAAATAACATTTTGATAGTACAATGGATCTGACTTGATCCTTCAATAATCCCAAAGAAGATAAAAATATTGCTGGGTGTGGTGGCACATACCTGTATTCCCAGCAGTTTAGTAGGCTGAGGCAGGAGGATCTTGAATTCCAAGCTACCCTCAGCAACTTAGTGAGACTCTGTCTCAGAATAAAAAGAGCTGGAGATGTGGCTTAGTGGTTAAGCACCCCTGGGTTCAATTTATATATATATATATATATACATATATATATATATATATATATATATNTATATATGAGACAGAGTGTGTGTGTGTGTGATATATATATCACACACACACATATATGTGTGTGTATATATATACGTGTGAAAACAGTATAAAATACTTTTATCTTGTGTGTGTATACTTATATATATATTATAGTATACACACACACACTCACACACACACACGCACGATAAAAGTATTTTATACTCTCAGTTTTCACAACTAAGGAGAGTGAGAATTAGCGAAGTGAAGTGACTTTTCCAAGATCATACAACTAGTGAGGTGTGGAGCTAAAGCTCAATCATGAATCTTCCAATCAGAATCAAAATCAATAGGTTATTCTGCTAAACATTCCCCCACTTAACTCTCCTTTCATACCTAACAATTGGGAGAACTGAACTGATCCTGCCTTAAGCTTGTTCCCTAAACATTGTAGTTGAATTCAAATGCTCTGACTTCCTGCTGCTCATTTGTAGCTGGTGCTGCCTGTTGGGCCTCTGCCTCAGTGCTATGTGTTGACAGGAGGCCCTGGGAAAGGAAAAGCTTGAGGAACACATCATAGCTTTGTTAGAAATTGGAGGCCAGCCAGAGCTTTACTTAAACCCTTGGCTATTTTTCATCTCTTCTCAGGCTGGCAGCCTTACAATTCCAATAGTATTTTTTCATTTTGGGAATTTTAGAAAGAGGTTCACTGCTAATCAGAATCATTGCTCTAAGTTGGAATTCTTTGAATTAAGGAACTGAGAATTAGAGATCAAGATCTGTTTTTTGCAACTTGGGCATCCCTTGCTTGGCTGTCTAGGTATACCCAAATTAATGTTGTGTTTGGCAGAGAGACCAATGTAAGGTTAAAACCAATTAAGCCCCCCAAGTTCTAGATTTAGTTGATCTGGAATCTCTTGAGTTTCTAAATATCCCTTTGGGAAACACCACATTGTGTTCTGGAATAGTAAATAACTCTTTATTAATTGACAACAGAATTGATCCATTCTTAAAAAAGATTTGTTAAGGATAGAAGCAACTGAAATATATAACAATCTAATTAAGAATGCAAGCCCACAAACCTAAGAATTCTGTTTATCATGGCAGAATCATTAAAAAGAAAAATCTAGAGTTCTAATGAGCTCTTTTAAAGTTATCTGTACTATATTTCTAGGGCCTGGTAGCTGATAAAGAGTGTCTTTAGAGAATGTTAAAAAAAAAAAAAGTTCAAATATATGCTTCTCAGGACGAGGAGAAATGCTTTCTCTGATTAGTTCCTGTTGACTTAAGGGGTTAGTATTTGTAAAGGAAAGGCCAATATTTAACCTAGCAGATGGAATAATCTTTGCATTTTTATTCATATATATAATCTAGAAAGCACTAGCCTTCCTGGAATTTCAGTTAGAATTCTAGATACACCACCAAAAGTTTTTAAACTCCAAATACTCACTGCCGTTTCCAACTGTTCTCTGTGTATTGTAGGTTTTAGTTGAACAGATGGTAACACTAATGAGTCCACGCACTGTTTGCTGTGCAGCCTCCACCATGGCCACACAGGATAGTTCACCAATCCCCAAACACTGGACTTTTGCAGCTCTTAGCTTCTTCATGTCAGTGGGAAATGTCAGAAGACCTTGGTAACAGAGTTTAATCAAAGCAACTGACAAAGGGTGCTGGTTAGAGGCTGAGAAAAGGAGGGTTGCTTTTGCTTCCTAAGTGTGGCCCTGTGGTGGTGATTCCTGGCTGTCTCTCTGCCTGGCTCTGATTATTCAGGGCTTAGTTTTACTCTAAATGCACCTAAACCCCCACCAAAAGTTTGCTCCTTCATTTGGATTTGAGCTTTACTCTGGATTCTCTATTCACTACACCCTAGTGCCTGCCTTTTAAGTAAAGCTACTTAAAAGCTACTCTCGTGTATTTTAGAATCATCCTCATCCTCAGGGAACCCTCTATTAATATTGTTGACTGATATTATCAGTAGAGTCTAAAATTTAGGGAATTCTCAAAACAGATGATAGAATTCTTATCTGCTAAGAGACTTACCCTTCGCTCCTCTTCTCACTCTGCTCATTCCAGTAGGGATTCCTGGCTTCCACTCTGCTCCTTCCAGTTGAGCCCAGATCTTCTCAGAGTGAAAAGTCTAGGGCAGCTATAGTCTGTTTTTTAGTGTTAGACTTTTTCTCAAAGAGAAATTTGGCTGTTGAATCCATGTGGAATTCCCCTCTTACAGTTGAGAGACTTATCAATTCATGGAAGCATCAAAGCTATCAGGGTAGCATCATTTCCCCTGTATCTTTTAGTAATTGTAGATGAGGGTAAAAAACATTCTTTCTCTTCATAACTTTCTCCTCTGACCTATGTGTTGCACTCAACATAGTTTGGGTCAAGGAAATTGAGCTGCTTGTGTTTCCTTCTAATACATAGTCTTAGAGGAAAGCCTTTCTGAATCAAGTTTTCTGTGGATATCAAAGAATGCTACATCACAATCCTTGGTTATTTTCTTTTGTTGAAGGATTTTTTTTTTTTTACTGTTTAATATTGTTGATAATATGTCATTTTGACCCATCAAGCATAGAAGCCTTGTAGAGGGAAAAAGCACAACTGGGAATAAGGAGATAGTTACTTGGACTCAATTCTTGACACTTCTGCACTAAACGATCTTACACAAGTTACTTAACTTCTTTAGGCAATGATTTTCTCATATGTAAACCAAGTGCATTAGAGCTAAGTAATCTTTAAAGTCTCCTTGGGCTCAGATTCTTATTTCAAGAACTTAAGTGTAATTTATTCCTTTTGTTAAAGCCATCTAGAAACTAAGGGAATTGAGTTTTCCTTGCTTATTGATATGTGGGGATTGGGATTGATTGGCCTAGGTTAGGATAGACTTAGTCTCTCAAAATTTGACTGTCCGGGGCTGCAGTTGTAACTCAGTGGTAGATTACTTGCCTAGCATGTGTGAGGTACTGGGTTTGATCCTTGGCACCACATAAAAATAAATAAAATAAAAAGTATTATGTTCATCTATGACTGGAATTCTGTTTTAAAATTTTGAACATCCACTATTTTTTTTTTTTTTTTTTTTTTTNNNTTTTTTTTTTTTTTTTTTTTTTTGTACCAGGGATTGAACCCAGGGGTGTTTAAAACTAAATCACATCCCCAGCTCCACCCCTTTTTGGAAACAGGGCCTCACTAAATTGCTTAGGACCTTGCTGAGTTGCTGAGGCTGGCTTTTAACTTGTGATCCTCCTGCCTGAGCTCCCAAGACGCTGGGATTATAGGCATCTGCCACCATGCCTGCTGATCATCTACTAATTTTTGAAATAACTTTTTTGAGATTTAATTAATGTCATATAAGCCACCCATTGAAAGTATGCTATTGAGTAACATTTAGTATAGTAACATAGTTGTACAAACATCACCACAATCATTTTTACAACATTTTGTCACCCTCAAAGAAACCCTGTTCCCCCTAGCCATTACCTCTAGTCTCCCTATAGGCTCTGCTTACTTGTAGGCACACCAGTCTACTTTGTGTCCCTATAGATTTACCTGTTCTGGATATCCCATAAAAATGGAGTCATATAATATGTGATCCTTTGTAACTGACTTCTTCTGAGCTACATTCCCAGCACTTTGAATTTTTTATTTTTGAGACAGGGTCTTGTTAAGTTGCCAAGGCTGGCTTTGAACTTGTAATCCTCCTATAACAGTGTTCTAAGTCACTGGCACAGGTGTGTGCCACTGCATCTTTTTTTTTGTTTGTTTGTTTAAATAACTGACTTCTTTCACTTAGTAAATGTTTTTAAGGTTCATCCATGTTGTAGCATGTATCAGTATTTCATTTCTCTTTGTTGCTGAATATTCTTCTTGGCTGTTAATGCTCCTGTGAACATTGATTTACAAGTTTTTGTCTGGACTCATGTTTAGTTCTCTCAAGTAATATACCTAGAATAGAATTACTAGACCATATGGTAGCCTGTGTTTAGCCTTTTGAGGAACCACAGTAGCTGTACCATTTCACATTCTGCAAGAAGTGTGTGAGGGTTCCAGTTTGTCTACATCCTCACTAACCCCACTGTATGTCTTTTTTATTATAGCCATCCCAGTAGGAGTTATCTTTGTGGTTTTGATTTATACTTTATTTATGGCTAATGATACTGATCATATTTTTATGTATTTATTAGTTATGTGTAGTTGGAGACATTCACTAATTTTAATAGCAATTCTCTCTCTCTCTCTCTCTCTTGCTTCGCAGTGCTAGAGATTGAACCAAGGGCTTTGTGCACACTAGGCAAAGTGGTCTACCACTGAGCTACATTCTTAGCCCTTAACAGTGACTTTCTTGGGAAGTACAAACAGGGAAGGTCTTGAATAGTTAAAAGTTTTCACTTCTTTTATTTGTTGACAGAAGAACTTGATTATATTTATATTGATGCTTCTTTTTTTTTAAGAGAGAGAGAGAGAGAATTTTAATATTTATTTTTTAGTTTTCGGCGGACACAACATCTTTGTTTGTATGTGGTGCTGAGGATCGAACCTGGGCCGCACGCACGCCAGGCAAGCGCGCTACCGCTTGAGCCACATCCCCAGCCCCTATATTGATGCTTCTTAAGCACTTTTCGCTTCACTTGGTGTCTGACTCTAAAACTTACGATACCTAGTCTCCTGGATTTTCTTTTAAGAGATTTGTGGAAAACCTTAGAGGCAAGTATGCATGTGTAGAGGAAGGGACTTTAGACATGTATTGAGTTCTTTGGGCCATTCAATAGCTGTATGGTTTTGGGATGTTAATCGAACTCATCTTTGCATTTAAAAAATTGCTGACATAGAAGCATCAGTAAGTATGAGCTGGTTCTGTACCTTTCTCTGGGTAGAACTGGGTCCAGTATGCTTTGGAAACAGAATACTGTTCCGTGTTTTGGGACATTCTCCAGGAAAAATGTCTCTCCATATTCCCCTCCCTCATCATCTCTGTACCTTTCTGTTTTTGTTTTTTTTTCATAAACATTTGGTTATTACGGTCAAAGATTGAGAGACATAATAAACTAGTATTCACCTAAATTTCTTATATGTTTGAATTTTGCTATTACAGTTGTAAAACAAAACTGAAATTTTTTTAGAAGGAGCTATTGAGAACTTGATGTGAAATTAACTTTACATTTAAAGGTAACTCCTTTTTCTTTTTAGTACCTGGTGGTGTTTCACTTTCTAGTGGTAACATGGTGCTACTTGGTTTTTAAGCCCTATGTAAGTTATTTAAATAATTATTCACTGCTCACTCCCAAGTTTTATACCACATTAAGGTCTTATCTATCAAAACCAAATTTGTCTTCCTGTCTGCCCCCCATTTATAAAGAGTTTTTTCAAAATAAGCAAAAACAAAACAAAAAACCTTAAACACTGCAGGGGAATCCAGGAAAGGTGGCACACACCTATAGTCCCAGCTACTTGGGAGGCTAAAGCAGGAGGATGCGATGAGCCCAGGAGTTTGAAACCAGCCTGGGCAGCATAGTGAGATCCCATCTTCCAAAAACAAGCAGAGGAATCACATATGTCACATAGTGTACTGGTTCCCTTGAGTAATGAAAAGAAACAAGATTGTATAATTCATGGCTTCAGGTATATGTGTATGTTATTTATTGCAATAATACCTAACAAGGATGGTGAAATTTGTTTAAAAAAAAATTCCTTATTTGACTTAGTTGTCTCTTCTCTTCTTAACCTTTAATATCAAGCATTTAATATTTTCTAACCTTTTAAAACCTATCACTCATTTATTTATAAAATTATTTCCATTGTACCATTCTCTTATTTTCATAAAAAAAGGAAAGTTTTTTAAAAGTTAGAGCTTTACAGTTATATATAGTAGTTGGGTTCATCCCAATGAATTCATACATGCATGGAATTTGATTTCCTTTCATGATACCCCCCCTCAATCTCCTTCCCCTTTCCCGTTCTCCTTCTGCTATACCAGACTGTCTTGCTCATCTATTAATTTATATTTGATTTTTTTTTCTTTTGGGTTACACATGATAGTAGAGCCTATTCTTTCTATTTTTGCATTGAGATGAGGTTCCCTGACATATATTTATATATGCATTAACATGACAAAAGGAAACTTTTTTACTTATTTGTGGGAACATTAAACAATCATTTCTTAGTCTTCATCCTCTTTGACCTCTGCTTTTGCATTTAGTACTGCCAATCATCCATGCCTTGATTACATTTTTCCTTCTACCTCCTTCCCTGCTCCTGTTGTCCACCTCCCTCCCTTTGTTGATTGCTTTACCATCTCCTAATTCTGTGTATTCCCTAAGGCTCATTCCTTAGTGCTGTGCTCTTCTTTCTTGACCCTAACCCAGAAAATCCAACATTTCCCAACTGTAGCTAGCCCTCTGTGCATATGACTTCTAAACTTATTGACCCAGATTGAATTCTGGGTATTTCTAGCTGCTTCAAGAATATTTCCAGGGCTGGGGCTATAGCTCAATGGCAGAGCACTTGCCTAGCATGTGTGAGGCACTTGGTTCGATCCTCAGCACCCCATAAAAAAATAAAATAAAGGCATGCTGTTCATTTGCAACTATAAAAAAATAAAAAGAAAAAAAGAACATTTCCATTTGTAGCTCCTTCACTGTCATTTTGAATTCCACATATTTCAAATTGAACTTCTCAAATCGGCTCCCCTTCCAACCCTCATGACTGCTTATTTCTGTTAGTGATGCACTATACTTGTTCTACACTGAAAGCTTGAAACATTGAACCCAATTGAGGGAGGATGTTGAAAACTTTGAGCCAAATATTAAATTTTTAGCAATTTTGTAAGTTGGTTGCTAAACACAGCCATTATTAAAAATTAAATCTATAAACTTACATTTAAATTATGTTTAAAATAAAAGTAATAAATGCTCAAAGCTCTTCACTTCATAATTATTTTACTGCGCATTGTTTTTTCTGTTTTCTATGCTCTTGAGATTAATTATGTCTATTGATAGAAATAGTATATAAAGGTGTGCTACTGTACATTTCTTCTCAATGTCTTACCTTGAAATTGGTTGTGGCAGGAGTATTTATACCATGGAAATCAGCAAATGCTGAAAGCTGAGCTAGGTATCTAGTCTAGTTCATTGTCTAGACTTAAGAAAGTGATGGAGAAAGTGTTATATTGCAGGTTAAACTTAACAGTGTTCATGTCTAGAGCTAATACAACATTCTTTCACTATTTGAAAACTATGATTCAATTCGTCATGAACCATTTTCTCCAGCTGAATAATCTACCTGTGACCTTCTTCTTCCTTTACACACAACACATACTATGTATTTCCACTTTTCTACCTAGTCTTGTGTATTTTTCCATCTTTTTACCAAAATATTGGCTCATCCTCTAAGTTCCATCTCATCCAGGAAGTTTTCCCAGATTTTCCAGCCTTTGTTTTTTCCAATTCCTATTCTGCTTTGAGTGCTACATTGAATATCATAATTGGGAAGTAATTAGTGGGATATAGTGGTGCATGCCTGTAATCCCAGCTACTTAGGAGGCTGAGGCAGGAGGATTGCAATCTTGAGGCCATCCTCTGCAGCCTAGTGAGACCCTGTCTCAAAATTAAAAATAAAACAGGCTAGGGAGGTAGCTCAGTGGAATAGTATTTGCAGTTTCCTGAGTTCAAGCCCTAGTGCCCCCAAACAGAAAAAAGAACTATAGTTTTCCATTGAAATGTAAAAATCCCAAATCCCAGCCTGTGCTTGAAAAATTATAGTAACTAGAAATCCATTACTTCTGAAAGTAGCCTTTTCTATTGTCTAGAAAATTACTTATGTTAAAAAGTATATTCATCCCATTTTCACTAGTCCTGTGATTCTGTATTGTGAGCATCACTTGGTGAGTTGTTGCTAGACTTGTAAAGAATCAAGTCTTACTTAGCTTACAGCTTAATGACCAAGCTTCTCAGAGCCCAGCTTCTTCAGTTTATTCTGCAAAATGGGGTAATAAATGAATTTCACAAGGCAGTAGTGTGAATTAAATAAGTAAAACTTGATTGTGGCTGATCATAAAGCGTAGTAGTTGATGGCAAAGACTCTAAAATCAGAGAACCTAAACTGAGGCCAGTTTTCCCACTTGGTGACCTTGGGAAAGTTATTTAACTTTTTTGTATCTTGTTTCCTCATGTCTAAAATAGGAATAATAATAATAATAATAATAATAATAATAATAATAATAATACCTTACAGATGTGTGGGATAGTTAACACATAAAATATTTATTAAAAATTAAATCTATAAACTTACATTTAAATTATGTTTAAAATAAAACAGCCACACCTTTCTCCAAAGTGAGATCTGTTTTTCTATAGTCTTAGTTATAAAATTGTAATTAAGTTTTCCTACAAGGAAAATAATTCCCAAATTCACTATTAGAAGCATTTAGTAAGAGAGGGGTTAAATTGGAGGTACATCCCATGAAACATTGGACCTAGCATTTACTTTCTTTTCCAGCACTTGGAAAGGTTTTCCCGACACCAACTGGACTCATCTGTCCTTCATTAGCCATCCGATTACATTTTGACCCATAGTAATTCCTGAGATATTTGTGGATAATTAAGACTTCCCATTTCTTTTTTTTAATATTTTATTTTTTCGTTGTAGATGGACACAATATCTTTATTTTATTTTTATGTGGTGCTGAGGATTGAACCTAGGCCCCTGCACATGCTAGGCAAGCGCTCTACAGCTAAGCCACAACCCCAGCTCGACTTCCCATTTCTTTATCCATACTTTGTAGAATACTTTTCAGTGTTGCTTAGTGTACGTAATAATTTTGGCTTCAATTTAAAACACACATACACATCTTTGGTAGCATTTCATATGTATTTTACCTCTACTGAGAATTCTGAATTTTATTTTTGCTTCCAGTTTCAAAAATTTTAATTTGTTTTTACCTAGAACCAGAGATTCTGAGGTGGATAATAAAATGATTCCAGATCAAATAACAGTCTGTTCACTTTCTTTCACAGGTCCGCAAGCACATCAATGATTTGTATGAGGACCTGCGGGATGGCCATAACCTGATTTCTCTGTTGGAGGTACTCTCAGGCATCAAACTGGTGAGCTTCTCCTTTCTTGTTGAGTGCTGGGCAGTGGCCCAGGTGTTTGGAGTTTTTTTTTTTTTTCCAGTTTATCTCACTTTCTCCCTTGGATGATTCATTGAGTCTCACAGATAGGGAGAGGTGCTGAAGTTGATGTCTGAGCATAGCCCTGGAGAGCAGCTCGTTTGGGCTTCTTGGATAATTAAATATGGCTGCCTTAAATATAGCTTGTGGGAAACACCTTCCTGTGTGAAGGCAGATCCTGACTGCTAATCATTCTTACACTTGCTTTATTTTTGAGGGCTCAGAATAACTCACTTGTGGTCTCATTGTTTCATATATTTGAGCCTAATGGAAGCAAGTGCTCCCAAGTGGCTCACATTCTTTTTCTAGTGTCATAGACAATGCAGTTTTCATTTGGATAAGCCCAGGGTTGAATATTGGAAACATCTGTTGGTAAAGAGAACCAAAGAGCGCCCAGCTCTAGTAGTCTGTGAATCCCACCCATTCACTGTCTTTGGTGATTTCTTAGTCATTGTTATGTTTAAAAAATAGACTTTGGCACATTAGATTTTACAGCTTCAGTGATATTTAGCTCCTTGTAGGATTGGGGCTTGGCTTCCCTTGGGTCTTTTGTTTTGGTTTCCTTTTTTTTTTTTTTTTTGCCTGTAATGCAATTTTTTTATTATTATTTATCAATTTATCTATTTATTGAAGTATTGAGGATTGAATTCAGGACCTCGTTCATGCTAGGCAAGTGCTGTACCATAGGGCTACACCCCACCCCAATTTTATACTTTTAGTGGCCAAAATTGATAGAGGCTTTTATTGGCATAGTTTGCACATGTAATTCTGGTTCTCTTTTGGCCCTCATTTGCAAGTCTAATTAGTAATCAAAATTTCATTTTCACTGTGATGGACTTTATTCTTCACTTAAAATTAAATTTTGGACAATAGGCTGGTATATTTGATGAATTTATAGTGAATTTTATTGGAAAGTGGTCCCCTTTGGTAGCATTGCTTACAAAACAGATTTAAAAACTCCAATCTAATTTCTTTTCCTAATCTTTGAAAATTTACAATTATTTGTGGAGATATTCATTGGATATCATCTTTTCACCAAAACCCACCAAGATATCTCTTTCACTGTAATTCTCATTGTTTCTTTCTCCCTTATTGAGAGGGTAGGTGGCAATGGAGAATTGAAGATGTGTTTTAACTTAAGGAATGTTTGGTGTACCAGCTCTGATCTTGATTTGGTTTTGTATCTCTTTTGATGGTGGGGGAGGGTATTTTTTTTTTTAATTTATTTTTACTTTTTTTTTTAAATGTTGCATTTATTTCCATTTCATCTTTGTGTTGTGAATTTCCTGTTCCTTTGTGTGTCTTTGCCTTGGTTGGTGGTCAAAGGAGCCAGCAGGGCTGAAGACCCTCCGTCTGGTGAGCATGCCCTCCTGGCGCCATACAAACATCGAGGAGCAGGAGGAGGAAGATGATGATGATGTAGTAGGTCCTCCTGCGGGTGCTAGCATCCCAGCTGGCACTGCTGGCACTGCAGGGCCATCAGAGAGTCTGAGGTTCTCTAGGTCTCCAAGTAGCTCAGTCACCAGTTGCTGCCTTCTCTTTCCACTTGGGAATTTGGATCCCAAAGAAAGTGGCTGAACCTAATTATGCCTCTTGCCACTGTTAGATGATCCTGGAGTGGGAATTGTTTCGCTTAGCTGAGAATGGTTGGCACAAAAAGAATCCTGGTGTTTGGAGGTGTCAAGTCCCTTTGTGACCTGGAGACCCATAGCTTTCTGATGGCCTGTGTTGTCTGAATACACATTGCAGTCCAAATTGTGAAAAGTTTAGTTGACAGCATGACAGTTAATTAATTGCTCTCAGCTCCAGTCTAGACTAACTGGTACTGTCTTTCCACCTCTCTGGCCTCTAGGTTCTCACCATACACCATTCCATTTGTTTTCAAAACAGCCTGTTGTTTGCAAACTCACTGCATGGACATATTCTGGCCTTGGTCAATAATATCTTAGTTGGCTGTAGAGGACAGAGATTTAACTTGCATGTTCTGAGACTACTTGTTTTGAGTGGAAGATACATTAGAAGTCAAGATTAGAATGTGTAGAAGAAGGTTGTTTTTTTTTTCCTCATAGATCCCAAATAATAACCCATAATCTTTCTCTAGAAATAGGGATTAGACAATATCCCAGTTCCCTGTCCTCTTAAAAGTCATATTTTGACTTCATTTATCTCTCTTTCCCATTCCTCAGAATCTTGTTTTGCAATCTCTGTCATGTTTTAAGCTGTCTGCACAATTAGTTTAGCTGAAGTGACTAAGAAGAGGTTCTTGCTAAAAAGGTGTTTCTTAAACCTTTGACTTAATAAGTTATCCTATTGCCCAGAGAGGCCTCGGCATCTCTGTAGGTTATGCTATTTGGGGAATGTTGCTTGGAAGTGTTGGAGGGTGCCTAGAGAGATACTTCAATCTTTATCTTCCCTTTTTGCAAAAGGAAACCTGGGGCAACATTCCCTTTAGGCAGATACTCAGCACAGCCATCTTATATTTTTTTCAGCCTTTAATTAATACTAATTTGATATTTACAGATGAAGTAGGAATTACCTAGTAAGTTTTAATCCTACTTTTAGTAAAATAAAAGCAACATTGGGAAGAGAGCAAAAGAAAATGTTCATTGGCAGATAGCCATTCCTGCACTACTCATTGGCAAACAGACTTTATTTATTTACTGTCCATAGGTAATAATTGATCCAGAGGTACCAGGTGGAGAGGACTTCTCTCCCTGGGCTGTATGACATATAAGATTGAGTACAGAAAAGAACTTTCTTTGGGTTAATTATGTGGAATAACCCTCACCATCAAGATTTTATTTGTTCTGGTTATTTCATGCTGGAGTAAAGAGTGGTTTCCCTCCAGTGAGACCCATCACCCTGGGAAATTGATTACATCCTGATTTTTGTCTCCTGTTTTGAATTTTTTTTTTTAAGAGAGAGAGAGAATTTTTTAATATTTATTTTTTAGTTTTCGGTGGACACAACATCTTTATTTTATTTTTATGTAGTGCTGAGGATCGAACCCAGCGCCCCACGCATGCCAGGCGAGTGCACTACGGCTTGAGCCACATCCCCAGCCCCTATTTTGAATTTTTTTAAAAACTTTTTTTTTTTTTTTAGGATGTATAATGCCTCATTGCTTATAGTTAAGACATTGACTCCTCCAGTCAAGCTCCTTTGGCCTGGTTTGTAGTAAGGTTGGCTCCATCCACTACTGTGCAGTATGCAGTTAGGCCTTCTGTCTTTTCCCTTCAGGGTTTAACTGTGATTTTGGGAGCCACAGAGCTACAGTCTTTGTTCCCATTAACTTCACATACAGTGTCAAGCTGTGGCATATATGAACATAGAAGAACCTATAGAGAAGCTGCAGCACTGATTCAGCATTAGTGGTCAAACAGGATTGTGTGTTTGTGAGGTGCATAGTGGTGCACAAGGCATTTGGGGTGGGGTTGGGGCACACAAAGCCTGGTGAAACACACACAGGTTCTGCTTTTAAGGGTGCTTTAATGTAATCCTCCCACACCTGGCTTCAGCCATGAGGAATTCTTGAGTGATCTTTTATTCCTTGAAATGAAAGAGGAAGGAGTATGTGTGGGTAAATTGGTAAAATTAACACCCCTTTTCTTTATTTGCAGCCCCGGGAGAAGGGCAGGATGCGTTTTCACAGGCTACAAAATGTGCAGATTGCCCTGGACTTCCTAAAGCAGCGACAGGTAAGACCATTCATGCTTTCCCCATTCTGCTGGGGAAAGTTGACATTGTATCTGAATTAAGAATGTTCGCATGCCACTAGTAAAAATGACAAATCTGACTGAGCCAATTCTGAGTCTTAACTTGCAGATTAGCAATTTTATTGTGGTTGAATAAATTATTCAGTAGTCGTTATATAAAACTTGTGACCTTCTTGAGAGGGACAGGTTTGTGAACAAGAATACTAAAGATGGAACCCTGTGGGCCCACCATAATTGGGGTTCAAAATGAAGATGAAACTCAACCCAGCAAAGAAGATGGGAAAAAATGTGTAGCATCACAAAATACTACATTGTCATGAAAACAGAACAAGGGAATGGCCTGAATGCTACATCAGGCCTGAGATAAAGGTTTTAGCTGTTACTCAGTGGTGGCTTAAAAAAATGGTTTTAATAAAGTACAAAATTATAGCAGACCTAGGAGGGACAAAGAAGTTTTTTTCCTTTCTTAGAAAAGGAAGACAACATATTTTTAGATATAAGAGGAGAAGCCAGTGAAGAGAATAAGATTGAAAATGAAGGTGAGGAGATGAAGTCATAGAATGTTAGCTGTAGGGGTACCTTATAGATCTACTTGTCAGTTTATTCATGTTATAGATAATGAGATTGAGATCTGGACAGCTGAATGACCTGCCCCAAACCATACCAGTTAGAGCAGACTTTAATTGGTAGTTCTCCTGACATGTGGGCTAGTGCATCTCCCCTGTCCATGCTGGGTTCTGCATACCTTCCTTCCTCCCATTGTTTCCTAATTGATGGAACCAAGTTCAGAAATTGAGGGATGAGAATCAGAACAGCTGTAAGGCGTGATTAACATTGGAAAGAAAAGAAAAGTGACTCTTGTTCTTAGATGTAGGGAGGACAGAAAAAGGGATGAAAATACAGAGATGGCTTGTGGTGGGGAGAAAGATGAATGAGAGAGCCAGAGGATTCATCTCCTTAGAGTGAGCAGTATGTAAGAGATTTTTTGGTAAAGCTGGGGTTGCCAAGCAACAGCAAGGGTCAACATGACATTAAATAGTTTGCATATTTTTGGAGTCAACTCATTTTTGTTAGTCTTATCAGCAGTTCTTCTTAATTTGGGAAATTGCCTTTCTGTGTGCTTCCACAGTAATTTCTAAAACAACATTTATCACTTTATTGTTATTTCTCTCTCCCAGTGAACTTTGTGAGGGCAGGAAACATGATTTTATTGAACATTGTAATTTTAGCACTCATCATAATGAATAGTCCCTAATTGACATTTAATAAAGTATTTGTTGAAAATAATAAATTAAACGTAGTAGAAATGGAGGTTGCTGAAGCATTTAGGGCACTAGCAGAAGCAGCTTTGAAATGTCTATGTGTGGGATTAGAGGAGTCCTGAGGGGCCTTAATGGACAAAGTAAGAAGAATTAATTAGTGTGGGGTGCGGTGGCACATGCCTGTAATCCCAGCAGTTTGGGAGGCTGAGGCAGGTGGATCTCGAGTTCAAAGCCAGCCTCAGCAAAAGTGCGGCACTGTCTCTAAATAAAATACAAAATAGGGCTGGGGATGTGGCTTAGTGGTCGAGTGCTCCCGAGTTCATTCCCCAATATACCCCCTCTCCCCACCAAAAAATAAGCTAAATATATACCATATGACCCAGTATTCCTACTCTCCGGAACTTGCCTTACAGAAATGAAACCATATGTTCCCACAAAATCTTGTATGTGAATGTTGGAGCTTTATTCATAATTGCCCCAAACTGGAAACAACCCATAAGTCCTTCAGTGGATGAATAAGCACATGATAGTATGTCTATACAATGGAATACTTTAGGAGTACAATAGGGTTTAACTACAAAGCAGGGGCAGCACAAGGGACTTTTTTGGGGGCATAATAGAACTGTTTTGTGTAGTGGTTACATGAATCTGCATATGTGTTAACTCATAGAATCTGGTACCAAAAAATAAATTAACTATATGTCAATAATGAAAATATGTAAAAATAAAATAAAAAAGTCTCAGCTCTGAGACTGACTTTTCTTTCTTTTTCAGGTGAAGCTAGTGAATATTCGCAATGATGACATCACAGATGGCAATCCCAAACTGACTCTGGGCCTGATCTGGACCATTATTTTGCACTTCCAGGTAGAGTCTGTGAAGTTTGGGGTTCCTGTTGCTTGGTTTGGACACAGCCTAGAAAGTTGCACTACCTTCTGAGGCAGAATGGAGGTGTCCTTCTCTGTGGGTAGGAGTTGGAAGGAGAATTAAGATTGGCTTGGAGACAAGCTTTACCCTAGAATTTTCTAATTATTTGCATGATGAAGTGGAGGAATTTTTCACCAATTTGTGGTTTGGCCTATTCTTGGCAGTCTGGTTATTAGAAGTCTATTTGTTCAGCTAATTAAAAAAAAAAAAAAATTTAAGGGACTCAGAGTATGAGGTGGGGAGAGATGTTGGTTTTATACTTTATTTATTTATTTTTTTGTAGTTGTAGATGGACAGAATGCCTTTATTTTTATGTGGTGCTGAGGATCGAACCCAGTGCCTCATGTATGCTAGGCAAGCGCTCTGCCACTAAGCTACAGCCCCAGCCCCTTGATACTTTAGAGAAGTGGCACAGAGGTGCCTAATCCTGCTTGGATATAGACTTTTCATTATCTCTAATGATCTTTGAACAAATCTGGTTAAATGTAGCACCTTAGTAGCTAGGTTTGTATATGTGCTTGTAAGCACAGCCTCATAGTACATCCACAAACAGTGGTCATTTGGCCTTCCTGTTGCTCTTCCGTCCTAAAATGAGAAATCCTTTTAAAGTCTGAGTTGCTACAGGAAAAGAAAGCTCAGTTTTTTTTTGTTTTTTGTTTTTGTTTGTTTGTTAAAGAACATCACTATTTTTATAAACAGACTTCTTTTAAGTTACTCTAAGCCTGACTAATCAAAGTAATTTCTCAGAAAGCTCTCCAATACCCCAATTGCTACACACTAAGGTGATGGATTAAAGGGAGCACTCCTTCAGTAGTTGGGAAAAGGCTAGTGAATAATTTAAGGTACTGACTCCCAACAGTACGGCCAATGTGACCCCCTATTTGGAGAGTTACTGCCACCTTCTGGTTGAAGGCAGAACAGCAGGTGTCTCAATTCCTAAGACGCTAAAGAAAATTCTGAGAACAGTTTTGTTTCTTGGGGTTCTGGTTTGGAGCCAGTGCTATCACTCTTCAGCATGGTTAGGGTTAGGAATGTGTGAATGTATTTTTATGGAATCACAGGGTGTCTTCAGGCAGGCTTTACGTATATGCAGAACCAGGAAGATGAAGTTGGTGAATGTGCCCTGGCAGGATGGGAACACAAATTTTATTGGGCTTTCATGGAGGACTAGAGTTACCCCCTTGGATTTCTTTTCTGTTTGTTTGTTTGCTACTGGGATTGAATCAAAGGGCATTTTGCTGAGCTACATCCACAGTCCGTCCGTCCATCCGTCTATCTATTTATTTATTTGCAGGGACTTGCTAAGTTGCCCAGGCTAGCCTCAAACTTGCAATCCTGCATCAGCCTCCCAAGTTGCTAGAATTATATGCATGTGCCACCATACCTGGCACTCTCTTGGAATTCTTTTTTTCTTTCTTTCTTTTTCAAAAGGACATTTCTTTTTCTTTCTTTTTATTTTAAAGACGTTTATTTTTTATTTATTTTTATGTGGTGCTGAGGGTTGGACCTAGTGCCTCACATGTGCCAGGCAAATGCTCTACTACTGAGCTACTGCCCCAGCCCCCTCCCTTGGAATTCTTTGTTGTTGTTGTTCTAATTAGTTACACATGACACTAGGATGCATTTTGACACATTATTCATAATGGAATATAACTTCTCATTCTTCTGGTTGTACATGATATAGAGTTACTCTGGTGGTGTAATCATATATGCACATAGGGTAATAATGTCCAATTCATTCTACTTCCTTCTCCCTTACCCCTTCCCCTCCTTTTACTCCTTCTGTCTAATCCAAGGTACATCTATTTCTCCCTACCTCATCTCCCCATTGTGAATTAGCATTCTCATATCAGAGAAAACATTTGACCTTTAGTTCTTTTTTTTTTAACTTGTTTTAATTAGTTACACATGACAGTACAATGACCTTGACATATCTGTACCTGAGTACACAGGTTGCAGAATCACATTGGTCATACATTCACATATGTACACACTGTAATAATAATGTCTGTTTCATTCTACTTCGATCTTTAGTTCTTTGTGATTGGCTTATTTCACTAAGCATAATTTTCTTCAGCTGCATCCATTTATTGGCAAATGCCACAATTTCATTCTTCTTTAAAGCTGAATAATACTTCATTATGTATATATAACACATTTTCTTTATCCATTCATCTGTTAAAGGGTACCTAGGTTGGTTCATAGTTTAGTTATTGTGAATTGAGCTACTATAAACATTGATGTGGCTATGTCACTGTAGTATGGAATGGAACCACCATTTGACCCAGTTATCCCACTCCCTTGGAATTCTTATCAATAGAGGAGAGTTTTTTAAATTAATTTTTTTTTCTTTTGGCCATACTGGGCATGAACCCAGGAATGCTCTACCACTGAGCTATGGTGCCAATACTTTAAAAAATTTTTTACTTTGAGATAGGGTCTCACTGAGTTGCCAAGGCTGGCCTCAAACTCCATCCTTCTGTCTCAGACTCCTGAGTTGCTGGGTTTACAGGGGTGTGCCACCACACCTGGTGTGAGGAGGGGTTTTTGTTTGTTTGTTTGTTTGTTTATTGGCCATAAACCTGTCCTCACTGTGAGTAACCAAGTTATTCTCCTACCCATGAGGTGATATCCACTGTATTTCTGTTTACCCCGATGACAACTAAGGCCCCATAGAATGAATGCTGAATTGGTTAATTACAACTTTTCTGTGGCAGAGAGGTGGGGGTAGTGGTGTGGTTTTTTTCCTAAACAGCTCCATCAGTAAATTTTTTTTTCTCTCATTAAAAATTTTGTTATGGGGCTGGTATGGTATATCTCTGTGGTAGAATGCTTGCCCAGCATGCTCTAGTCCCTGGGGTCAATCCCTAGCACCACCAAGGAAAAATAATGGCTATGAAAAAATTCAAACATTCATAAAACTAGAGGAATTAGTTTTACAAAGAACTACCATGTATCACTGACCTAGCTCAATAATTATTAACTCATAGTAATTAAGTATTATTTCATCTAAATCCTGATCCATTTCTCAAATCTCAGCTGGTTATTTTGAAGAAAATCCCAGACCTCACATAATTTCATCTGTAAATATTTTAGTGTGTATCTGAAAGAAACAGACTCTTTATCTAAGCAATATCATACCCTAAAAATTAAAACTTTCATAAAATTATCAAATATTCAGATATTCCTAATTGCCTCTTTGAAAAAATTAGTTTTGGGTTTGGATCAGAATCTGAACACAGTTTATCTGTTGTGTTATATTTTTCTCCTTTTCCCCCTTACAGTTAGTTAAAGAAATAAGGTCTATGTCTTAGAAGGTTTATTAAGATCTGTGAGATATCTCCTAAAACTGCCCTCCATCCATTCCTGTGTTGTAATTCCCAGAAAATGGTGGTTTACTGTAGCCCCAGTGCCTAGTTTCCAGGTTAAATTTTTTTGCAATGCTGTGGTATGGTGTGCTTCTGTGAGTGCTGTCAGGTTGCTCATTGTTGCACATCAGAATGTATATAATATCTCTTGTCTTTTTGGTGGGGGATGTTAAGATTGGTAACTAGGTTCAGGTGTTATTAATCGGATCCATTCATCCTATGTTCCCTATTAATGATACATCTAATAGTTTTAGTAGCTACTGATCATCATTTCTAGTTCCATTATTTCATTAGAAGTTGAAAAACAGTGATATACAAATTCTGTTAATCCTTTTTCATTATTTAGTAGGAATACTTCTGTAAGGAAGAACTTTACCTCATCAGCTACCCTGAGGGATAGTTCCTATGGGAAAGCCAAAACAAATGAATCTATCTTTCCTTCTAGTTAGTGTTTAGAATAATTAGTTGACTCCCTAAGATTCTCCAAAGGTAACCAATGAAAGTTTCTGTATTGATCTTTTTTTAAAAAATACTTTTAGTTGTAGATGGATATAATACCTTTATTTATTTATCTGTATGTGGTGCTGAGGATCGAACCCAAGGCCTCATACAAGCTAGGTGAGTGCTCCCCAATGAGCCACAGCCTTGAACTTTGTTTTTTTTTTGTGTGCCTCTACAACTCACGGATTTTTAACAGACCCAATATGTTCCAATCAAATATTTATCATTCTTCCTGATACTCAAATAGCTGTGTCTTTGTCCAGTATGAGCTTTTCAAGTTAACTCTGAATCTTTTGGCATGACCTTATGACTCTTTGATTTCCTTTATTTCTTGTGTGATGAGATGTCCCAAACTCTTTTTGTGTATTTCATGTCTCAAGCCTGAAATTCTGAATTTCTCCAAGGAACCATTTCCTTATTTTTTACCACAATCTGAGTGCTGCCAGGTTCTGCTCATTGTTTCTGGGCTTTTGTGTATGTGTATGTGCAGAGCTAGAGAATACTTGTATATATCTCTTTTTAAAAAATAATGAGTTTATAGTGATATTTCTGATTAAAATGTAGGATTCCAGGGATTTATTTAACTTCTTTGACTTTATATTATTCTTTTTCCCCCTAAACTGAAATTCTTTATTTTAACAACAGTAATGTAATTATTCCCCTTCCATCCACACACAATCATAAATATTGTATATAATCAACATGAATATCAGTGTTACAATTTACAATATGTACGTAGAGGTTTACAATTCTTTGCAGTTCTTTTGTCCTTAAAACATTTTAAAGTCATTTGAAATAATTTCTCTGTTTTGTTAAACCAACAATTCAGTAAACAAGTAGGTTCAGTTATATTCATTTGCTTTCAGTCTTTAGGGATTGCTTTTTTCCCTTTTGTTTTATTTACACTATGTAGATCATTTACATTGTTCCAAAGGGAAATTTAAAAAAGTGAATACTGCCGGGTGTGGTGGAGCATGACTGTAATCCCAGTGGCTCAGGAGGCTGAGGCAGGAGAATCATGAGTTCAAAGCCAGCCTCAGCAAAAGCAAGGTGCTAGGCAACTCAGTGAGACCCTGTCTCTGAATAAAATACAAAATAGGGCTGGGGATGTGGCTTAGTGGCAGAGTGCTTCTGAGTTCAATCCCTGATTACCCCCCCCAGACACCCCCCAAAAATACAAAATGGATTCAGAGATTTAACTTTCATCTCTGCCCCCTCTACTGTTTTTTTCCTTTCTCTATAGTTGTTTTTTTTTTTTATAGTTGTAGATGGACGGCACACCTGTATTTTATTTTTTATATGGTGCTGAGGATTGAACCCAGTGCCTGACACATGTGAGGCAAGCACTCTGCCACTGAGCTACAGCCCCAGCCCATTGGTTGTTTGAAAACACCTTTTAGTTATTCTGTTGATGGTTTATTTTAGAAAAATGCATTTTTATACAACTTAATTTTTTCATAGCTACAAGAACTTCACTAAGATATAATTTATATTCCATAAGATTGACCCATTTTAATTGTTTAATTCATTGCTTTTTATGAACTGTGTAACCATCACCAGAATCCAGTTTTGGGATATTTTCATCATCCCAGTAAAATCCCTCTTGTCCATTTACAGTTATTCCCCACTTCTATCACTAGCGTCAGGTAACCACTAATCCATTTTCTACCTTTTTAGATTTCTCTATTCTGGCATTTCATATAAATGGAATCATATGATTTGTGGTCTTTTATATCTGATTTCTTCCACTTAGCATAACATTTTCGAGTTTCATTCATGTTGTAGCATGTATCAGTACTTCATTTCTTTTCATTGCTGAATAGTGTTCTGTTGTATGGATATATATTTGTTAGTCTCTTCAGGAGTTGATGGACATTTGTTTTTTTTGGGGGGGTACTATTATAAATAATGTTTATGAATATTTTTATAACAGTCTTTATGTTAATGTATGTTTTCATTTCTCTTGTGCACATATCTATCAGCTGTTCTCACCTAGCTCACATGCTATATAATGCCAAACAAATCTGGAGTAGAGCTGTCAAATGTTAGGAGATCAGTAAAATAGTCATTATAGCCAGTTTCTGTTGTTAGTGGTGAAGATGTAGAAGAATGATGTGCATGCAGACGTAGTGGTGGTTGTCATCTCAAGAGAATAGGGTGGTCTGGTTCCAAAATAAAAATTTGCTACTACTCCTGAGACTGGTGGTTTATGGTGTCTAAAATGCTTTAATTATATGCTAAATGGTAGGGTTTCTCTTTTATTTTAAATTTTTACTTATGAAAAGCTCATATACTTTTCTAAGTATGTGATCATGGTATATATATTCATCTTCACAATTAAACAGATTTGTGGGGGATGTACTAAGGGTTGAACTCAGGTCACTTTACCACTGAGCTATATCCCCAACCTTTTAAAATTTTTATTTTGAAACATCTAAGTTGCCAAAGTTGGCCTCAAACTTGTGAACCTCCTGCCTAAGCTTCTCAAGTCACTGGGGATGACAGATGTGCACTACCACACCTGCCTCTAAAGGATACTATCAATCCTTTGTAGTCAGACATTAGTTTTCCAACTTGCAAAAGTATTTTTTTAATATTTATTTTTTAGTTGTAGTTGGACTCAATATCTTTATTTAATTTATTTATTTATATGTGGTACTGAGGATTGAACCCAGGGCCTCATACATGCTAGGCAAGCAGTCTACCGCTGAGCCACATCCCCAGCCCCCACAAAAGTATTTTTTGTTTGTTTGTTTTTTTGTTTTGTTTTGTTTTGTTTGTACTGGGGACTGAATCCAGTGGTGCTTAACTACTAAGCCACATCTCTAGTCCTTTTTTTGTTTGTTTGTTTGTTTTGGATACAGGTCTTGCTAAATTGCTTAGGACCTCCATAAGTTGCTGAGGCTTGCCTTGAACTTGTGATCTTCCTGCTTTAGTCACCCCAGTGACTGTGATTAAAGGTGTGTGCCACTGCACCCTGCTCAAATATTGGTTAAATACAAATGTATATTTAGCATTCTGAACTTTAGGAAAAAAAATCAAAGAGTTCAGATAAAGGGTAGTCTTAACTGGTTGGGCTTGAGGTCTGTATTTTTGTGCACTGTGACATTTAGTGGTTGGCATATAGATGGGATGTCATTCGTGTTTGTGGAATAAATGAATGAATTCTTTTGCTCCAACTCTCTCTATGGAAAATTTGAGGATAATAAATGGTTAACTGGAAAAAGTCATGAAGAGCAGGTATACCCCAAATCAGTTTTCCTAGAAGGCAGCAGGCCATGTGTTTAGAGCCCAGGCTAGATGAGAAAAATTTCCAGGGAAAAGTTCTATGATCAGAGTTAATTTAGGAAAAATATAGAAGCAACCCATAAGAAGGGAAAACAAGCTCCCAAACTTTGGATCTTGGAATATATATCTACTTTCCTTAGAGACCAATCAAGAAAAAAGAGTGTATTTTATATTAAGGTTCCCCTGAGGGCTGGGGATGTCTCTTAACTTTTATCTTGGAAATAATTGGGAAGTAAAGGGAATTACTGTAGATCAGGCATTGAGCTAAGTACTTTATAGACATTATTTCATTAGCCCTCTCTACCATCCCATTAAGTAGGTGGTAGTATCCACATTTTACAGGTAAGGAAACTGAATCACCTACTAAATTGGTTAAACTACTTAGCATCTAAGTTAACCAAGCTGGGAATTTGAACTTAATTCCATGCTACTGAAGTCTCTGTTCCTGTCCTAGACCAGTTTTTCTCCGGAGCAGGAGGAAATGAGGGCCTAATGTGTCTGGCATATGCAGAAATTTACAAAAGATGAGGCTCACAGAAGTAGATATATTAGGCTTCTCAGAACCTTTACAGCAGTAGTAGTCATATTAAGCTACCTAGTCTCTAGCCTGAGATGATCAGTGTTAAGAATTTGGTTTGGGGCTGGGATTGTGGCTCAGTGGTAGAGTGCTCGTTTAGCATGCATGAGGCACTGGGTTCAATCCTCAGCACCACATAAATGTAAAATAAAGATATTGTGTCCACCTAAAAAACTAAAAAATAAATATTTAAAAAAAAAGAATTTGGTTTGCTTGTTATTTCATTTAAAAAATTCATGTTTAGGCCTTGGAGTTTCCAGGTGTGGGGGCATATGCCTGCAATTCCAGCAACTTGGAAGGCTGAGGCAGGAGGATTGCAAGTTTGAGGCCAGCCTCTGCAACTTAGTGAAGCCATGTCTCAAAAGTAAATGAAAGGGGTGGGGATGTAACTCAGTGGTAAATTGCTCCTAGGTTCAATTCCTGGTATGAAAAAAAAAGTTTCCTAGTTCCCATTTTCTTCATTGAAGGTAGCTGCTGAGAGGACTTCATGTTGTAATGTCAGGAGCTTTGTTAATTAAGTGATTTGCTGTCCTGAGTTTTCATGCCCTTTTCCATTTCTTGCTATAGTTTATGATGACCATTAGATGGTGCTTCAGCTTTGCCATCAGCCATCAGGGAAAGGCTTGAAAAGTGCCTTTCTGCTGTAGTCTGCTAGCCCATGGTCAGCCTCAGAAGGTGCTACTTAGGGAGCTGTTGCTTTAGGCCTTCTCAAGCTTTCCTATTGAGGAGGACATAGTTTAAGTGTGCCGGAAAGGTGGCTAGGGCTGTGCTGGTACAACCTTTAGGGCTTACACAGAGCCAGGCTGACTACTTCCTTCTGCTGCTTGGTCTGGATCTTTGTGGTATAGAATAAACAACTGCAGCCAAGTATGGTGGTGGACCTGTAGTCCTATCTACTTTGGAGATTGAGGCAGGATTCTTACTTGCAGCCAGGATTAAAAAAAAAAAAAAAGTTGGGCTTGGGGTTGCAGCTCAGTGGTAGAGCACTTGCCTAGCATGTATACAGCCCTGGGTTCCATCCCCAGCCCTACAGAGGGTGGGGGCAGGAACAAAGAATAGGCAAGAAGCAAACATAACCTCTTCCACTCAATTCAGGGCCCTTTAAGTTGTAGTGTTTTCTAATCTGTCAGATACTATACAGAACAAATCGGGGTGGAGTAATCTAATTGCTATCACAGGGTGATTTTGAGTCCAACTTTTAAAATCGAGTGGACTTCCTTCCTTGTTGCAGCTTGAGAAAAAATCACTTGTGCCTCCTGTCAGTAGTTTCTTTCTCCCAACTGGCAGCTTTCTCCCAAGTATTACCTCTTTTTTGCAGAGTCCAGGCGCCAGTTCAAAATGATAGGGGATCTTTCTGTTTCATTCAACCAAGTATAGAAGGTGACGTAACATACATGGTGTCGAAATGAAAAGTCTCAGGCAGAAGTTCACGTCTGGCTTTGTAACTTACTTGGTATTTAACCTTGGGCACATCAGTCACCTTTCTTGAACCTCAGTTTCTTTACCTGTAAAACATTAAATGATAATTTTGACCTCCCACATAGTTACTGTGACAATTAAATGAGATAATCCATGTATGTAGCTTCATATAGTGACTGGCATATAATAGGTATGCAAAAAAAAATGTTATTAGTGACAACAACCCCATCAATGATTACTGCTGAATGTTTCTGTCATATATTGTTTATTGGAGTTCTCTGTTGTATCTTGAAGCAATATCTTTTCCATCGAGTTTTCGCATATACTCAAAATCAATTTCCAGATGTTATTGGCCTGCAGAATTAACAGATTTTTTCCCCTCTATTTTTAGGGAAAAGGAGGGAAGTAAATGCTACATGAGACTAGATGTTTAAAACCTGTGTTCCTTTTTTTCACTGTGTGCAGTAGGCTCTAGTTTCTCTTTGGGTTAAAATTTGATTAAAATAATTGTATTCTGACCTGAAGAAATGGAGAATTTGTCTATCTTTTGTGATATTTTCCTTTACTGGATACCTTGGTGCAACTATTAAAATCCATTTCATTTCATAGTTTGGGAGCCATAATTGTAGCTTCCCCAGCCCTGGCTCTCCTTGGCCCTTCCCTCCCCTGGCTGGTTGGTACCAGCCGAGCTGGCTTGCTGTTTCCCTCTTTGATATTGTTCTCCTCCTCCTCCTTCCTCCAAGTTACCTCTCTTCCTTTCCCCTCCCTTTTCCATTTACTCTTACATTTCCCCCTCCTCCTCACCCTCCCTAATTTCCCCCCTCCCCTTGTTTCTAGCTCCTTTTTGCTTTCTGTTTGTGTTACTGAGGGCAGTGTTCCAATTACCTCATATTTGGAGAGAGGAAGCTGCAGCCAATCCGGTTTCTGTCTGCTTTTAGGTCAAGTGATTTCTGAACTGCAGTGAGATGCTTTGAATTTGTCTTGTTGCAGCTCTGAGCCTGTAAGATGGCTGTCTGAATCGGCAGCAGTAGCCGCTGGAAGAGAGAGAGAGGCGGGGAGGGAGGGAGAAAGAATTGGAGGGATTGCCGGCATAGTGCATGTTTTTAAATGTGCATAAATCCGATGAAGCCAAGGTTGGGATTTCTCTGGGATCCCAAGACTGGCTTAGCTGCATTTTTGCTGAGATCAGGAGCAGAAAGAAATGGGAAATTCACTGGGGTGTGTTAAGGGGCCGAAAGAGTCAATAGCTGTTCCTGAGAAGGCTCCGGTATCTCCTAAGAAAAGGGTTCGGTTCAAAAGGAAGTGGAGGGGGAAGAAAATCACCACTCCAGAAGCATCTCACGAGGAAGAACCTTTGGAAGGAACTGGAGTCATTAAAGAGACTGAAACCTTAATGAAGTTAACAGCCAGTCTTGGAAAAGAGGACAGAGTGGGAGGGGTAGAGTGTCTCCCCTCAGACATTTTGCTGCGTGAGGACTCAGCCCCCAACTCACAGGTGGGTGATCAGGGGATGATAGTACAGGTGAAGGAGAGATTCCAAGGGGAGATCCAGACTGCTCGTCTTTTGTTAGAGAATGAGTCATCAGTTGCTAGAGGGGTCTGGGATTCCCTGGAAGAGGGGATGACTGTCATTGCTCACCTGCTGGATAACCCAGCCGAAAGGAACTGTGAGAAGTCAGTGAGCCAACTGGTGGAATTTCCGAGGACAGCATCCTGCAGCAGCAGGGCTGTGCTTCTTCCTTTGCAAGGAGAGATTGCGGTGGAGAGAGGAGGTGCTCGGCTTGGATTTCGGTGCAGCACTTTGCCTGGGACAGACTACCCTACTGACACAAGAAATCAAGACCAACTTTCAGAGGGCTGGAGTGTGGGTGGAGGAACCAATAGTATTTTGGGTGTCCCTCAGACAGGTTCCTGGAATGCCAAATGTTCTGTTCCTTCCTCACCACTGGACCAGTCGGGAGGCCCTAGGCACACAGAGCCTGCCCGTTTGGGTCTGGTGCCCCTGCATGGTCCCAAACTGCCTGCTTCTCAGAGTGATTTATCCATCAGTGGCATAACTATGAGCATTTTGCCTTCGTCTTCTGGCTATGGCAGTGATGGGCTGCACTTACATGGGATCCAACCTAAAGATACGGAACCTGAAAAGAGCTCCACATCCTTCTCAGAAGAGGAAACCACCCTTTCTGTGGAAGCAAGCCACAATCCATCATGGGGTCTGGAGGAGGTAGGTGGGCATGTTGAATGGGTAATCAAACCCCAGTTTGGATTCCTGGCCCTAAAACCTACTAAGGTGAAATGTGGTAAGCAGTGAGGATCCTGGTGCTTCTCAAACTCACCCCCTTGTGGGGTTCTGTGAGTTGGCGACTTCCAGGGCTTGGCAAGAAGAATCTATTTTGAGTCTGTCCCTTGATGCTTGAAATCAAGTCTTGTTGTCTCTGGGGAATCCCAGCTTCTGTGTGGCAATGAAGCACAATTTCTCTAGCTATCTGGTGGGTGTATCTTTCAAGGTGCAAAGGTAGATAATCCTTGTCCTCAGGGCATACTGTTTGCCTGCTTTTGGAAGTTATGGAATAACACAGGGAATGACAACTGAATCTCTGAGATGAATGTGGAGAGGGGTGAGGGATGTTGAAGGGGTGTGAGGCAGCTGTCTTCAGAATGCTTGCTTTTCTTCCTGAAAAGTGATGTTCTTACTAGAGCTGGTGCAATCCCCTCCCGAGGAGAAGCATCTAGAGACAGCACTCATTCAGTGTTTGTATGAGAGGAGAGCGCTCATCTTTCTTTGGTTCCTAATTCCGGGATTAGAGGAGGGGGCATGGACTTGTCCAGGGATCATCTGAGAGACAGACAGAGGTAGATTAGGGTAAGTTGAAGATTTAAGACTAGAAAAAGTTTGTTTAGTGATTGAACTTGTTTAGGGCTCTAGCATGTTTTGTTTGTGAAGTTTGTAGGTGAGGGTGGTAGTTGCTGTGAATGTTTCTAAGGGTCAAGACTAAGTGAGAGTTCAAAGATATGAACACTGAGATAAGGACTCAGCAAGACCCTGGTGGCATGTCTGGCATGTGGATGTTGTATGGGTGGTTGAAGTTACATTTACCCGTGGCTGAGGAACTTTTATTGGCATGTTGGACTCTGTAGTAGAGTAAATAAAATTTTTCAGATCTCAAAGCAGCAAGAGGTGGAAGGTGAAGTAGGACACTTTCCTTGGGTAGCCTGTGGGCAGGTGATACTATATAGCTGCCCTGATGTGGCTGTGGTCCACCTGCTTGTCACCAACAGCATGAAGCTAAGGATAGACACACGTTTTAAGCTGATGTGTGCTTAGAATTTCCTCTTTAGGGAGAGATTCTTCCATAGGATAGGCCCATTTCAGTGCCATTTGTTAGAGTTTGGAGATTTCCAGCAGTGTGAAGAAAAGGTGGCCATTGAAATGTATCTGTTATATGAATGGGTAAGAGCCTCTGTGGGGATCAATAAAAATGGGTATCTGTGTAAGTACAAACCTGTATTATGGGTAAGAGGGAAGACAAACTATTGGGATGAGGTGTACAGTATTTGGATTTCATATGGTAAGAGGGAATGTCAAATTCACCTTGTTTAGTTGTTTATTTACTTATTTATTATAGTGCTGGGTATCAGATCCAGGGCCTCATGCATGTTAGACAAGTGAGCTATACCCCTAGTCCTCCAAAGTCAACTTTTATCTTTGTATGGAACAGATGTTGGGGATAAAATTAACTGCTGAACTGGTTTCTCTCTTAATATCACTGCCACTGAACTTGACATTGTGGAATCATCATAATATTATAGGATGCATGCTCATAATTGAGTGAGATTTTTAGAAAGTTTGGAGTGGAAAATATTAGGCTCTCTTAGATAACAGACTATAGGTAGCAATGTATGGGAAGAAAATTTCTGCATCACTCTGTGAGGAGTCTTTACAGATTGGTGGGAAAATCCTTTGAACCATGATCTGTAGTTTGACAGGATCAACAGTTGTGTGACATGGTTCAGTGTGTGAGTCAAGTTGGTACTGGACATTTTCTGGGCAGCCAACCTTGCAGTGCAGACACAGCCTTACTATGGAGATACAGCCGAGGATGAAAAAAACTAAGTAATTGAATCTCAGTGCAGATACCTGCATGTTTCTGAAGCTCTGTGTTTATCATGTGATATAAGGACTATGGAGTGATCATCTTATATGACGTAAGTAACTTTTCAGGATAAGTGTAAAATTCCTTCAGAGTGAAAGTCCTTATATCCAGTGGACCCACACCCTCATAGGAGGAACTGTATCTTCAGGGAACTACTTTTCTTACTAGTAGGCTACTGACAGGCTTTGAAGACAGCAGCATCCAGAGGACAGAGGGCAGCATGTTCTGACACTGCAGGCTCCTGTGCATGTGAGTTGAGACTCATGGCGAGCCTGGAGTCGGAGCTCCCTCTGCAGAGGGTGGGAACATGGGGGCAGACATGAGAGGAGCAACTCCTTCCTAAACAGAAGCATGCGTGCAATTAAGCAGTGTTAATTTTGTTGCTTGTTTTGTTTTTAATATGTTGAAGTAGTGACCCTCCTCAGAAAATAATTCATATTGCAGAGTGGTGACTGTCCTTGCCCTAACTTGAGGTACGTTCTCTCTCCTGTTGATTAGTTTAGGGCATATTGATGGGAGTGGGACCAGACTATAGCTAGACATATAAGTTGTTTGGTGGGTTTTGGAGTTATTTGGGATGGAGATATATATATATATATATTTTTTTTTTTTTTAATTTTTTTTGTACCGGAATTGAACTCAGGGGCATTCAATCACTGAGCCACATCTGCAGCCCTATGTTGTATTTTTATTAAGAGACAGGGTCTCACTGAGTTGCTTAGCACCCTGCCTCAGCCTCCCAAGGACATTGGTACAGAGTTAAAATTCTGTACCAAGCTGCTGGGATTACAGGTGTGTGCCACTACTCCTGGTTTCTTCAGGATATCGAGAAACAGTAGCTGGTTCTAATTCTTGCCAAGTGTGAGTTTTGAATAATAAAAGATAAGTTGGTCTTCTTTCCTGTTCATCTGGTGCAGTTGATACATCCCTTGTCAGGAAATAGTTAATGCAGAACAAAATGACAGAGGGCAGCTGACAAAAATGGCTTTCAGAATGATAAATAGACTAGGATTTGGAGCAGGGTGGGAAAGACTAATAAGCAGTTACACTTTGATGTCACACAAAGGCCTTCTCTGGCCCATTCTTTTTCTCAAGATTCCGTACTCCCAGCTGCCATCAATAAGCATAATACCTGGTTCATTTAAACGAGATTTGTTGACAATCCCTTCCTCTTTCCCATCTTGGCTCCTAGCACCAATCTCCTGCCACACTGTTGGTGGATCCCATTGACTTAAGAATTTTAACTCTGTACCAATGTCCTTGCTACATACCTTAGATAAATAGTCCCATTTCTCCTCTGTTATTATAGGGAAAGTGTTTTACTAATATTGGCTTTGCATTGTGAGATGAAAGCAAACTAACCATGAAGTGCTGTTGGAAGACTGTAGAAATAAAACTTACTTTTAGAGCTTTGTTCAAGAAAGGATTTTGTTTCTTTTTTCAAAGAATTTTACTTAATCAAAAATATTACTAAAGAATCATTATTTTTAGGTGTAATAGTAGTATTGTGGTTTTGTTAAAAAATAGAGGGTGCTTATCATTTAGAGTTAGCCACTGAAATGTTCATAGAAGAAATAATATGTGTGGGATTTGCTTCATAAAAATAGGCCATGGTGAAGTGGATGGAGTGTGGATGAAGCAAGATAGCTGAGTTGATAGTGGTTAAAAATGCGGGATGTGTACATGGGGCTTATTATATGTTCTGTCTTATATATGGTGCTTTTATATATANATAGCTGAGAAAAATTGTCCACACTTTTTATATATATATATATATATATATATATATATATATATATATATATATATGTACATGGGGCTTATTATATATTCTTTCTATTATATATATTTCAGGTGAGAAGTTAAGAAAAACAAATTGTATAAAAACAAATGCAATAGGGGCTGGGGTTGTGGCTCAGCAGTAGAGCGCTCCCCTAGCATGGGCAAGGCCCTAGGTTCAATCCTTAGCAACACATAAAACTAAATTAATTAAAGATATTGTATCCACTACAACTAAAAAATAAATATTAAAAAACCCAAATGTAATAATAATGTTAGAATTATTATATAATGCATATACTGAAAAAAGGTTGATATCCAGAATGCATTAAGTGTTGTATAGATAAAATGGCCAAGAGTGTAGAGACAGATTGGCTGGATTTGAATCCCAATTCTGCCACTGACTTTCAGGGTACCTTGGGCAAGTTACTTCTCTGTGCCACAGTTTCCTCATTTGTAAACTGAGGGTAAGAGTAGTTGATAATTTGTAAGATTATTGTGAGAATTATATGAACTAATACAAGCACAATTAATGTTACTCATTAACATTATTATTTAAAGGATTTACAAATAAACAAGAAAAAGATAGATACCCTTGTGGAAAATAGGGGAAAGCCAAGAAATAAGCAGTTCATGAAAAAAGGAAACTCAGAAGCCTCGTACACTTAAGAAGGCTTTCACTACTCATCAGGGATCTAAAAGTCCAAACAACAAGCAGATACTATTTTATACCCATAAGACTGGAGGAAAAATAAAAAGTCTGAAAATACAGCAAGGATAAGTTTGCCAATATTTAGTAGAATTGAAAAATTCCCATATCCTGACCTAGGCTTTCCATTGTAGTTTCATTCCCTTGTGAGAACTCTAAGACTCTTGAATATGGAAGTGAACGTCCCCATGAATTTCCTCTTAATCTCAATATTGGTCATAAACTACTCCCCACAGTGGCCATTAGTTCTCTGGGCTGGGCATTTGTAATGAGCTCCACTTGCATTGTGCCCTCACTTGCTTATCAAATGGAAATTTTCAGGGTCTGATGCCTTCTCTATAGTGGGATGAGGTCAGCTGGAAATGTTAGGACCTGAGAAGCAAGATGTTCAGAACATCTACTGTCATCTTCTGAGACTCACATAGTCCATATCCTCTGTCTAGTATTACAACTCCTCCATAATCTATCTAATCTTTTCTCTTGTCAGTTCCCAACTTGAACCTTTGGGTTTTAACCATCTACTTTTCTTTTTTCAAACTTCCCTCAACATCTAATCTTCGCTTATGTCCCCTTTCTACCTGGAATTCTTTTTCCCTTTCTCTTTGTCTATTCCATAATATCTTTTAATGATGAGTTCATTTATTTTTTATTTCCTGGCAGTACTGGGAATTGAACCCAAGGCCTCACATGTACTGAGTAAGCTCTTTATCATTGGGCTATGTGATAATGAGTTTAAATTGTACTTGTTCAAGAAATCTTTTTGATTACTCCAACTTACAGTAATTTTCCATTCTACTGAGATTCTCTATTGGATATTATTATTATTGCTCAATTTGCATTAAATTACATATAACTCTTTCACATGGCCTGTCATATATGAATAAATATAAAGAGAACTTTTTCCTCCAGACACTAGCCTCCCAAAAACAAATTTTCATTGTGTTTGACTTCCTGTAGTCTTTTTGTTGGATTCCCAGTGACATTATAGTCAGTTCATGAAAAAAAAAAATGAATGTATCTGTATCACCATATGCTAGTTCAATCAGTATCAGTTTTTGTGGAGATCAAACAATATAATCTGTTAAAAAAAAGACCAAAAATCCAATGAAGTTTTAGTTATTTTCTTTGGGAATATCACCTTCAAATTTGAAATATTAAATATACTGGGTTCAATCCCCAGTACCACCCCAAAACAACAAAACAAAACACAGCTTAAACACAGTTTCTAGAACCTAGTGGTTGCTTGAAAAATAATAATCAGAATGAAGAAACAGTGTGATTTATTTTTTCTCTATGCCTGCCATTAGGGTTAAGACATTGTTCAGTAAATACTTACTGAATTATTAGGAACTATTAAGTTTTCAGGAATGCTTAAAAAAAGGAATTAACCAGGACTTGGGAAGTTTGGGATGAAAAGAAATTCAGGTAGATGCTCATAGTTTCTGGCATGGTAATGAGGCATCCTTCCCAAATGACTTCCTGTGAACTCACTGAAACTAAAGCTGGATTTGTGCATTTGGAAGATTAAAGTAAATGCTTCTGTAGAACCCAAAGCTCAGCACTGTGTACACATATCACATGTAAGTTATTAGAAGAAAATATGGACAAAAGCCAAATTTAATTACTGAGTTGGTTGTGATGATAATCTCATTTTTCACATCCAGTTTACAATCTAGGAAAGATTCAAATCTAAACAGGGTATCTTTTCTTTCCTTGAGAGAGCCAGACATTTCCCTGTCTCATTATAGTTGTGTTGAAAATCTGAAGTAAAACTATTCATTGAAGTAGTTTCAGTGCAAAACATTGTAATTGGCAGGTAGGAGAGGTCATCAGAGGCTAGCTGTGGTTATACCAGACATATAATATCAGTTAACTAACTGTAGTTTTGTTTTTGGTAAAGAGACCAATACCCAGATCTCATTTTGCTCATTCATTTTATCCCTTTTTACTTCACCAAATCTATTTCCTATTCCTAACAAGTTTTTCCTTCTTAATATGTTCATGAAACAGCTAGTGTGGGGTGGCATTTAGAAATGTTGTTAAGGGGGGATTGTAATAGAATTGGAAATAGAGCAGTACTGTTTATACTGGGCTGAAAGGAGGATGGCTTGGGCACGATGAGCATCATTGGGTCCTCAGCATAGCCCCACGCCCCATGTATTTAGAGTTGATTGAATTTTATGCAGTTAACTCATGTTTATCATACTTGTAAGAGATGTGATTAATTAATTTTTAAAATGAATTTTAACTGCCAAGTTATGGAGTATTTATATCAACTACTCAGTACAGTTTGTTGCTTTAGGGTATCTATATGGGAAGCAAATAGTAATTTGAAGATTGTCAGGTAAACATGGAGTCAGAGCAGAGAGATAATAAGTGGCGGACAGATTTGCAGGATAATCTTATTAGCTGGTATCATTGAAGTGTGATGGCATGATTTCTCCTGTAGGAACATACCATACCTGTCAAGGGCATGAGAACCTTCTGCCCTTGAATCTGCTGGTTAGGGTACTATTTTACCTTCCCAGTTGAGGCCATGCTTCCTGGTTCCTTTCTTTTATCCTCAATAAAGTTTTAAAGTTTCTGGCCCTATTTTTCCTGTCAGTCCCCTCTATTTCACCCCGTACTGGGGATTGAACCCAGGGATGCTTAACCACTGAGTCACATCCCCAGCCCTTTTTTATATCTTATTTAGAGACAAGTTGCTTAGGGCCTCGAAATCCTCCTGCCTCAGCCTCCCAGGTTGCTGGGATTACAGGCATGTGCCACCTTACCCAACCATTGTTTTTCCTATTTTTAAAATATAGGTATTCCTTGACTTATGATGAGGTTACATCCTGATAAACCTATCATAAGTTGAAGACATTTTAAGTTGAAAATGGATTTAATCCATGTAAACTTACCAAACATCATAGCTTAGGATAGCCTACCTTAAATTTCTCAGAACACATACATTAGCCTACAGTTGGGCAAAATCATCTAACATAATGCAAAGTATTTTTTGTAATAAAATGCTTAATATCTTGTGTAATTTGTTGAATAAAATATTTAAAATGAAAAATGGAATAGTTGTATGACATGCTTTTTTACATCATTGTAAAATTAAGTAGAACCATTGTAAGTTGGGATCTCATATCTTTTGCTGATATACGGTCTCATTTTTTATGAGTTGAGTTTGTAAATTTAGGATTGAGCACTTTGAGGTGTCTTATTGTTGATTGCCAGATGTTCTGACCACAGGGTTCTGCTTCTCTGGGTCACTGATAGAGACAGTTAAGGAACAAGATGTTCTGTTGACATGCTCATGCCTTCCCTGCCCAAACACCATGACCTAGAATTAATGGTTATGTGGTTTTATTAAAATTAATGGTTATAATGGGAAAGAAACACATGTTCTCCAGGCAATACCTACATTATCTTATTTAATCCACATAAGGACCCTATGAGAAAGTTATCCTGTAGTAAATATGAGGAATAAAGAGTACAGAAGGCTTAAGTGATTTGCCTGAGGTCATGTTTCTCCTAAATGCTTCCTTCCAGGAGCATATCTGATTGAAAGCCTTGTGCTTTTTCTTGTTAATCAAAATTATTTTTGTAGTTTTTAGTTCAGAAATAAAGTGTGCCCATAATTCAAAGTCTGAAAAAAGAAAGAAAGGAAATAGTCTCACTAAGGGAGACACTTTTTAACATTAGCTTAAACTTGTTTGACTTTACACACTGCTTTGAATTCTCTGTTTGCTGTCAAAAAAGTAACCTCACTCTGGATTCTGGGTGGGTTTTCTCCCCAGATACTTTCACTTGCTTGTATTTACTATTCCATTTATAAAGCAAATGATTGTTAATTAAAACACATTAAGTTCCCCATATGATCAGTACAACATTGGTGAATGGGCAGTAATTCAGAAGGACCATGATCAGGAGACTGTTTCTTGCACAGCATCCTTTCTGCTGCTTGAAAATACATCCGGCAGTGAGGAGCTGTCCCTCATAGGGGCTATTGTTTGGTTTTAGATAGTTCTGTGGTTAAGATGTGGTACCAGTCCCTCAGGAAATCTACAGTTTTGGGGAGATAAGATTATACATATGAAATAATAACCAGCAGTGAAAAATTTAACATTTAAAAAATTTAACATTCAGTTAAATTATGACATAGCCCATCAGTGCTATTGGAGGGAGAAAAATAAGAATTTTAAGGAGGATCATCACCCACACAAGAGAGAGAAGGGAACTCTATTTGTTAGGTATGACCTTGGGTTCAGACTAGATGCTTTCATATATAATGTTTGATTATTACGGTACCCTTGAAAAGGTAGTAGGTGTTATTTCCACTTTACAGCTGTGATAACTGAGCTTATGTTTAGGTAAGCTAAGATTCAAACTCAGGTCTTTCTAGAATCAGAGGCATGAACATTTTCCTAGTCTCTCTGAAGTGGGTCTTATGCTATATTTTGGATATTTCTTCAAATAGCTTTTTTTCTCACTACAAGTATATACATGATATAGAAAAATTTGAAAATATAAAAATCACCTATAATGCTACCACTAAAAGATAGCTATGGTTACTAATTTGTTGTATCCCTAGGATTTATTTTTAAAATATTTTTTTAGTTGTCAATGGACCTTTATTTATTTTATAAATCAAAGAATCAAAAAGAGAATCAAACCCAGAGCCTCACACATGCTAGGCAAGTGCTCTACTACTGAGCCACAACCCCAACCCTCCCTAGGATTTATACTCAAATACATGTATGCATCTGTATCACATTACATGTATGCATACATATGCATATGTGTGACTATATACTTAAATATATTTTCCATATCTTTTATATGAAATTAGGATTACTATATATTATTTTATTTGTGTTCTTTTTCTTTTTATGAAATTCAGTGACCATTTTCCTATGTCATTAAATTTTTTTAAAGAATACCTTTAAGTGCTACAAAGAATTCTTTCCTATGTTCTATAATTTGTGACCAGTAATCCCTCATTAGAGTTTAAGCTCTTTTTAACGTTTTTTTCTATGTCATGCTTGCTTTTTATGTTTCTGTGAACATTCTTGTCTGAAATTTTTGTACCTATCACTGAGGATTTTCTAATAAGTTGTATGTATTCCTTTAAGACTTTTAATTCAAAGCTGACATCCACAGGAGTTATGTCACTTATACTTTCTCTAGAGGCAGTGGGTGAGAATATCCAATTTTAGACATTTTTTCCAATCCTGATTAGTGTCATTACAGTTAAACCTTTCCTAGTTTAATAGGTAAAAAGTAACCTCTCATGGTTTTAATTTTCATTTCTTTGACTACCAAAGAGGGCGAATATATGTTGGAGTTGTATCTACATGGCTGCCAACCTTGTATGTCCTTCTTCCTCTCTGAGCAGAGAAGATTAAAAGGCTTCATCTTACTTATACTAAGTTATTCCATGTCCTACCTTTTGGCAGATCTCTGACATCTATATTAGTGGGGAATCAGGGGATATGTCAGCCAAGGAAAAACTACTTTTGTGGACTCAGAAGGTGACAGCTGGTTACACAGGAATCAAATGTACCAACTTTTCTTCCTGCTGGAGTGATGGGAAAATGTTCAATGCACTTATTCACCGATATAGGTAAGTACAGTGGAATTTTAGTGCTCCTGGAAGAACTTCGTCTCATCTCATTGTAATTGGTTATAATGCCATTTCTCCCCTTTAACAAGAATTATAGTTCTAATTCATTTAGTCATTTGAAAAAGGAATCTTTATTGAGTTCCTACAATTTTAGCTAGGCACTAGGCACAGATAGCCATGAACAAAAGAGCAAAAGTTTCTTGCTTTCACAGAACTTATCCTCCAGTAGAATAGGCAATAAGGAAACGGGTGCATGCTGTCCTACATTGGCATGTGCAATGGAAGGGAGAAGTGACAGGGGACTCTGGTAATTTAGACAAAAGTGGTCAGGACTATCAGGAGTGAGTTATGCAGACCTGTGTGGTCAGAGTGTTCCAGGTGGAGGAAAGAACAAGTGCATAGGGTCTAATGTAAGGACTTGATTGGAGTGGTTGAGGAACAGCAGGCGGCTTGAAGTGGGGTGAGTGAGGAATTCAGGAATTTTAATTACATAAATCAAAATTATTGAGCTCTTAGTGGTCATAAATATGCACCAATTTTCACTTTGTACTAGTTTGTGATACCTTTTCCAAGAATGCAGTGAACCTACTGTTGTGTAAGTTTAAAATTACCTGGCATGTAATTGAAATTGGGATTAATACCCTTCTGAACTTCTTGCTTTCTCTCTAACTCACTGAGTTAGAAATTTCCAGCTCTGGGAGCTTCTAAGAGGTTTTCTTTGTGTGAACTCATGTGTGATATGTAGATGGTGGCCTTTCATGTGCCTTGATGAACTTTTACAGACCTGATCTGGTAGATATGGAGAGGGTGCAAATCCAAAGTAACCGAGAGAATCTGGAACAGGCTTTTGAAGTGGCAGAAAGACTGGGAGTCACCAGATTGCTGGATGCAGAAGGTGAGAGTTTATTGAACTTGAGTATGTTTGGCATATATTCACTGTTTCTTTGTTCTGAGAAATTTCTTGTCCATTCTCTCAGATGTGGATGTGCCATCTCCAGATGAAAAGTCTGTAATCACTTATGTGTCTTCAATTTATGATGCCTTCCCTAAAGTCCCTGAGGGTGGAGAAGGGATCAGTGCTACGGTAAAAGAACATTCTCCTGAAGTTCCTCTGACTTTAATTTGTTTGGGTGGACTACATTGATTAGGTAGTGTTGTTAAGTTCTCATTGTATATAGAGCACTTTTATACAGAGTCATTTGAATCTACATTGTCCTTGATCCCTGGGAATGAGCCTACGTTTTGCTAATTTTGCCTCATCTAGCATAGATCATTTTGTGCTAAATGCCAGCCAAGAATGTCCTTCTTGTTCCCAGCTGTAATTCAAGATAAGGCAGTGTTTTCTCAGCTACTGATATCAGTTTGATTAGTTATATCATGGATCTTTTCTAAATATTTTTAGTAGCTGATCTGTAGCCTTTTTTGATGTCAGGATTTTGAATGCCACCTGAGAGTCCTTGAGGAGCTTCGAAACTGGGACTGTGAGCATTAAACTGAGCAACTTCCTAGGCAATTAGAGGAAAAGGATTTTACATGGTCTGGGGTGGCCTGAGCTACTTTATTCTGTGCTTGTTCTGGATATTGCTAATCAGATATGTGATGTTTCCCTTCTGGCAATAGGAAGTGGATTCCAGGTGGCAAGAATACCAAAGCCGAGTGGACTCCCTCATCCCCTGGATCAAACAGCATACCATACTGATGTCAGATAAATCTTTTCCCCAGAACCCTGTTGAACTAAAGGTAAAGCCATGGCCTTAAATTGTTTAATCAATTCTTTCTAGAGACTGAATCTCAGGACTTGTTACTGCCTACTGTGGGTGAGGTAGTGTGAAAAATTGGTCCCTGTTGCTTACTTTCATCCATTCACCAAATATTAATTTTGTAGGCACTTTATAACCAATATATACACTTCAAAGAAACAGAAATTCTGGCCAAGGAGAGAGAAAAAGGAAGAATTGAGGAGTTATATAAATTGTTAGAGGTAAGGAAATCACTGTTTATGACTTCGTGGTTTGCTCATTAGCACTGTTGTTGCTTCCTGATCCAACAGATTCCCTGTGTGCACTGCCCAACCTGTGTTAGTGACAGCACCCTTAATCTGGTCTTGAAAATAAATTCATGGTAAAGGGATAGCATCAATCATCTGTATTTTTTTGCTGAAAAGTGGCATGTATTTATTCATAAATCTTGAGTTTTGTGAACGAGTTATTCTACAACTTAGAGGGAAACTAAATCTTTCCTTGGGATTAAAATAAAAGAGATTTCCATTCATATTTTGGTTTCTGGAGAATTTGAAGTGGTAGAGATGGGCTGGGCATTTAGCCTTGCCAGAATGGAGATTATTGAGAAGATAGGAATATTTGTAGGAAGTATAGAAGGAATGGAAGGATTTATGTAGTCTCTATATTTTAGAGAGGATTTTTTTTCCTTCTCATCTTAAGAGAGGCACTGCTAAATATTTGATCTTTTGCCCATATTAAATAGGAGGAAAAATAACTGAGTAAAGAGGCAAGAAGTGAAGTACAAAGAACAAATGAAAATAGGCCTGAGGGCATGGCTGTAGTTTTGGACTGAAGAGTGTTTTCTTTCAGGTGTGGATTGAATTTGGCAGAATTAAGCTGCCTCAAGGTTATCACCCTAATCATGTGGAAGAAGAGTGGGGAAAACTCATCATTGAGATGCTGGAGCGAGAGAAATCCCTCCGGCCAGCTGTAGAGAGGTGGGTCTGGAGCATGGGGGTGATCTGACATTCCTTACTGGGCTACTTCAAACCTTGCACTGGACTATGGTTTTTATCTTATTTTAGGCTAGAATTGCTGCTACAGATTGCAAACAAAATCCAGAATGGTGCTTTGAACTGTGAAGAAAAACTGACACTAGCTAAAAATACACTGCAGGCTGTAAGTCTCTGTTTTATCCCATCCCTTCTATCATCTGTTTCTACCTTCTCACTCTCTGCTCTAATCATCATAGTTAACATTTGTGGAATCCAGCTGTTACTTCTTTTTTCTTGGAAGTACAGTGGGCCCATTGTCCTAGTAGGTAACAAAGTTATCCCACCCTTTTTTTTTCCCCTTTCTGTCCTAGGATGCTGCTCACCTGGAATCAGGACAGCCAGTACAATGTGAGTCAGATGTCATCATGTACATTCAGGAGTGCGAAGGTCTCATCAGGCAGCTGCAGGTGGATCTCCAGATCCTACGGGATGAGAATTACTACCAGTTAGAAGAACTGGCCTTTAGGTGAGGAACAAGGGACTCACACAGAGGGCTTGCTAACTGCTGAGGCTCAATGACAAGAGTGGGTCAAGAGTCAGGCACTGAATCTTATAACTTGGGCCTTCGAGAGGTCATTGTCTCAGTGGGAATACTACACATACATATTTTCAGCAGGAACATTCTCTTGTAGAGGACAGTTTCTCCTTCTTGCAAGTCCCTCCTACTGAGTGCCCATGGGATTCCTGCAATCATTGTGGCATTTTGTATCTCTCCCTGTTTCAGAGTAGGTGTGATAGCACATCTGGTTTAGAAATATTGGTGATCTATTGCACTCATTTTATAGAGAGGAAATAGACTCACAGAGGGGATGAGGATTGCTTAAAGATGCATGGTAATCCATTGTTTATTCTGCTGTACCTTCCAGGAACCATAGAAATAGATACTGGTTTGTTTTCCTCCAACAACCACTGCAGTTTGGCATTTGCCTTGAAGACGATTTCAAACTAGATGAAAATATTAAAAGGTCACCTCACATTCATATAACACTTTCTCAAAACACTTTTCATGTTATGGTCTCATTTTTATTTTTACCACATTCTTGTCAAATGCATAGTGAAGATTTTATTTTAAGCGTGTTATAGATTTGAGTCTCTCCTTTTTCTCACGTGTTTCAGGGTCATGCGCCTTCAGGATGAGTTGGTCACCCTGCGTCTGGAGTGTACAAACCTGTACAGGAAGGGCCATTTCACTTCACTTGAATTGGTTCCTCCTTCTACTTTAACCACTACCCATCTGAAAGCAGAACCCTTGACCAAGGCTACCCATTCTTCTACCTCCTGGTTCCGAAAGCCCATGACTCGAGCTGAACTTGTGTCTATCTCATCCTCTGAAGATGAAGGCAATCTCCGATTTGTGTATGAACTACTGTCTTGGGTAGAAGAGATGCAGGTGGGTGTATGTCTAAAAAGCTTGTGCTGCACACAATGTTTACTGGATCCAGCAGCTAGTCTAAAATAAGAGACCAGGTTGCTCTGTGTCCCCAGTACAGATTTTCTTAGTAATTGGTCCTTCCTGTATCTAAGATACCTTCTCATTAAATCTAAAGTTGGGAAAGTCAGTGCAGATTCTCACAATTCCATGCTGAATAGCATAGGCTTTTCTAATTTGAAGCCCTTTGGGAATCTGTTCCCTTCAGCTAACTGTGCCTTTAATGGCACTTTGTGTGTGTGGGGAGGATTGCTGTGTCTGTAAATCTCAGATATAGTTTCTGAAATTTCCCCTTTGGCAGAGGTGTTTCTTCTTTTCTTGTTGTTTGTCTTAACTCTTAGGTTTAAGCAAAGTTGCTGTGTTCCACTATTCAAGGGAGCACTACATATTTTATTCTAGGATAATGGTTCAAATTTGGTATTTTCCTATACTTTTAACCTTTTTGTTTCATTATTAAATTCTTCCCATCTGCAAATGACAGATTTCCCCATTTGCCAATAAGTAAAAGTACCTCAGAACACACTGTTTTAAAATTATCTTCCAGGGCTGGGGTTGTGGCTCAGTGGTAGAGTGCTCACCTACCACGTGCGAGGCCCTGGGTTTGATCCTCAGCACCACATAAAAATAAATAAACAAAATAAAGGTATATAAAAAAGTTATCTTCCATTGGCTAAGAGTTGTTGTCAAGAATGAAGCTAAATATTTTCAGATATTTCTTTTTATATCTGTTCTGATTGTGAAATGAAGAGATGCCATAAAGGGAATGCCTAAACTGTAAATTTAAACATTTTTAGCCTGTGAAGACCCTTTCTGATTGATGGACTCAGGAATGTATTCTCATATGCAGCTGCAGATGGCTTTCCCCTCGCTGGTTAAAGGGCTTTCTTCTCTAGCTCCTCCTGGGTGATTATGGTTTAGTTTCCTGTAGGAGACCATGGAATGGTGGAGATGGTTTAGATGCTTTGTTTTTTTCTTCTCTCAATCTTCTGCCCCTAGCCACTTTGTCCAAACATTGATTCTGTTTATTTTCTTTTCCTGCCAACTCAGCTAAATTATAGCAAACCTATTTTGTCTTTTTCAGATGAAACTGGAGCGGGCAGAATGGGGCAATGACCTGCCTAGTGTGGAGTTGCAGCTAGAAGCACAGCAGCATATCCATACTAGTGTGGAAGAACTGGGCTCAAGTGTCAAGGAGGCCCGGTTATATGAGGTGCATAGTATTCAGAATCCACATTATGATTGTGAGAGGGATGAGGATGAGCAAGTAGTGGGATGGTATGCATGATGCAGCTGTCTCTAAGGAGACAGGGGCTCTGGAAAAGGGTGATAATGATGAGTAATAGCACTTGGCAAAAAAAAATTCTCTTTATAAATGAAGTATCTCTGTTAACATTTGAACTAACCTTGTGAGAAAAGTATTTTTATTAGCTGACCCTTTGTACTAAAAAAAAAAGTGATACTGGAAGCTAAGGTCAGAATTAATAAGTATCAGAAGCAGTTTTTAAACGCAGGTCTTCTTTCTCTAAATATTCATAGTCTTTTCCCTTCGCTGCATGCCTACAGTAGAGAGCTGTGTGGAAAAACTGTTCATCAATCTATCTTCTCCCTCATTCATGATTCTTCTCTTTTTTATTTCCACTCTCCCCTTGAAAAAAGCAATTTTGTACTTTGGGAATGATTTTACGGAGGTTTTGCTTAGAGACCTCCCCAAATTGCTGGAAACACAGGATTATGAGGTGTTACCTGCAGAGCTCTTGCCCACTAAGTTCAACTCCAAGCTATAACATGTCACCCAGAGATTCATTGTTGAAGCTTTCATGTTCACAGAGTTCTTATCTCTACACAGACTTATTATTTACATAGTTGAAATCATCACATAGTTTACTCATTCTTTCTCTAACATCTTTTTCTTTCATCCCTTTCTTATCAGGGAAAGATGTCCCAGAATTTCCATACCAGCTATGTTGAAACTCTTGGAAAACTGGAGACACAATATTGTAAATTAAAGGTGAGTTTTGACTGACTAACTTAGGGTCAGTGTATGGAGAATCTGGTTATAGCCAAACAACTCTCTTCCCTAATTAGAAAGTATGTGATTTGGACCTGTTTAAGTTTTCTGTTTATTAGGTTATATCATTTACTCTGTGATTGTTTATATGTATTATAACATTTTCTCCATTTTCTGAATGGGTCAGAAACCACTGCTTTAAAAATTTTTAAGTAGGTAGAATCTGTGCCTCGTCAAAGCAGTGGCCATATATGCTTGGAGTTTAAAAAAAAAAAAAATTAGAAGTTTGACATTGGTAGAAAAGGGAATCCTCTCCTATCTGGTGTTTTTCATGCCTATTAAGATGTTCCAGAGTAGGACAGGCCCAGGATCATTCTTTATCCTGGAAGCTTCTATAAAGGCCTTATGAGTTCTATCTTCTGCCTAAGATTGACAGTGGCTAGGGGAGTCTTATACCAAATTTGTATAAAACTTGAATTCATGGAGAATAAACCAGTAATTAAAAAGCAGTCTCTGGTCTGAGGATGTGGCTCAGTGGTAGAGTATTTGCCAGACATAAGCAAAGCCCTGTGATCCACTGCAAAAACAGGCCAGCTTCTACAGATGTGGAAGCTCTCGGTCTAACCTGATAACCTTTACTTTGTCTAGGAGACTTCTAGCTTCCGGATGAGACACCTTCAGAGCTTGCATAAATTTGTCTCTAGAGCTACAGCTGAGCTGATCTGGTTGAATGAGAAGGAGGAAGAAGAATTAGCATATGACTGGAGTGACAACAATCCCAATATCTCAGCAAAGAAAAATTACTTCTCTGTGAGTCTAACACAGTAGCCCTGTCATGCTTATTTAACAACAGCAGGAGGACACTTGGGGCTAGTCTGCAAAGAGCCTGGTTTTCTGGAGCTGCACTCTGACAGAGGGAAATAGGACCCTGCTCAATGCATCCATGCATGTGAAAAATATATGTGGAGAGAAGAGCAATGGAGCTCCAGATTAATTTATTGAGAACTATTTAAGAAGGCTGAGTTTTGGATGAATTGAGCAGCAGTAACACAAGTTGGGTCATTTCCAAAACAATATATTTTTGTAGTAAAATTATAGGCTTTGGAGTGATGCAGAGCTAAATTCAAATTCTTATTTCTCCACTAACTAGCTCTATGACCTTGGGCAAATCATTTAATCTCTCTGGACTTTTGTAAAATGGGATAAAAGCCACTTCAAAGGGTTATATAAAAGGTTGAGTAAGACTTATTAATAAGCTAATCTAGGCAAAGCACTTTGTAAAGGACTTAGTATTATTTAATTGGGATATACTCTTGGCTTCCCACAAATTTCTGAATTCTTTTTATTAATTCTTCTAATAACACTTTGGTCTTAATCTCTTACTTTGTAAAATGGGCAAGAAAATTCAACATTGAACATGTGGGACAATGCTTTTTATTTTTTTTCAATGGAAAATGTAGTAAGTAGGGTTATTTTTTGCTACTATCAGTATTTTCATACACAGGATTTTAAAAGATTTTGAATTATGCAAATAGGAAGCTTTTTTGCTAGCACTCACTTTAATTACTTGAATCCCATTAATTTAGGATTCTTAAAAAAACGTGAGCTTCTCCTATGTAGAGAAGAACAAGGGAGTCCTCTGAAGTGAAGAGGAAAGAATGGGTGTTGTGGGAGAACTGAAATTAAGCTAAGGTAGACATGTAAGAAGTGCTCCAGAAGCATCAAGGAGAAGAAGTGAGCTGGTGTTTAAACTGAGTCCTGTAGTATTAGTAGAATTTAGTGTCAGAAGGGCCTTGTAGGCTAACAAAGCCAGTTGGTCAGTGATATTGCTCTGCTGTGTGTCCTATTCTAGTGTGGGGCTGACTTGAACACTCCATTGTGTTCTCCTACTTTACTCAGATCTGGCTCGGGTCTCATGTCCTTAAAGGTAATAAATAATAAAATTTATTACCTTTACTGACTGTCCTTTTGCCCCCTTTTGTCCCCACCCACCCACTAATTCTAGTCTTTTGGCCCTTTTCTGAAATCCTTTCGCATGTGCTGTTTATACGTGTCATTTTGGCACCAATCCTGTGTTTTAGATTCAAAGTAGGGCAGAGGACACTTTTTTATTGCTACCCTCTCCCTTAGTAGAGCTTATTAAAAAACTGAATTCAATTTTCAGGAGTTAACAATGGAACTGGAGGAGAAACAGGATGTGTTTCGGTCTCTACAAGATACAGCAGAACTGCTGTCACTTGAGAACCATCCAGCTAAGCAGACTGTGGAGGTATGAGACTTGAAAATGTGTGACAGTCAAACATTCAGAAGTTGTTGTTATAAAAAATATTCAAATATTCAAATTGGTGGGTATATTCTGGAGGGAGTATCGGGGATCATTTGTTTTGGATTATTTCCCTTTTCATTCCATGTTGTCTATAGTCCACAAAAGCCTGCAAACAGTTTTGATGGTCTAAGAATAATAATAAGAGAAACATTATAAGAGACATTGACTCCTGACTGTATGGGGGAAAATGACTCAGATTATATTTCTTCAGATAACTGTCCAGATATATTCAATTTTATTTGAAGAAATAAAATTTATTACCTTTACTGACTGTCCTTTTGCCCCCTTTTGCCCCTACCCACCCATGTCTTTGTCCTAGAAGAGAAGCAGTTGAAGAATCCAGGAGAGATTTATGTGTACCTAGGTTTTGCTGGTCAGTTCATTTAGTTGTGACTTAATTTGGAAGAGGCCTTTTCTTTTCTTTTTTTAAAAATATTTTTAGTTTTAGGTGGACACAATATCTTTATTTTATCTTTATGTGGTGCTGAGAATCGAACCCAGTGCCTCACGCATGCTAGGCAAATGCGCTACCACTTGAGCCACATCCCCAGTCCCAGAAAAGGCCTTTTTTTTGTGATCCCTTTTCACATAACCCTGTTGGATAAAAGGCAAGCCTCTTTCTCATGGGAAGCTTTGAGCAGATGCCAGTCAAGTATCTCCATGCCTCTTCTCTTGACTTCTCTATCATCAGCAGAGTTTTATTTGGAAGGAGCATCACACACACATATATATATCAAGCCTGCCAAACTCATGCCCTTCTGTCTCTGTGCTTGGTCCTTGCAGGCATATAGTGCTGCTGTTCAGTCTCAGTTGCAGTGGATGAGGCAGCTATGCCTGTGTGTTGAGCAGCATGTGAAAGAGAATGCAGCTTACTTTCAGGTATGGTGGACTCGGTATGTGTGTGCATACCTGTGGTAAAGTTGAAGTTAAAAGTACATCTATATCAAATAGCTTTTACTGTGTAAACTACCTCCAAAAAACTTAGTTTCTTAAAACAGCAATCATTTAGTTAGCTCATTTTGGGCTGGCTCAGCTGAGTGGCTCTCGTCTTGCCTGTCCTATGCATAGCTGTGTACAGCCCCCAGGTGGGCAGGCAACTGGCTGATCCCAATGGCATCACTCATGAATCTGACACTTAGCTGGGGTGACAGGGTACAAGGCCATGTGTCCTTATCATCCAGTAGCCTTCGCAAAGTATCTGTGTTCTACAAGCAGCAAGAAAAAGCAAATCCTGTGCACAAGTACTTTTTTCTGCTGCTGTTAGATGTATTGATGTGCCATTGTCAAAGCAAGTCACATGAGATGCCCCAGCTTCAAGGGAAGGAGACAGATTTCACTTCTTGATGAGAGAGAGGGGAGTTGTAAAATATTAGGACCGTCCCTCCAACCTATAATCTGTCACAACATAAAAGAATACACTGCTTGTTTTCATGAAAGGGTAGAAGAGGAAATAAACTGTTATCTCTGTTTTTATTCTAAGTCATCTCTTTGACCATTTTGTAATCATATCAATGAACTGAAACACTGATTCACTTAACCTATAAGCTTTTCATGGAATATACCTCACAGCCAAGTGCTGTCACTAGTCAGAAGTCAAGAGGAAAGCGCAGTGATTTCTGATGGTGAAACAGGCTAATTTTCTATAGAGTTTAGTAGGTTTTATGGCTGTCATCACCAACATTTTACTGACATGTTTTTTTATGCCTTCCTATTTGTATTTCTGTGGCCTCTGTTATGAACTATCCCTAGTCCAGTAGAGTGTAATCAACTTTGCTAAGCTTGGCCCGGTAGGATTTTTTCCTCAGTTAATATCTCGGTGTTCTGGTGTACTGAGCACAAGCTGCCACTCTCTTATGTTCCCACAGTTCTTCAGTGATGCCCGAGACCTGGAGTCATTCTTGAGGAACCTCCAAGACTCCATCAAACGAAAATATTCCTGTGACCACAACACCAGTTTATCCCGCCTTGAGGACTTACTCCAGGACTCCATGGTGGGTGTTGTCTCAGTGGGGATGGTTACTCTGAGAAACCGAATAAACTGTATCAGCTGTTGCTGTTTATATCCTTGAAAGCTCCAGGGCAGTGAGTCATTCTTATTATACAGTTTGGCTCACATTCAAAGAGAGTTTAATCAATTTTGTTCTGTCTCTTTTACTTTTGTTTCCTTAAAGAAGTTACTAATGAGATTTCTTTGGGTACTCACTAATGTGAAGGCCTAGTTACCTCCCTTGAGCCACTCAGGGCTCTTCATATTTTGTTTGCATTGTTTCTGTTTTAATGTAATAGATAGAACCAAGGATGAAATACAGAGCATAGGTAGCAGGTTTGAAGGGTATTAGCAGGTATCAAATTTAGTGTGAGTTTTTTTGCTTTTGTTTTTGTTTTTGTACTGGGAATTGAACTTGGGGCACTATACCACTGAAACAGGGTCTAAGTTAACTAGGCTGACCTTGAACTTGCAGTCCTCCGTCTCAGCCTTCTGAGTAGCTGGGATTACAGGCATGCACTACTGCACCTGGCTCAAATTTGTTTTTACTCTCTTACATAAACAGGAATTAAAAAAAAGTTGGAGTGGGGGAAGAAATAGACTTGAATCAAATTTTTCTCCTTGGTTAATTTCTTTTGGTAATGATGAGGTGTTAGAAAATTGCTTTTAATTAAGACAAATTTTAAAATCTCATTTAGATGTATGCCGTATTTGTCCAATTTATTTATGTAGCAATATTAACTTTTAAGAAATAGTTTTAGATTTAGTATTTAATCTAAGTCAATTTTATATTCATTGTTTTCCAATGAATTATTCCTTCAGGAGAACTGGTTATAAAATCAGTAGCAGAACTACTTATATTTACTGAATACATTACATAGAAGGCAAAACAGGGCTCAAATTACATTTCAAATTAAAATAGTAGAAGTGTATATTCAATAAGGAAATCACTTTTCCTATGTGAGAAGCTAAAGGATTCTCACATTTCAGTAGAAAAATTCTAAATGAGAGAACTAGAATAACCCAAATTAGCTTTTTTGTTTTGTTTCTGTGGGTGAGATTTGGGTGTTTGTGAACATTAGTTTAGGTTTTTTTTGTTTTGTTTTGTTTTGCTTGGTGGTTGTACTGAGGTTTGATCTCAGGGCCTTGTGCATGCTAGGTAAGCATTTTACCATTAAGCTACCTCCCCAGTCCAAATTTTTAAAAAAATGCTTTCAAATATAGTAGTAAACCTTTACATTCAGTGCTTCACTCGGGCAATAGAATGTTAATTTAATTAATTTGGAATGAAGGAGAAAAGCCTGACTTTTCGGTTGTTTTTAAAAATGTTTCTCAGAGGTACTCCAGTTATGAAGGAGGAATATAATCCCTGGCTATTATGTCCTCCCTTCCACAGAGTACCTTCCTGTCATAGGGTAACTCCTCTGCAATTGTCATATCTTCTCTTCTCGAGGGTCGCTGCTCTGTTCCCTCCTCTCCAGGTCAGGGGCATCGGGTTGGCGGCGTCATCGGGGCATGGAGTCACCTGGGTCTGCTCCTCAGCTTGTCCGTCAGGTTCGGGAGCATCTGTCCTGGCTTCTGGTTCTTTTCAGAACTTTTACCACGCTGAGCACTTGATCTCTGGAGCTTGAGATGTTTGGCTGTGGGTTAGACAGAAATTGACATCTTTATTGCAAGGAAACTGGAATGGGTAGACCAGCTCTCAAGTATGGAAGTATGGCTGTCTCCCTGATGTATTCCATTCCTCTTTCTTAACTAATAAGTTAAAGTTGTATTTCTTCCAATCATGCTCCCGGGGACAGGCACAGGTAGTTTGTTTAAGCATTTCTTTTTCTTTACATGCATATTCTTAATTCTCAAATGACATTTCTTAACATTATTAACTCTTTCATCACATCTATATCCATCCTAAGAAAGCCCTCTTTTGGGGACTTTTATGCCTCACAATGGGCTTGAAACATCCTGCTTAATAGATAAAGGTTATCATTTACTCTCTAATGGAATTGGTCGTAGATTACTACCAATTTTGTTGACAAGAAGTTCATTAGCTTTTAAGATAATTGGATTTGCAGAGATTTGACTTTCAACTTTGCATGATACTTCATTCAAACCAGTCAGATTTACATGAATATAGCATGGCAAGATACTAAAAGGTAAACCCTAAATCATTTATCATAATGCTTTTACCAACAGTATTTATTTGTTGGTTCAAGATCTAAGATCTTTCTCTAGAAAGCTTAATTCAATTTGAAAAAAGGAAATACTTGAAGTAGAGCTTGGGAGATAGAAATATTTTAAATTAAAAATTAAAATTTAAATTAAAAATTTTAAATAGCTTAACTATCTTCTCCTAAGCAAAAAAGGGAAGAACTGGTTTCTACTGATGAGAAAATGAATAATAATAATGATATGGTTCTTATTATTATTGTTTTTAACTTCTACACTTTCTGAACTGTATTTAGGGGAATCCTTTATTAGCTGTTTAGCCTTATTTTGGCTGCAGGAGGTTTATTTTTGTTTTTGTTTTGTTTTTTTGCATGTGGCTTTGGGGTCATTGAAAAGGGTACAGGGAGAAAGCTACCATTTAGAGTATAGAAGTACTTGATAAAAGACAGAAACATTATTTTCTTTTTTCTTTATCTTTGTCTAAATCTTTATCTAAGATGGCTCCACCAAGGATCCCTACTTAACTGAGAAATGACATTCTCTTAGGGAGTGGAGCAGTGAGTTTTCATTATTGTCTTAGTGACCCTAAGTAGCAACAATAATGTCCTTTTGATTTTCTTCTCATTTTGTAGGATGAAAAGGAGCAGCTTATCCAGTCCAAGAGCTCGGTTGCCAGTCTTGTTGGAAGATCAAAAACCATTGTTCAGCTAAAGCCACGCAGTCCAGACCATGTGCTAAAGAGCACCATTTCTGTGAAGGCCATCTGTGACTATCGGCAGATTGAGGTGAAGGGATGGAAAGTTTACCTCTAGGGCTCAGAGGGAAGGAGAGAAGGGAACTCTTTAGTTAGGATTATGATTATAGGGAGACATCAAGATATTGAAATGTTAAAATTAGAATTTAAATATGCTCAAATCCCCATCATCCCCTCCCCAAAAAATAGACCTCACCTCCACAATCTTAATCTGTTACGACCCTTGGTGATTGGTACCATCATCGATCTAGTTGCCAGAGAATTGACAGAAGTGGGACTTTATGATACCTGGGAGTTATTCCCACAGATAGTGGGACAACCAAATCAATATTAAGTTGTAAATATCTCCTAAGTACACATCTTTCTGTCCCTGCTGCTACTGAGTTTCTTTCACTTTGGTTGTCATATCAGCATCCTTATTTTGTACATTACCTCTCTAGTCAAGACTGGGCCATGTCCTCTGTACTGTTCCTGCGTAAACTGTATTTATCACATAATATTGTTACTTTCTACTATACCAGAGTGTGTGGAATACAAAGCATGTTTGTTTGCTTACCATTGTGTTACTTTATCTCAGCAGGCACTCGTAGTTATACAAAAGAAAGAATGAATAAAAGAGTAGGACTGCATTTTTCAGTGTCACAGCATTTCTGTCTCTAAAAAAGGGATAATAATGTTGATTACTTTTCTCTCAAGAGATAGACTTGATAATTCCACAATGCTAAAATATTTTCAGGAGTCAGAGTAGAATGATAGGAAAGGAAGAGAAGAAAGTATCTCAAAGCAAGTTGTGATTATTCATGTTCAATTAATTTCTACTTGAATGGTGTTTAGTACAGAGATTACTCTTGAGAGTCTTATAGACTCCTTATAACCATCATACTCTATTACTTGACATATAATAGACATTTGATAAATATTTGTTTCCTTGATTTATTTGTTGAGTTGTGGATTTATATAATCAGGACCCCTAAGTGAAAGCAGTTTTTAAGCAGATTTTTCTTCTTAAGGATTTCATAGCCTTGGAATCAGATAGCAGGTAATAATGGGCCATTGGTTTCTCCACTAGCAATAACTTGTGACTTTGTCTCTCAGATCACTATTTGTAAGAATGATGAGTGTGTGCTTGAAGATAATTCTCAGCGGACCAAATGGAAGGTGATCAGCCCCACGGGGAATGAGGCGATGGTGCCCTCAGTCTGCTTCCTCATACCCCCACCCAATAAGGATGCCATTGAGATGGCCAGCAGGTAACTGTGCTCAGCTGCTACTCAGTGCCACCACCTCAGCTCTTTGACCTAGCTGAACTGATGTAAGGATGAACTCATGTTTGTGATCTTGAACAGAGCAACCAAATTGTAAAGGTTCTTCTAGTAAAGACCTCCTTTTAGGAATATCAAGTCTCACATTGCAGCCACAGTAGATCTTCAATAAATCCTTTTGCTCAGTTGAATTATATTCAGTGATATTTCCTTTTAAAAGAATTCTTGGTTATAAACAGCTTAATCTCAGAGAACTGATTTTCTCAATGACAGCAAATTTATGTTCTATGAAAGTAATATATGTATATAGTTTAGAAAGTTGGATTATACTATATAGCTTATTATAATAAAAACTACTGGGTACCCCTGTAGTTCCAGCTACTTGGGGGCTGAAGTGGGGGGGATCACTCGAAATGAAGAGTTTGATTCTGGTTTGGGCAGCATAGCAAGACCCCCATCTCTTAAGCAAACAACAACAACAAAAACTAGTGATAACCCCCGCTTCCAGAATTGCACTTTGCAGAGTCAACTATTTTAAATTCTTTTGGCAGATTTTTCTGTTTTAACTCCAAATTTCTGAATAATGTGATTATTTTTCCCTGCTATTTCCTGATTTTTTTCAACTTTGGAAATTTCTATTAACTTCTTACTCTAGAAAATTAACATTTAGCTTTCTCTATACTCACATGCATATATACTTCCCCTTTCCTTGTCTTCCAGATGTAATTAGGAGCTATAGAGTTCTCTAGGGTGCTTTTGTGAAGCAGTCCTGCCTCACCTCTCTGAACTTATCCCCTGTCTTGAGCCTTGCTTGTACTCAGCTGTGGTCATTCTGCTGAGCTCTGTTTCTCAAACACAGAAAACATAGTCTTGCCTCAGGACCTTTGCACTTCTTCCTTCCTCCACATGTTTATATGATTCCCTCTCTTATTTCATTTGGTTAATCTTATTGCCCTTGTCACTGCTGTCCCCATTTTCATTTTGTCTTTTATTCATCTTTAATGTTCTTCAGAACAGTTAATACTGCCTAGGAGATTATGTATGTGTTATTGCCTCTCTCTTATTAGAAGTTTTTGTTTTATTTACCTCTGTATCTTTAACATCTAGAGAATCATTTCTGGCACAAAGTAGGTACTCAGTAAATGGTTGTTGAATGAAAGAATGAATGACTAGGTAAGTGTATATATATATATATATGTGTGAATAAATTGTTTATGTTTTCTTGAGTAAGGTAATAAATTTTTTTAGTTTGTTTACTTGTCCATTTATATATTATGGTTATCTTCAAAGCCTTCCCTTTTATTGCAAAAGGCCTTTAATATGGCCAAACACCACAGGCATTTTCATTTTTCTCTTTTTTTAATTTAATTTATTTTTTTAGAGAGAGAGAGAGAGAGAGAGAGAGAGAGAGAGAGAATTTTTTAATATTTATTTTTTAGTTTTACGGCGGACACAACATCTTTGTTTGTATGTGGTGCTGAGGATCGAACCTGGGCCGCACGCATGTCAGGCGAGCGCACTACTGCTTGAGCCACATCCCCAGCCCAATTTAATTTAATTTTTTTAACCTTTATTTTATTCATTTATTTTTTATGTGATACTAAGGATCCATCCCAGTGCTTCGCACTTGATAGGCGAATGCTCTGCTGCTGAGCCACAACCCCAGCCCGCATTTTTATCTTAGAAACAGTCTGCACATGTTCTATAGGCCTGATTCAGAATTGCCTCTAGCATTTCACTTCACCTTCACTTGAGGATTCACTTCACCTTTCTATGTTAGACCACTGATTCCTAGATTCCAGGTCTTAATGTACTGGTTCACTGCCTATTTTAGTGAAGTACATTTTCTAGAAGCTAACTGAAAAAGATTGCATGGGAGGTAAATTTTTGAGTCCTCTCATATCTGAAATTGCCTTTCTTCTCCCTTAATAGTTATTGGTCATATATATATAATTGTTTTGGAAATTATTTTCACTCTGAACTTTGAAGACATTGCCTTACTGGTTTTTGTTGTTGTTGTTTATTTGTTCGTTATGCTCCAGGGATTCTGAGATGTACAGAGCCATTTTCATTTTTTATAACCCCCACCCTTTTTTAAGGTTTACATAATAGTAAAGTTCATTTTTTGTAGTGAGCAGCAGAATTACTAGTTTTGACAAACGCATATGATAATATACTCTATCATCATTATGATGCAGGATAGTTTGATATCTCTATGTTTCAAATGAAATCTTTATTTTCTGGGAAAACTTTAGACTCTTTGTTTCTAATCTGTGAAAAGCTGAATGTGCTGGCCTGTATTTATAATCCCGGCTACTCAAAGGCAAGAAGATCTTGAGTTTGAGCCCAGCCTGGGCAATTTAGTCAGACCCTAAGTCAAAATAAAATAAAAACTGAAAAAAGAGAAGAAAAGAAAAAGTTTGTTTCTAATCTGTGGGTTAGCCTCTTCACATTCTAATGAACATAATGAACATAAACGAGAAATTTTTCGTTCAGATCTTGGAAGTTTTTCTCTATTTCTTTAATTATTTCATTCTCTGTTGTTTTTATTTTCTCTATTCAAGAATTCCCATTTGGCTGGGCACAGTGGCACATGCCTGTCATCCTAGTGACTCGGGAGGCTGTGACAAGATAGTGGGTTCAAAGCCAGCCTCAGCAACTTAGTGAGGCCCTAAGCAACTCAGTGAGACCCTGTCCTAAATAAAATACAAAAAAAGGGTTAGGGATATGGCTCAGTGGTTAAGCACCTCTGTGTTCAGTCCCTGGTACCAAAACAAAACAAAAATAACTCCCATTTATCAGTATTGGACCTTTTGAGCTGATTTTCTAACGTTCTCCTGTTTTCAACTTTTTTTCCTTGTATTTTTATTCTTCTTTGAAGATTTCCTGAATTTGACTGAAATTTCAGTGGGATTTTTGCAGAAAGGGAAGATAGAAAAATGGATTTTATGTCTCTTATTTCTCACATTTAACTGATATGTTAGCTTCTTGTTTTCCATCCTATTATTTGTCTTACATTTTCTTCTCAGGTTAATGAAATTCAGGGTAACTGTGTGTAAGTGTGTCTATATCTGTTTGCAAGCCTTCTAGAAATTAAGATTGAATGCCTAAAAAAACAAAAACAAAAAACAAAAAAACCTTGGGGCTGGGGCTGGGGCTCAGCAGTAGCACAATTGCTTATCATGTGTAAGGCACTGGGTTTGATTTTTTTCAGCACCACATATAAGTAAATAAAATAAAGGTCTATCAACAACTAAAAAAAATTTTTTTTAAAAGACCCTCAAGCCCCACATTCTGCAGTTTCCTTTTATATGAACTTCTAAAGCTGCTATTATTTTTAAAATATTTTAGCACTTCTGTAAATATGTAGAACATAACAAATCAGTTTTTTTTTTTTTTTAAACTAAATTTTTAATTTGAATTGTTGTAATCTTTTTTTTTTAATATTTATTTATTTTTTTTAGTTTTTGGCGGACACAACATCTTCGTTTGTATGTGGTGCTGAGGATCGAACCCAGGCCGCACGCATGCCAGGCGAGCACGCTACCGCTTGAGCCACATCCCCAGCCCACAAATCAGTTTTTTAAGCATTGATGTCATCATTTTTCAACAATTCCAAATGGGTCATTTGGTCTATACTTTTCTCTATTATTGTTCTCCCTGTTTATTTCTTCCCTTTAGCTTCTTGTAATCGTGTTACATTCAGATAACATTTGTGAGACTGCTAAATAGTACTGTAAAAAATCCATATGGAAGATCCCAATATAATTCTAAAGATTCCTGTTCCATACCTGGTAGTGCACACCTATAATCCCAGACTGCTTGGAAGGCTGTAATAGGAAGTTCAAGGCCAATCTGAGCACTTAAAAGCTTTTAAAAAAGGGTTGGGGCTATAGCTCAGTGGTTGGGAACTTTCCTAGCATGTGCATGGTGCTGGGTTCTTTGCCAGTATTGAGGGAAAAAATAAAATAAAAGATTCCTATATTGTCAGTACTTCTGGCCTTTCTTTGCCCAATTTATAAACTTAGCTCTTCTAAACCAATCACATTTTTCTTTAGGAGGTCTCTAATGCAGAGCTCAAGTTTTTCAGAAGCTACAATCAGGTTCTGTGTTGTTTCTAGGGTGGAACAATCTTATCAGAAGGTGATGGCCCTTTGGCACCAGCTACATGTGAACACCAAAAGCCTTATCTCCTGGAACTATCTGCGGAAGGACCTTGATCTTATACAGACCTGGAACCTAGAAAAGGTGATTGTGAATGTTGCCTCAGGCCACATCCTATTCCTTTTTCCAAAAGGAGTTTTTTTCATTAATGGAGACTTCTCCCCAGCCAAATGGAGTAAAGTGGAATCAGAGATACTATTTCATGTTAGTGACCCTAGGGTCTTAGGAACTAGAATTAGCAGTTTGAATGGTTGGGGATTTCCTGATGAAATGAAGTGGTAAACTGACAAGACAATTATTATATATGTCCAGTGGGGCACAAGGGGTGCTTCTGGGGTACTAGTAATATTCTGTTTCTTCATCTAAATGCTGGTTACATGGATGAATTCAGTTTGTGTAAATCAAACTGTTTATGATTTGTGCTCTGTTTTGTATACATGTTAGACTTTAATAAAAAGGGGGAAGAGAGAAAGTATTATGTGCTCACTCTGTTGAAAGTTCTTTTGGCTGCTTCTCTCTAGCTTCGGTCCTTAGCACCAGGAGAGTGCCACCAGACTATGAAGAACCTCCAGGCTCACTATGAAGATTTTCTGCAGGACAGTCGTGACTCTGCACTCTTCTCAGTGGCTGATCGCTTACGGTTGGAAGAGGAAGTAGAAGCTTGTAAAACCCATTTTCAGCACCTGATGAAGTCCATGGAGAATGGTGTGTGTGCTAGGAAGAGGGAAGAATGGTGGTATGAGAGCCCTGAAGGATGCTGCTGGTCCCTTTGTATAAATTAGATTGAGAACACCTTATAGAGATGAATTTTCAAAATCAAATTGTGAAAGCTGATATTTTGGTTGTTTTTGCTAACCAACTTCTCACATTTCCTTCTGAATATAACATATTTGGATTCTTAAAGATCAGAATATAATGCATGGACTTTAGGATCAGGCTGAAAATTCCCTAAATAGGATTTTGCTTTAGGGGAGCATGCTGGTGCATTCCTGCAATCCCAGCTACTTGGGAGGCTGAGGAAGAAGGATTGCAAGTTCAAGCCTTGCCTGGGCAATGTAGCAAGAACCTGCCCCAAAACAGAATTAGGAAAGAGTTGTGAGGGTGTAACTCCGTGGTAGAGCATTTACCTAGCATGTGTGAGGCCCTGGGTTCAATCCCCAGTACTGTCAAAAATGAATTAATAATGGATGTCTGATCTGCCAGAGCCAGTGGTGTTCTCAGGTTTGTTGATCTCTCATGGGGGACTCAGTGGTCTTCTATGCTTGTGCATTCACAGAGGACAAAGAGGAGACTGCGGCCAAGATATACATCTCAGAGCTGAAGAATATCCGGCTACGCTTGGAGGAGTGTGAACAGAGGTTGGTCAAACGAATTCAGTCTCCAGCCAGCTCTAGGACTGACAGAGATGCCCGGCAGGACATTGCATTAAGGATTGCAGAGCAAGAGGTAAGCCTGGGGAGAAAGGTCAGTATTGGGGCAAAGTAAATGCTTTCATAATGAATTGGGTGGCAAGAGTATAGATCCTAATAAGTCCATAGATTCATGACAGTTCTACTCAGGAATTCTTCCCTACAGCGTTTTTCCTATGGAGAAGCATGGTTTTGGCCTCAACTGTATTGCTGACTTGATTAGTTTCATATAGACTTGAGAAGACAAATGGGCTGGTAAATTGTTCTAAGTATTACATGTGGGCTATATAACATTTTTAAATTGCTTAGTAGAGATGCTGCTCTCTCTTCTATCCCATGTGTGCCTATGTTTCTTTCTATGTCATGGTTACCGTCAATCATAGGAGTCAGTAAATATAAGGAAAGAATTCAGATTCTAGTGTGGTCTCTGATGCACCCTCTCTTGAGTGATTTTGAGAAAGTTAACTTGAATCCTTCCTTTTTATAAAATGAAAATAATGTATGCTTAACAGCTTTTTTGAAAGTTAAGTAGTAAGTGCATATAATGAGCTAGGAAAGTAAAATGCTATAAGAATGTAGGATAGAATTCTTGAAATAAAATTAGCAAATATTAATTGTTTTAAGTCCTCTGAGCATGCAAACAAAAGTAAGTCTAAAGAAGAAGAAAAGGATGGAGTTACAATTACTGACTTCAAAGAAAGAGATGTCCTAAGTTATTAACTAGTGCATTTCTCAATTTTCCAGCTAACGTTGCTACAGGAATTTAGAGTATTACTAGAACATTTCTATTTGGAATGGTATGAGAGAGCTCTGTGAAAACTATGAATTTGAAGCTTAAAGGGAATGGCAGGAAATGGCTAATAAGGAGTGATTTTTCTTACCTTTCTCAGTTATTCCTAACCTTGAAGAGGAGGATAAGAGAACCATATGATTTTTTTTACTGCTGAGAAAGATGTAATGTGTCTATATGAGACATATCATATAAGCTTATAATCCTCATGTGGAAGCTTTTTACTTTCCCGTGGAGTCATCCCAAATCTATTTGTTTCTGAAAAATGCTAAGAAATAAAGATCAATATTCAGCTCTATTTCTAATAGACCTGGGTTTTTTTTTAAAAGCTTTTCATTTTGGATTTCAGATATACAGAAAAGTTTTATTCTCATACAGCCTTCAACTAAATTCCCCAGCTGTTAACATTTTTCTTCATTTTTACCATTTTCTTCTATGCATGTATACATAATAATGTTCTTTTCTTCTTTTTTTATCTTGAAATTAAATTCTGGACACGGTGCTTCTTTATCCTTGATACTTGAGTGTGCATTTCCAAAACACAAGGGCAGTCACTTATATAACCATGCAAATTAAATTACGATATGGACATTAATATAATACTGTTTTACAAGTTCAGACCTCAATAAAATTTCAGGTGACCCAATAAAACCCATGTTTTCTTCTCCCTTCAAAAAGAATATTTTGCCCAAGATTTTGTCCAGAATCACACTTGGATTTAGTTGCTCAGTCTCTTTAGATTTCTTTAGCTTGAAACAGGTTTTCATCACCTTTCCATGACCTGGAAATTCTTGAAGAGTGCAAACCTTTTATTCTGCAGAATAAATGTATAGACTATTTGTCTTTCCATTGTGTTTATCTGAGTCCTCCTTATGATTAGGCTTAGGTTATACATTTTTTTTGCAGGAATACCACAGAAGTGATACTATGTTCATGGCGAGTAAGTGTATTATATCATGAGGCCTGTGATGTAAATTCTTCCCATTACCATTGCCGTTACCTTTGATCTCTTGTTAGTATTTTCCCCTTGGTAATTACTAAGTAACTTATGGGGATACTTATGGGGGTATATGGGGTGGATACTTTGAAGTGGTGTACATATTCTGTTTTTCATCAAACCTTGATCAACTAGTTGTAGCATCAATTGGTGAGTCTTGACTGAATCAGTTCTTAGTATCACAAGAACTTGCCAAAAGCTGATTTTCTAATTCTGTCACTCCTTTAAGAACTTTCCATTATGTTGAAAGGAAAGAACTTTCTCCTTCTTCCCTCCTACCTCCTTTTTTCGTTACTTATTAATGTCAGTCAGTACTCACGGATTCTTACTAAGTAGTCTGTAATTTGTTTCTATCACTTTTTTCTTTTTCCTTTTTTCTATACTGGGGATTGAACCTAGGGGGATTTTAATACTGAGCTGTATCCCCAATCCTTCTTATTTTTCATTTGAGACAGGGCCTTGCTAAGTTACTGGAAGCTGCTCAAACTTATGATTCTTCTGCCTTAGCCTCTGAGTTGCTAGGATTTTTCTCCAGCTGGGGAACTTATAAGCATGTACCTCCATACCCAGCCTATTTACATTTCTTTTGATGCTCAAATTTTAACAAATTTAGTCAATGGGAACCCCTTAAAGCTGACTCCGATGGCTTTTTATCATGCCCCCTTCATTCTTTGAGCATTTTCTTTTTTTTTTTTATTAATTATTTTTTTTTAATTTTTATTGTTGGTTGTTCAAAATATTACATAGTTCTTGATATATCATATTTCACACTTTGATTCAAGTGGGTTATGAACTCCCATTTTTACCCTGTATACAGATTGCAGAATCACATCAGTTACACATCCATTGATTTACATATTGCCATACTAGTGTCTGTTGTATTCTGCTGCCTTTCCTATCCTCTACTATCCCCCCTTTTTCTTTCTTTTTAAAAAAAATTTTTTTTTTAGTTGTCAATGGACCTTTATTTTATTTATTGATATGTAGTATTGAGAATCGAATCCAGTGCCTCACATAGGCTAGGCAAGCACTCTGCCATTGAGCCACAACCCCAGCCCTTGAGCATTTTCTTTTTGAACAAACAAAATATTTCTGGTTCTTGACTTTGCCACACCCAACCCAGGAATCAACTATTTCTCCAAGGAGTTCTGCTGCTTTTGGATGGACAATGGTCTTTAGAAAAAAGAGTGGTTTGCTAAATGTACTCATAGTGTGTCATTGCTTATACATCTGTTCAGATGTATTACCAATACATATGTGCATTTGAATGTGGAAATATGTTATATATGTTTATGCCCATATATGTAAGAAAGCACATATAAATCAATATGTTTATTGATCAGTGCCATACATACATTATACACACACATGCACAAACATGGATTTGTATGTATCTCTCTTTATCCAATTCTACACCATTAGCACAAGACCTATTTTAATCTCTTTCCAAATGTGTAACTCCCTTCTTCAAGACTGAAAACCTGCTTCGTATTACCCAAAATGTACTTACTTATTGTTCAGTTCTCTCATTTGCATATAATAGTTTCAGGATTGCTAACTCATACTACTGCATAAACAAACCTGTTAAACTAGAGTTCAGCATTTATTTATAGTTCTTTTTCCATCAAGCCTGAAGATATATCTACAGTCCAGATACTATGTTCAGAAATTCCTTGTACATGTTCTTGCCTCTTCTCCCTCTTCAGTGATTTTTATCTGTCTCATTTTAGGAACTCTCTGCCTGCCCCATCCTTCCTTATTTTTTTTATAAGAATATAAAAACAACTGTTTCATAGTTTATTCAACCATTCTATTTATGGGCATTTTGGCAAGTTCTAATTTTTGCTATTAAAATAAGGACTTCTTTCTAACTTCTTTGTTCATTTCTGTCTCCATCTTTGTTGTGTGTCTTGTTCCTTACAGCACACCCAAGAGGATTTGCAGCAACTTAGATCTGACTTGGATGCTGTTTCTATGAAATGCAACAGCTTTCTCCATCAGTCTCCATCTAGTTCAAGTGTCCCTACTTTGCGTTCTGAACTGAATTTGCTTGTTGAGAAGATGGACCATGTCCATAGTCTCTCCACTGTCTATTTGAATAAGTAAGTGAACTGAGGTTATGGTTTATCAAAAGGGCAATGGTTTCCACTGGGATAAAAAGGAAGAGGGCCTAGAGTGTTTCATGAATAACCTAGAAAGACTGCAGATCTTAAAGAGTATGAATCTGTGATGAGACGTCTTGGCTTTAATTCCTAGTAAGACAGAGGAGAGTCCCTTGGACTGCATTAAACAAATGCCAGTGATATGGATTAGGAGTTAATTTGTGGTGTTAGGACTGTTCTGTACCTCATTTCTCTTGGGTTAAATACTTCTGAAAGTAACACAAACTTTAAGAGGAGAGGGCTGGGGTTGTAGCTCAGTTGGTAGAGTGCTTGTCTTACATGCACAAGGCCCTGGGTTCAATCCCCAACACCACACACACACACACACACACACACACACACACACAAAGACAGAGGAGGGGGGAGGGGGAGAAAGACTAAACAATTTTTTTTTTTTAAGATAGAGAAGAGAGAGAGAGAGAGAGAGAGAGAGAGAGAAATTTTTAATATTTATTTTTCAGTTTTCGGTGGACACAACATCTTTATTTTTATGTGGTACTGAGGATCGAACCCAGCACCCCGCGAATGCCAGTAGAGCACGTTACCGCTTGAGCCACTTCCCAAGCCCAAGACTAAACAATTTTTTAAAAACCCTTTTAGCTAAACGAGATATTGTGTGGAAGTTTTTCCCCTAATATTCTATTCCTACCTGTTACTTTGAGGAGTGACAGATCTTAGACACTTTGATGTCAAGTGGGTTTCTGGCCTCAAGTCTTCTCTCCATGAGTCTTCCACATGTGTCCATGTCCCAGTGTCACTGAGAACTTTATTTTGAATTGGCTTAACCTGGCATTTTACCATAGTTCCTTGTTTTTGCAAAAAAACCTCTAATAATGGTGAAATTGATTTGTGAAGTTATATTTTGTGAACCTGTGTATAACCCTTTAGGTATATAATCCAGGTCTTAAAATTCATGGGCTGGTAAAGGAAAGTGATTTTTTTTCCTACCACAGATTAAAGACAATTGATGTTATAGTGCGTAGCATACAGGATGCTGAACTCTTGGTCAAAGGTTATGAAATCAAGCTGAGTCAAGAAGAAGCAGTGCCAGCAGATCTCGTAGCTCTGGAGTCCCATCGGTCTACATTACGGGTTAGTTACTCTAGTTTCTTAGGAGGCTGATTTAATATATCCATTGCTTTGTGTTAGCAGCAAAATACAATTTTGGATGGCATGACACTGATTTAAGTTTGTATTTGAACTAGGCAGAATATCACATTTAATATATTTTACAAGGTATTCAGAAAAGAAAGGACTAAAAAATATGTCTAGCTAGAAAGAATAGAGGAAAGACTGTGCCTTTCAACTTATTTTTTTCCCTTTTTCTCCCAATAAGATAAAGATTTAATTGAATACAACCAATGGTTATGATGTAAGTTTGTAAAGCACTTAACTGTTACCTCATTTGGTTCTCACAAGCCACTCTGGGAAGGATTTTTATCTCTATATACAGATGAGAAAACCAAGATATAGACTGGCTAAATGACTTATCTTGCTTTCATAGCTTTTAAATAGTAAAGACAGGCTTCAAACAAAAGTTCTTTGCATTTTCTTCATATGGTATACTTGTGACTGGCCTCCCTGGGAAAGCTAAGACCATGACCTGTGTAGGCATTTCTGGCACAACCCTCTTGGGTCTAGTTTCTGAGTGACACATTTACTCTTGAGTCCACTGTAGACAGTGTCCTTGTTTCCTACTTTGTCTGAATCTTTTTTTGTTTTACATGGGAAATTGCCAGAGTCCGGCTGGCTGCAAAATAATCAGGGGGGTGACGAATAACTTGTGTACGTTGATACAGCAGGAGTAGGAGCCGTTTATTGCAGGACAGGAGCAGTATTTATACATTCCACACAGCTTATCTAATTAGCATAAACTAGATACATCAGTCAACCAATCAGGAATCTCTACACTTAATGGCTCAGTTTTGTTACTTCTCAAACCACTCCCTCTGGCGTTTTGCCAGGCACCATCCAGACTTGTTTATGAACTCTAACATTCCCCTGGCAAAATGCCAGGTGTTATTTTGACTTGTTTACAGACTCTAACAGGAAATATCTAGCCTGTTTCTGTGCATATATTTTAATAGCACTGGCTTAATGATGTGAAGGACAAGAATTCGGTATTCTCAGTCTTGGATGAGGAAATCACCAAGGCCAAGGGAGTGGCAGAGCAGCTGAGTCGTCTGACACCAGAGCGAAACCTGGATTTGGAGCGCTATCAGGAAAAAGGCTCCCAATTGCAGGAGCGTTGGCACCGTGTCATTGCTCAGTTGGAGACCCGGTGAGTGGCAGCCCACCTTTTTCTTCTATTAGGACAGGGACTAGAGCTTAAACAGAAATAGAGTTATAGCTGTACATTCATTTTTACAGGCAGGAATTGGTAGGGAGGGGCAGAAATTTAAAAACATGAGTTCTAAACAAGGTAAGTGACAGAAAATGGGGCCCATCAACCCCAAGGCAGACTTGAGGCTTGCTTTTGGCTTAGCAGTAATGATGCTATTAGCAGTGCCTCTTTTATGCTCCATATTTTATATCTTCTTAAGACATTAAATAGAACTTTTTATAGTATAAACTTAAAAGGTCATACACTGATCTTTTCTGAAGGGCAGAACTTAGGTCCTGGATCTTGTTTTGTTATCTTTGAATGCAAATATGAGCCATTTTTCATAGTGGATGGAGCTTTGCAGAATTTCTTGCTTCCATCACAGTTGCCAATTGAGTAGTTTTTATTTCTGTTATCAGATAACTAATTAAGTCAGAATACTGTCAGTCTGAGGCTAAGCTGGTGTTTTAGTCAGGTTTTTTGCTGCTGTGACTAAAAAATCTGACCAGAACAATTTTAAAGGAGGAAAAGTTTATTTGAGGACTCATGGTTTCAGAGGTCTCAGTCCATAGAATGCTGGCTCCATTCTTCAGGGCTCTAGGCAAGGCTGAACATCATGGCAGGAGAGTGTGGCGGAGGGAGCCAGCTCACATGGTGATCAGAAAGCAGAGAGAGAGGTCTCCATTTGCCAGATACAAATATATAACCCAAAGCCCCACCCCAATTCCTACCTCCTCCAGCCACACTCTACCACTTCAGTTACCACTTAGTTAATCTCTTTCAGGATTAATTCACTGATTGTGTTAAGGCTCTTGTAACCCATTTCTTTTCTGAACCTTCTTGTGTTGTCTTGCATAGGAATTTTCAGGGGACACCACATCTAAACCATAACAGCTGAGTAGGGGAATATGTGGGGAGAGGAGTTTAGCAATTCCAGCATGTTTGGATTGATTCTCTCTACTCAAATTAGTATCTATCCCAAGGCTGATTAGATTAACAGAAGTGAATAGTGACTACTAGTTTCATTTCTCTCCACTTTCTGCCCCAGAAAATTATAATGATTCATAAATCAGCTGTGGTATTCTTTTTTTTTAATAGCCATGGTATTGTTGCAGGCACTATGTCCTGAGGTATATAAATATATGTCCAGTTATTAACTTTCTTGCAATCTAGGTAAAAAATTTGACATTGTTTATCTTGTGATGCCAGATCACAAGGGCAAGTAGGAAAAAATAGGTTTTCTTTAAGTCACTCACCTTTAAGTCACTGGGTACATGCATAGGTATCATACAGCCTTGAATCATTTATTTCCATAAAGGAAGTTGCATCCAACTATCGGCCTGAGCAAAGAAGGGAATTGCCTTATGTACTGTATTGTCGTTTATATTAAGGTGTGTGATAGAAGTTTCCCTTTGTTCCTCCAGCCAATCTGAACTAGAAAGTATCCAGGAAGTTCTAGGAGATTACAGAGCCTGCCATGGAACTCTCATCAGATGGATCGAGGAAACTACTGCCCAGCAGGAAATGATGAAGCCAGGTCAGGCAGAAGATAGCAGAGTACTGTCGGAACAGCTCAGCCAGCAAACGGTGAGTGTGGTCATAGCATGGAAGCTGCAGGGTGAAAAGTTAGCTCATTATAACAGAAGATGATTTTCTAGCAATTAAAGTCTCCCTCAAAGGGAAAGGCATTCTTATACCTCTCTTCTTAGAGAGAGGTTCAAACAGATGGTCTCAAGGTACTGGTTTTAGGCCACCAGAACCTGTTTGGTATCTTCAGTCCTAAATTTCTATGGCTGTATGTTGAAATCATTAGGTGGACAGATTGAATAATTCCATTCTGCTTCTTGATATTACATTTTATTTAACTGGGGGAGGGGTGTTTGAAAACACCCTAGGAGACTTGTGATTGGAAGAAAATTATTTCATTTAAAGAATTTTTGGGGGGGCTGGGGATGTGGCTCAAGCGGTAGCGTGCTCGCCTGGCATGCGTGTGGCCCAGGTTCAATCCTCAGCACCACATACAAACAAAGATGTTGTGTCCGCCGAAAACTAAAAAATAAATATTGAGAATTCTCTCTCTTTCTCTCTCTCTAAAAAAAAAAAGAAAGAAAGTATTTTTTGGTTGTTTTTTTTTTTTTGGTGTTTTGTTATGCAATATGGTTAAAAGGAAAAGGTCTAGAGTTACTTTGCCTGGACTTCACTCCTGGCTCATCAACCTGTTACCTAGGAAAATTAGTCACCTCTCAGTACTCTAATTCTTCTTCTTCTTCTTCCTCTTCTTTTTTTTTTTTAAGAGAGAGAGAGAGAATTTTAATATTTATTTATTTTTTTTAGTTTTCGGCAGACACAACATTTTTGTTTGTATGTGGTGCTGAGGATCGAACCCGGGCCACACGCATGCCAGGCGAGCACGCTACTGCTTGAGCCACATCCCCAGCCCCAGTACTCTACTTTTTTATCCATAAAATGGATGTAGTTCATTATTAATTTAACCTACTTTATAAAGTTCTGGTTAAGATTAAATGAAGTGATATATATAAAATACTAAGAACAGTGGTTCTCAAAGTATGAACTCTAAACCAGCAGCATCAGCATCACCTGGGAATATGTTAGAAATACAGGTTCTAACTCCAGACTTACTGAATTTGAAACTTTGGGGGTGAGACCCAGTAATCTGTGTTTTAACTACCCTATTAATGATTCTGATATAATTCAGGTTTGAAAACTACCGCCTTAGAACATAGTAAATGTTTAGCTGATCCAATGATGATAATGATAGTGATAATGTGTTATTTTGCTTCCTAGGATCTGTTTGCAGAAATTGAGAGAAATCAGATAAAACTGGACCAATGTCAAAAATTTTCCCAGCAGTACTCCACTATAGTAAAGGTAATTGTGCCACATCCTAAAAGGAACATAAGTAATCTCCAGGAAAATCTGCATCGTCACTCTACATTCTGTTTTCATACAAATTAAGCAGATTCTCCTGCTAGAGACTGACACTACCCTTCCGAGAGGGCCACAAGCCTCTTAAACTTATGACACGAACAGTATTTGAGTTTTTTCTTCAAAATGCTTCTCACTTGTCTTGTCTAGCTCAAGAAATAGTGTCTCTATTTTTTCTAGTTATTGAGGCAAAAACCCCAAGAGTCACCCGTAATTCTTCTTTTCTTTAAACTTTATGCTCAGTCTGTGAACGGGTTCTTTATTGTTTTTTTTCCTCCAAATTTGTCCTGAATCTGACTACCTTTCATTTTATCCTGTCTTTCCCTAATTCACATGGAAGTGTATGCTTCCTTAGAACACTATAGTACTATGAGCCAACCTCTTGCTTCTGCTCCTGCCTTCACAAGCTGTTTTCCCACAAGAAGTTGGACTCACCATTTTAGAACATATTGCATGTCACTGAATCTCAGACACCATAGATTATAAATTATACCCTAATTTTATACATACCAAAATAAAGAGAAACTGCCAATTATATGACATGCCATTTTTTGTAAGATATATTCAAATTTTATTTTTTTAGTACTAGGGATTGAACCTGGGGTGCCTAACCACTGAGCCCACATCCCCAACACACCCCCCCCCCCTTTTTTT
>NW_026000082.1:24916469-24934590 GCF_001458135.2 Marmota marmota marmota | reverse complement strand
CACCCCCCCCCCCTTTTTTTCAGGGCTAAGGGCTAAACTCAGGGCCTGTGTGTATAGGCATGCACTCTGCCACTGAGCTAAATCCCCAACCTCCCCAGCTCTTTTTATTTAATTTTCAAATTTTGAAATAGGTTGTCACTAAGTTGTTTAGGACCTCTGCCTCCCAAGTCACTGGGATTACAGGCATGTACCACCACACCTAGCTATATTCAAATTTTAGAGAAGCTAAAATGGTGGGGTATATACCTTAGAATAGATGAATTATGATATATCAAGTCATGTCACTTCTTAAAATTGTCTAATATCTTCATATTATATTCATAATAAAATTCTAAACTATATATAGTTTGTAAGGCCCTAATCTGGCCCCTCCCTGTTTCTCTGACATCATTATTAAAGAGAAACAAACTTTTAAGATTATTATATATTTACTTGTTTATATGTGACTTCTCACTAGGTTGTAAGTTCTAAGGGAACAAGGTTTTTTTCCTGACTTACTCTCCACTGTGTGTATTACACTCAAAGCACTGGTAGGTATGTAGGAGATGTTCAACATTCCTTTAGTTAATAAGAGAAAACTTGTTATCAAAAAGAGTTGAGTTAAAATCCTGACATCACCATTTTCCAGAGTTGAGACTTTATGTTGCTCTATTTATGAGAACAACAGCTACCTCACTGAGTGATTATAAAGTTTAAATGAGATAATCGGTATATAGGACAAGGTCTCAAAGTACATTCATTAAATGGCAACAATTGCTTTTTATTATTAATACTAATTCATTACTACTATTTTTTTTTTTAATGTGGTGCTGAGGATCGAACCCAAGGCCTTGTATGCGCTAGGCGAGTGCTCTACCGCTGATCCACAACCCCAGCCCCTCATTACTACTATTATATTTTATCGATTCCTTAAGGATCTCATTCCATATTTTTTTTCCATCTAAGATTTTTCTAAGTAGATAAGAGGAGCAGGACTTTCTGGGCATAGAAACTCCATCAAAGGGAGAAGTTATCTGAGGAAATAGCAAGTATTCTAGTATAGGTAGAAAACATTGTACATGTAGTTCAGTGGTAAAAGTACACTGGGGTTCAAACCTAATACTAGGGGGAGGAGGGGGAAGAAGAAAGAAAAAACATGGTACGTGAAGAACAGTGACCATAGAAGATGAGTAAGGAGGTTGTCATCACCTGTGAAAGGCCTTGTTCAGCTCTTTTGGCTTTCTTTTCTTTTCTTGTTCAAAATGTTGTCTTTGAGCCAGTAGTCTCAGCATCACCTGGGAGATTGTCAAAAATACAGACTCTCAGACCTACTGAATCAGATTCTGCATTTTAATGAGGTCCGTGTATGCTTTGTATGCATGTTGTTGCTTGCAAAGCTTCTGCTCTAGGTCACTGAAAGCTTTTAATAAGAGGAACAGTGTGGTCATCTTTGTGTGTTAGAAAAGGTATTCTGGTGGCAGGAGAAAAAATAAATAAGTAGAGTACTGCCCCCATCCATGTGAGAGATGAAGACAGCCTGGACTAGGGCAGTACTCCCAGGGCTGCAGAGGAATCAGAATAGCATGATGAAGCAAGAAAAGCGTGGATTTGGGATTAGAAGACAGTGATTCTAATCAGATCAGCTACTAATGCACTGAGTTAATTAGAGAAATTCACTCCCCTCCTTGGGCTTTAAGTCCCTCATGAATGAGATGAAATGGTTGGTCATCACAAATTACAGACTCAGGATTTGGCAAGCTATGGCCCATGGGCTAAATCTAGCCTCCATACCAGTTTTTATGTAGCCTATGAGAAATGGTTGGGAGAAAAAAAATCAAAAGAATAAAAATATATCATGCAATGTCCATAAGTAGAATTTTATTGTCACATAGCCACATTCTTTCATTTACATAGTCTATGGCTACATTCATATAACAGTAGCAGTTGAGGAGCTGTGTCAGATAGTATGGTCCCAGTGTTTTCTATCTGGCGCTTTATAGGAAAAGTTTGCTAACATCTGGTCTGAATGATCACCAAAACATCTTTCAGCTATAAAAGGATGTGATTCTATTGCATGATATGTGTGAGCTATAAAACCCTAAGTAAATGAAATGAAATATATTCTCTCTCAGGACTATGAATTGCAACTGATGACTTACAAGGCCTTTGTGGAATCACAGCAGAAATCTCCTGGCAAACGCCGTCGCATGCTTTCCTCTTCAGATGCCATCACACAAGAGGTAAATGGGTGGGGCAAGGAAATATGCCACTCTCTTCCATTAGAAAGCATGCATTTGTTTAAGGCTTGAAGTTTAATTTAGGATTCACCTTTCTGTTGAGCATGTGACTCAAAGAAAACTTCACCTTATTTTTAACTATTGAAATTTGCGTTTCTGTGCTTTTCTAGCATGTGCAAGGCCCTGGGTTCAATCCTCAGCACCACATAAAAATAAATAAATAAAATGAAGATATTGTGTCCAATTAAAAAATAAATATTAAAAAAAAAAGAAAAAAAAAAGAAATTTGCTTTTCAGGCAAATAATTTATTTAAATTGTTCTTTTTAACTGCAGTTTATGGACTTGAGGACTCGCTACACAGCATTGGTGACCTTAACAACTCAGCATGTAAAATACATCAGTGATGCACTCCGACGATTGGAAGAGGAGGAGGTGAGAATAGTTGGGTCCTAAATAATCTTGAAAGTACAATTAAATATCCTATGCCTCAGGCTGAGGATTTACCTCAGTGATAGACAAGCCTTATATATGAAAATCTCCAGGTTTGATCTCTGACACTGAAAAAAAAAATTGCTGTGCCTTATCTGTCAATCAAAACTCAAAGCACATGCACAATCAATTTTCATTATTTGCAGTAGTCATATTAACAAATGCTGAACCATCGCTCCTAGGGGAAGTAGAGGGTTAGGTTCATGTTAGCCTCTGTTCATATTTTTGTCAATAGATCAATATTTAGCTATGTTTTAAAAATCTTTATTTTTTAAAGATTCTTTATTTGATACATATTGTTGATTCACTAACTTTGAATTCATTGCCAGTAGCACTCTTTCTCCATCTGAACAAAGCTTATCCAAAACCTATTTTCTCAATAAGATATATAAGAGCCTTCTTTTGCTTAGGAGCACTAGAAGGTGCTTTAGCACTATCTTATAGCCATTTTAAATAGTGAAATCACTAACAACAACAAAAAAAAGTGAAAAATTTGGCACTAAAAAGGCTGTAAAAAGTACACTGGTTTACAGTATAGCAGCTGAAGCAAGACAAGGTTTTGCCTTTGTTTTTTCTTGGCCATCTGTGTATTATTGGGAATAACCATGAAATCACTGAAAGCACTGTAATGATTTTGGAGTTACAATTGAATTTTAGTGAATAGACAAATAAACAAATGTAAAATTTGTAAATAATGATGACAGATTGTATTGTATCCAGCATCCCCCCACTAAATATCTTTATGATGAAAAAGTATGAATAAATAGCTTTAATAAAGTATAATTTGTTAAAGGAATATATTGGGAACATCTATATTTCATACAACAGAATGCTGTGATACTTAAAAATAATGAAATAGATACAAATGATTGACATAGAAAGATATTTATTTTACTCTGTTACACTATATATAACTGATTTCAGTAAAAACCAACTGTATAGCAAAGATACAATATGGCATAGAAACAAGTTTAGAAATATATGTATCAAACTTCTGAGGAAATAGGAGTATATATATATGTATATATATACACACACATAGCATATATATGTATATATACAGTAGCACATGCCTATAATTCTAGTGACTTGAGAGACTGAGGCAGGAGGATCATAAGTTGGAGGCCAGCCTCAGCAATTTAATAAGATCCTCAGCAACTTAGTGAGACCCTGTCTCAAAACAAAAAATAAAAAGGGCCGGGCATTGTGGTGGATGCCTGTAATCCCAGCAGCTTTGGGAGGCTGAGGCAGGAGGATCGTGAATTCAAAGCCAGCCTCAGCAACAGCGAGGCACTAAGCAACTCAGTGAGACCCTATCTCTAAATAAAATGCAAAATAGAGCCGGGGATGTGGCTCAGTGGTTGAGTCCCCCTGAGTTCAATCCCTGGCACCAAAATAAGTAAATAAATAAATAAGGCTGGGAATGTAGCTCAGTGGTAAAGTATCCTTTGATTAAATCCCCAGTACCACCAAAAAACCAGAAAGTATATATATATTATTAATCTCAGATTTGGTTGAATTTATTATAATAGGTACGTAGTCTTTTTGTAATTACAAAAATCTAGTTCTTTGCAAAATAATTTTCCAAGTTTTCAACTACTTGTAGAAATGGTGTTAAAAACATTGATTGTACTATCTTTCCCTATGTAAATAAGAAAACCTTCCTTTATTTCCATACCTATCTTATATAATCTCTGTGGGATTTAATTTCTTCACCTATAAATCTTAGAATTAAGAAAATGTGCAAGATGCTCTATGTAAAAGACAATAGCTTCCCTGTTTTAGGAAATCTGAGATCTGCCAGTCTCAGGAGACATTGACCATGGTATTGATTTCTATTTCTAGAAAGTGGTAGAAGAGGAAAAACAGGAACATGTGGAGAAGGTTAAAGACCTTTTGGGCTGGGTTTCTACCCTAGCAAGGAATACACAAGAAAAAATTACCTCATCCCACACCAAAGAATCAACAGACATTGAAAAAGCAATTTTAGAACAGCAGGTGAGTGGAAGGTCCGTCTCTCCTTGCCCAGGTGGAATAATATGCAGTAATGCATAAGAGGAATAACAGGTCATATATGGGGCTTTACAGAAGCAATTGCTACCTGAGGAAGTACTAACTTCCAGGACTTAAGGAAATGTAAGAATTCAATTTATTTCTGGTAATATTACCTGACCTAAGCTGTATCTTTTTCCTAGGATTTTAAAAATTATTTCAAATAATGTTTGACTTTTTAATTCTGTAATTTTGAAGATTTTCTCTATTTTTGCTATCTAGGTCCTGGCAGAAGAGCTGACAACCAAGAAAGAACAAGTTTCTGAGGCCATTAAAACTTCACAGATCTTCTTGGCCAAGCATGGTCATAAGTGAGTGTTAAATGAGAGGCTGTGACACATCTAGGGGATCTGCTCTACCTGGCTGATGTAGGGGTCATGGACAGAATTCAGGCTGGAGAATTCATAGCGGCAGGAGCCAGATTGTGAAGAGGCTTCAGAGGAGGAATTTGCCTTTTACCTTGTCACTTGTGGGGAGAGGTGTTAAACATGTTTCAGTTTGTTTAGTTGCTAAAATAGTTGTGTAAAGAAAAGATTGTTATGGTGCAAGAAGAGAAGATGAGAGGCTAGTTAAGAAGCTGTCGTGGGCTGTGGCTGTGGCTCAGTGGTAGCGCACTTGCCTGGCATGTGTGAGGCACTGGGTTCAATTCTTAGCACCACAAATAAATAAACAAAATAAAGGTCTACTAACAACTAAACAAGTATTAAAAAAAAAAGAAGAAGAAGAAGAAGCTGTCTTGATTATGAGGGCAAGAAATGATAAAGACTGGAGAGGAGACAAAGATTCAAGAGATATTAAGGATAGTGAATTTACAGTTTTGATGACACATGAAAATTGTCAGCTCTAACTCCTAGGCTTCTGACTTAGGACATAGGGTCCATGACAATGCTGGTAACCAAGATAGGAAAAGAAGTGGGTTGAAGGAGAAGAGGGTTGCTTCAGTTTTAGACACTGTGAGTGTGAAAAACCTACATGTATTAGGATGTGTTAACCACATCAGTCCTTGTCTTATGTAGTTGCACCAAAGAAATCCAGTGGCCAGCTGCATGTTTAAGTTGAGAATTAATGACAGAAGTCTAGAGTGACAGAGGTTTCAGTCGTCAGTGTAATAGAAACATAGGGTAGGTCATCCTAAAAGGGGTATCAGGGCTTTCAGGGCTTTGCATCCTGTAAAGGAAGCCTTAAGAAGGAAAAAGAAAACCTTGATGAGTTATACCTCAGAGCACAAGAGAAAAAGAAGCAATCAGAAATCAAGATTGAGAATTACCTATTAAATTTGACAATTTGGAAATTTTTAGCCATTCTGTTGAAAAATTGGGGAATGATGTCAATTTAGTATGATGAGAAACAAATGAGTTGAGGAAGTTGGTGAGTGGTAAATTTAGACTATTCTTTGACAGCTTTGCCATATGAAAGGAAAGAATTAATACAAATAATAGGAATGGAATATACAATCAAGAAAGTTTTGTTTTCTTGGATGATAGGAGATACTTTACTCATAGACTAAGTCTCACAGATACAAGAGAGGAGATAATAGGAGATTAGTCCCAGAGGATGTGGGAGAGGTTGAAATTCATCAGTGGATGAAAATACAATCTTAATCAAGAGAAGATACAGCTTTTCCTCTGAGGTAGGAGGAATAGGAGATTAATAAGGGTGTGCATAAGGTAATTTTGTCAGGGGTGATTCCAGAAAGTGAGAGATGTAATGGCGCGCGCGCGCTCGTGCGCGCGCGCGCGTGTGTGTGTGTGTGTGTGTGTGTGTGTATTCTTTTTTTTTTTTTAAATAGGAAGAGAGGTTTGATGAAACTAGGGTAGTGCCAAGGCAGAAGGAAGAGGGTTCAGTTAGAAACATTCAAAAATATTGTCAGGGGCTGGGGATGTGGCTCAAGCAGTAGCGCGCTCGCCTGGCATGCGTGCGGCTCAGGTTCGATCCTCAGCACCACATACAAACAAAGATGTTGTGTCCGCCAATAACTGAAAAATAAATATTAAAAAATTCTCTCTCTCTCTCTCTCTCTCTCTCTCTCTCTCTCTGTCTTTCTCTCTGTTAAAAAAAATATTGTCAGGAAGTATTGAGGACTACTTGGGGTGGGAAATCAAAAGGATCTCTCTATGTAGTTGTGAGATTTTTTTCCTCTTCATCAGATATATTTAGCTTTAGAGCTATGGGAGCAGAGAGTTGTGGTGATTTAATTGATCTGGGTTTGGGGTCTTATTAGATTAATAAGCGGACAGTACAAGGATGATAAATAAGAAACTGATAAAGAAGATGGGTCTATGGGGTATGAACTCCAAAAAAGTAGTAAAAGCTGAATATAATAGAGAAAACTGATAGATTGATTAAGAGAAAATAGAAGAGTCAAGGAAAGCTTGGGAAATCTCTGAGTTGAAGGATAGTTCTAAGATGAATCAATATAGTTCCTTCTCAGAAATAATGTAGAATGAAAAAACAAGGTGTGGGATTCAACACATTCAAGAAATGATTATCTCTGAAGAGACCAGGAAATGAATAGACTTGGTGACAGCTACACAACATACTTTAATTATATCTGTAATCTTATTTCTTAGAAACACATCTAAATCAGATATGGTTAAATAGTAAAAATTTAGTAAAGCTACATAGGTGGGTAACAGGTAGATGAGAGTTTGTTATGCAATCTATCAGTTTAAAATATTTCCTAAAATGAGAACAGATATAGAAGTAAAGAAATATAAAATAAGAAGATAGAAATATAAAATAGTTGCTTGCTGAGACTGTCTGGTTCTCATTTTGAAAGGTTAAAAAAGTAGTAAAAATCATATAGTGCATTGTTGAAATGTAAGATTTCAGAAGTGGAATAATTTCATAAGATGGCAGGGTTCAATTTTGCCAGTTGTGGGCAGGACTAAGATAGACTGGCATTTATTTGTGTTGAAGAGGTCACAAGACTCTAAGCATATGATGGCATAGAACTAATATCGCCAAGAATCATGACTTACTTTGAGATAGACAGAAAAGTGTGAATGAGATGGCAAAGTTGTCGATAAATATGGAAGACTGGCCAGATAATACATTCAAGGCAAAGCAGTGAAGGAAAATTTGAAGAATTTTTTTTTTTCTTAAAAGACCTTTAATCCTTTGTCTTCCAGACTCTCAGAAAAAGAGAAGGAGCAGATCTCCGAGCGACTGGATGCCCTGAATAAGGCTTACCACGACCTTTGTGATGGTTCATCAAGCCAGCTTCAGCAGCTCCAGAGCCAGCTGGCACAGCAGACAGAACAAAAGGTATTTCTAGTTTTTGTCTCCAAATATTAGGAGGGTCCCTTTTGAATGGTATGAAAGGAGCTTTGCTGATCAAGAGTCACAATCACTAGCTTTCCATGACCAATGTGACATAATTCTTAACCTCACCTTAGCGGCCATTTGTCTTATGTTTCTTTACTGGGGTTCCACGATGTGTTGGTCAGGTCAGTCAAAAACGCCAGAGGGCACTTTTGGTGGACCATATTTAGACCTGGTTCACCTTTCTTGTTTTCTGTCATTTTGTGGCAGAAAGCAGTCAAGAAGAACATAAATTATATATTGTATCTGATCATAGGGCAATAAGATTACTCCTTTGTGACATTGTTACTCAAAAGTTCATAGTCAAGAGTTGTAGCTTTTGGAAAGAAAAAGCTCTGAACCTTGTCCCTCCATGTAGTGAACAGTGAGAAATGTTCTGTTTCAAAGCAAACTGGTAGATTAACTTCACTGACTGAGACGCTGGTTCCCCTCTCCCATGGTCATCCCATTATGTGGCATCTTTAGCAGATCCCACTCCATGTTCATTTCCTAGATCATATGAAAGTCGTTATAGTTGCTGCTGGTTGTCCTAAATTCTTCCTAGATATTTATGTGTGTGTGTACACTTACCATATTATATACATGTGTCTCTGGGATATATGTGTGTTTGCCTGCTTATTTCCTATGTTGTGAAGCAATGGCCAGTTTATGTGGGGAAGGCCAACATTTAAGCTCATGCAATAATTAAATTTGGCTCAGGTGATGCTCAAAATTATTTTCAGACAAAATATGTCTTGACTCGCTGGTCCTTGAATATAAATTTGTGCACTAGAAGCCAGAGTTGTAAAGACCACAGACAGAACAAGCTCTAATTTGATGGTATATTTCCAGGAGAAATGTGCTGGTGTAGCATTCTCTGTATAAAGTAGCCCACTTCTAATGGCTCGTTGCTTCACCATATAAGGGAGTATGTAAAAAGTTTTAACAATTGCTTGCTGAGAACATCCAGTTCTCATTTGAAAGGTTAAAAAGGGGGAGGAAAAAGAAAAGAAAAGCTGCTGAGCACCACTACATTGAGCATGATGTGTCCCCTGTACTCTGTGTGTGTTTCATGTTAAGTATTGTTCTGATTAACTGACATCCTTGCTTACAAGTTTCACTAACCCTTTGGAGTTTAAGCACAAATGCACAAAGGGAAAAGAGGACGACCTGTTTGGGGTTCTTTTTTGCAAAACAAAAACAAAAACAAAAAAACAAAACAGTCGCATGCTGGACGCTAACACCAAGCTTACACTGTGTGTGTGATACGGCTGAGCTGCTCCATAAGGCTCTATCTCTTATCTCCCCGAGGCGTGCCCTGCAACTCTGGTAAGTAGAAGCCATTTATGTTTTCTTTCTTCCTCTCCCTCTGTCTTTTAATGCTCCTTTAGGTCAGAATATCCATGTTTGAAGTAGGAGGGAAATGATTTCTCTGGATTACTTTCCAATTTAGTGCTGCCTGCCTATTCTCCAATTAGGAAGGTGTTGGAAGAAACAATGTATTTTTTTCTCTCTGGCTAGACTCCAGGCCATTCTTCAATACCAGCATTTTTGAGATTTCATGAGTCTCTCAGAAGAAATTAGAAACTCTTAACACTGTTTTTTCCTTTTTCATGTCTGCTTCTGAGTAGGCTTTACATGGGTTTCTAGAAGGAATGTTCCAGTTATTTCAAAGAGTTATATGCCAGTGAGCTTTTTCCTTTAGTATTTTTATAAAATGAACACATATTAGATTTGCATCATATATATGTTTAATGCATACAAACTAAATGTTACAGTCTGGGTCAGGACAACAAGGCAGGGAAGAACAACATAATATTTTTAATAGTGTGGAAAAGTCTGCCAATTATTCCATTAGCTAAGTACATACAGTGAAATGGAGATGTAAACTAAATCTGCTGTTCCCTTGCTTGCTATCTGTTCTGCATTCTTTTTATAATCTGAGGGAAATGGCTTCATGATGTTAAGATTTCCTTTACCATTTATTTATTTATTCATCCAATGTGTTGTTCCTATACACTGAATGGGCAAAGCAAGCTTTTAAGGAGCTTAATTCTCACTGAGATAGAAATGTAATACATTATTTAGCAACTAGGGATGTGATTGACAATTGCTTCAACAAGATCTACATTGATAAGTTATAACAAGTTAAAGAAGGAACAGATAATAACACTGTCCAAAAGAGACAGATAAATCTATCTAAAGAAAAATTGGAATTCTTTAGAAGCTTTCTAGGGCTTGCAGGGTAATTTTGACAATTTGTAAAGTTTGCTTCTTCTTTGACCTTGTTCAGGACCTAACTTCTCCCAGCACCACAAGAAGAAAACAAAGGGGGGAGGGGTGATTTCTATGCAAGATGTGACTACTGTACTTGTCTTTCATGCTCCTTTGGAGCTAATTGAGGAGTCAGTAGAATGGTACAAGATTTAGAATACAGCCTTGGTTCATTTCTGGAACTCACTAATTTTGTGACCTTGGATAAGTAAGTTTTCTGTGCTTCATTTTCTTGTATGTAAAGATTAAAATAATCGTTTTCATAGGATCATTGTGAAGATTGAATATCAGTGCTGAATAGATCTAATAATAAGTGGTATTCTGCCTTCATGGTAGTTGTACTACTCATTCTAGACTAGACCAGGAGAAAAGTTACTAGTTGTTCCAGAGGCAAGGGTCCTTAATCTATTCTTTCCTTGACTTTCTGCTTCCAAGTCCTAGAACTAATTTACTGCAGAGCCATTGCCTTGGGAGAAGCTAGCATTGGCCATCAAGAGTGTGACTATCCCAAATACCATTTACTTGTGTAGTATACACAGGCCCACTTACCAGGAGGTACAGCTGTTTCCTGAATATTGAGCTACTCAGTCTCTCATCTCATCTTGTGGACCAGTCCTGCTGTACCCATCAGCAGAGAAGTATTACTTCCAGAGTCTTCCGCAGTGTTGCAATACTGAGAAGTTGTTATATGGGGTTGAATTCTCACTTTTTGGGAACTGGTAGGTGTCTGTAACAACCCTAGTTATGATGTAGTCTTAGAAATAGCTGTCCTCTCACTTTCACTGCTTGCCCCTTTGTAGAGCTTGTCACTCAGATATGCTTAATGCTGTCTCTCACCTTCAAGTAATCTGAACTTCTGGTCCTATTCAATATCCTGAAATTTAGGGGAAAAAAATCTTTTTAACATTAACACTGCAGGCTTGCTTCAGGATATTTCCTATGTGTTGGGATTTATCCCAGGCTAGGTTTTCCTTATGGTCAGAATTTTATGTACTGTAGAACTTTAAATGAATCCTTTCGACAGGTGTGCTTCAACATTGGCTCTGATTCAGTTTTCTTTTTAATTTTTTCTTTTAGGATTGCAGAACAGTTGCTGGGGTGATTGATCTAGGCACAATGGAGATATTTCCCATCTTCAGAGCTATGCAAAAGGGCCTCATTGACCAAGACACAGGCCTTGTGCTCCTGGAATTCCAGGTTATCATGTTTGGCCTCGTTGCCCCTGAGACCAGTGAAAAGCTCTCTCTGGAGGAGGGCTTGGCCAGAAACCTCATTAATCCCCAGATGTACCAGCAGCTCCAGGAGCTAGAGGATGCACTATCCTTAATAAGCAGACTTACTGAGAGCAAAGGCTCTCTTTCTGTGATGGAAGCCATTGAAAAGAGAATAATCAGTGAGAGAGTTGGACTGAAAATTTTAGAAGCACACCTGGCCACTGGAGGTTTCAGTGTCTCCCCAAGTGAGAACTGTATTAACCTGGAAGAGGCTTTTCATCAAGGCCTCATTTCTACTTGGCTCCACTCAGTGTTAGAGTCTCACCTGAGATCATCCAAAAACCTGATAGACCCCAATACAGCTGAAAAAATCAGTTTACTAGATCTGATGCAGAGGTGTATTGTCCACCAGGAATCAAGGTTGAAATTACTGCCTGTCAAGCAATTGGCAGGGGGAATGGTGAGCTTGAAATCAGGCCGGAAAGTTAGTGTTTTCCGTGCAGTACAGGAAGGGCTAATAGATAGGCAGGTCACTGTCCGATTGCTAGAAGCTCAGCTCTTTGCTGGTGGCATCGTAGATCCAAGAACAGGACACAGACTTACAGTGGAAGAGGCTGTAAGACATAATTTGATTGACCAAGATATGGCCTGTGCTATTTTCATAAGGCAGCTTCAAACAGGAGGCATCATCAACACTGTCACAGGGCATAGAATGACAATAGATGAAGCACTGACCAATGATCTGGTATCTGCTAAGATCGCCCTTGTGATTCTGGAATCCCTCTGGTCATTCATGGGGTTTCTGTGGCCTGAATCTGGGGAGATCCTCCCAATTACAGATGCCCTAAAACAAGGTATTGTGTCTACTGAACTAGCACATAAAATCCTTAGTAACCGACAGCATATTAAGGCTCTATTTCTGCCAGCAACCACAGAAATTTGGTCCTGGAAGAAAGTAATAGAAAATGGTGTCTTGGACAAAGATCTTGCCAATAACTTAAAATCAATTTGTATACCAGATGTGATGCCCCACATGCAATTAGTAGACTCTTCTGAACAAAACAAATTGAGCATTACTCCCGGAGCAGCAGTTCTACCATGCAGCAAGAGCCAATCTGGGGACATAGCAAGCCATGATGAGAAGCTGTTATTTCAACTGATGACTCACAGCTATATTAACGTGCAGAATGGACAAAGGCTGCTTCTGTTAGATCAAGAACTGCTGGAGACTTTGTCATCTGTAGATGAACATAAAATAAGTCCTTCAGAAGTGTTTGGAGTTGGGGATCAGAAAGTAGACACTCCTGAAGAATTGCAAGAATCAGCTAATGGGAATATTACAGAAACTTTCAGTGATGGACTCACTCTGAGGCCGTGTGAATTCCAGTTTTCATCTCAGAATGAAGAATATCCCAACCAGGAAGATTATACTGAAGCAAAAGGCAGAAAGACCATTGTAGGAGGAAAATGTTCTTCTATAGAGAACTCTGAAAAGGATCTGTTTGTAGAACAAAAAATTATTAATGCAAATATTGACACTTTGAAGGTCACAAAAAAAGTAAATTTAGAGTTACAAAGGCAGTTGTTTGGTACTAAAAATGAAGACCAAACAGAAATATCTACCAGAGAAAATGTCAGCAGAGAACTCCTGATTGTACCTCCTAAGGAAGCGGAAGGTGGGCCCTTGGAGATTGACAGAGACCTTTCTTTTGAAACACCAGAGGAAGAATGGCGGACTCCCAGAAATATTTTCTTTCGGTGTCAGAGAGAACAAGCAAAGGCACTTAAGACTAAATATACTCCAAGTGAAACTGGAAGACCTCTCCTAAAGTCTCAAAGCAAAAATTCACAAGTTCAGTTAGAGAAGTCTCTGGGTTTCAAATCAGAATTGAAGTGGGAAGATGATATGAATATTCATTCTTTGGAAAAAGAGAAAGTATTAAATAAATCACTTTTGACTAAGGATGACCATAAACAAAGCCAAGAAGGACACAGCATTGCAGACAGTAGGATGATGATGTTAGAAAAGACGGATACACAAGATAGTAGCAGGGCAATTTCCCTGTCATGCAGTTCTCCTTCAGAGCTGCTTGAAGAAGCTACCTTAAATATGTTATCTGCACAGCTACTAGATGGTGGTATCCTTCATGAAGAAACAGGTCAGAAGCTCTTACTCAATGAAGCAATAGCTCAAGGTATCATGTCCAGCCACACTGCTGTGAAACTTATGGGAAAACTGAACATGTTTCGGGGCTTCTTTGACTCTCAGACCTGCGAGTCTTTGACAACTGAAGAAGTGATCAATGAAGGTCTGATGGATGAGAAATTATTACATAATGTTCTCATGGCAGACAAAGTTATAAGTGGTGTCTTAGATCCCCGTACCCATACACTGTGCTCTGTAAAGGATGCCGTCACAGCTGGAATTCTTGATAAGGAAACAGCCACCAGGATTTTAGAGGGACAGGTGGTGACTGGTGGAATTGTTGACCTGAAACGAGGCAAGAAAGTTTCAGTAACTTTGGCCTCAAATCTTGACTTGGTGGACAGTGCTGACCAGACAGAGCTTATAAATTTGGAGAAGGCTTCTAAAGGCAAAGAATCTGAAAAACTAGTTAGGGAGAAATTAATTGGTCTACAAATGGAAACAACAGGACTTATGGATCCTAACAGCAAAGCCCCTTTAACAGTTGTGCAGTCCATTGACCAAGGTCTTTTGAAGAAAGAGGAGGCCATTTGTTTGTTGACAAAGCAAGTGGTAGATGGAGGTATCATTCACCATACCTCTGGGATGAGACTTTCTGTTGATAATGCCTTTAAACAGGGCTTGATTGATGAAGATCTAACTAAGCAACTCAAAAATGTTGAAAACGTAAACCTCCATCACTTTTTTCATCCTGAAACAAAGGAAAGTGTTTCCCTCCATGAAGCCATAAAATTAAATCTAACTACCCCAGACTTGAAAAGGGAAATCCAAGAAGGTCAGGCCTTTAGTGAAAACCTTGGGGATCTTATTTCTGGCCAGAGATTGACTGTGGCAGAAGGTAACAAAGGAGGACTGTTAACTAATAAAGCAGTACTATCTTCAGTAATGATGCATGGGGTTGTTGATCCTGAGAATTACAGAATTGTTCCCTACTCAGAATTGATAAAGAAATGTAAGATTGATATTGAATCTGGACAGAGATATCTAGAAGTAATTCCCTTCTCAGACATTAAAGATGGGGTGAGTGACAAAGTGATTCCATTATCAGAAGCAGTTCAGCTTGGGAAAGTAGACTTTGTATCTACACTGAAGGTTTTAGAAGCTCAGGCAAATACTGGTGGAATCATAGACACAGCCACAGGAGAAAGACTGACATTGGCATTAGCTATGGAACAGAAATTGGTGGACAAAAACATGGCCAGAATTATTGCATCTAACCAGATGTTAAATGGAGGAATTGTTGACATATTTAATGATAAGAGAGTGACTTTAAAGGAAGCTGTTGAGAAAAGATTTATCAGTCCTGAACTGGCAACGCTGATCCAAATAGATACTTTCAAGTCCAGTGATCACCAAGCTCATATGGAAAAGCAAAATCAAATTGAAGTATGTGAATTACAGACTGAATATCTAAGAAAGAAAATATTAATTTCTTATAATCAGACTGCTAAAATGAGTTGTGATAAAGGAGAAAGCAAGAGTGCCTTACAAATTGAAAGTCAGTTTGCACGAGGGAAGGATAAAGTAAGAGATTCTGATGGGAAGCAGATAAAAGAGAGCAAGGAGATTTCATTAGAGCAGTTGGAGGACAAAGACCACGATAAATGGGGAGCTTCTGCAGATGCTAAAGGGTCTGCCAGCGTCTTGAGTCCTAGTAATCTTAAAGGTAAATCCCTAGACCAAGTTTCAGTGCCACATCCACACTCAGCAGTTTCTGATTTTAGACTCAAAGAGGTGGCTAGAAATAACTTGGGAGAAAATACAAATGTAGAGCATGAGAAAGGAGTGACACACATAGAAACTGTAACTCATTTGAAGCAGCCTAACTCAGGTCTAGACGAGGCAGAAGCAAAAGAAAATCAAAGGGAAATGATTTGGGAAGTACAAGAATCAAATTGTGAAGCATCAGACAGATTGCTGAGTGAACAACCACTGAATATCAGAGTGACAAGTGAGAGAGAGAAGAGGGAGATGATTGTCGAAGAAAGTGTGAGGCCATGCAGACCAGCAGTTCTTTCAGAAGAAAAGTTGGATCAGGAAATGACCAGAAGTGAAAGGGAGAAAGAATCTGATAGAGACACAGGATTTTCTGTTACTTGTAAAACTGAAGACTCTTCTTCCCAAGTGACACCAAAAGGAATTTCTGTAAGAAATCAAGATACTTTGACATTCTTCAGCTCTGCCCAAGTCAGTGAAGAGGAAGTGAAAAATGTAAACCTCTGCTTGACTTTAAAACCAGGAGAAATTTTACATCAAGAACTTACTAGTGGGGCCCAGAGTCATCCATTCTCTTTTATGACCCCAAGACCTGAAGGATTTCATTGCCAGGTGTCAGTTATAAAAGCCCAAGTTACAGATACACCCCAAATTTCCAATACAAATAAGACTACCCAGGGAGCCTCCAGTCAGGAGACCAACTATTATCAAGATTCCTGTGTTACTTCAAAGACTACAGAAATCAAAGATCTGATTTTCCCATCTAAAGAATGTAAAGAAACATCATACCAAGAAGTACCTTTTGTTTCAAGAAGAGTTCTTAAATTTGAAGAAATTATTGTTTCCAAAGTAGATCCAGAAGAAGTCAGTTATCTAGAATCATCAGACAGAAAAGACCTTCATCATAAGAATAGCAAAGGTGATCATGAACACTGTGGAACTCTCAAATCTAAAATGGCAACAACTCAAGAAACAAATGGAGAGAAATTTCTGGAAATGACAAACCCTATTTTTACAGATCCAGAAGCAGGGTCCCCTGAAGGCATAGTGATTCAGGGAGGTCCCACAGTCTTGGTTACCCTTCTTCCAGAGAAACTACCCAAAGAGGTATCCCAGAAAGAAAATACAGGGCAACAGGATTCTATTATTAGTTCTACCACTTTGGAAACCAGTGAAGAAACAACACTGTCCCTACCATCATGTTCTACAGTGAAGGTGGATATGATACCACAGGAAAAACTCAGGGAGGGCCTTGGCAGTAAACCGACTTCCTTCATGGGTATGCTTCGGGGAAAGGGGAGTGAAGGTGTAAATCCGGAGCCTCTCAGAGCAACTCAAGTAAGTCTCCCAGAGGCATGTTTGTATCTTTTTTTTTTTTTTTTCAGATATAACTAGTTTGATATTAAATTCTTAACTGGATACAGAGTTCACAAATGTACAGTTAATGTATGTATACATTTTAGGGCCCTAGTTTGTTCTCTAAAATATAACTTAGTGTATCATCATCTGTAATTTAGTTGTTGGTAAATTAGGCATTGGCTCTGATTGTCTTAAATTTACAAGAATTTTTTGTTTTGTTTATTTTGTGGTGCTGGAGATGGAGCCCAGGGCTTGCTAGGCCAATGCTCTATAACTGAGTTCCATCCCCAGCCCAAGAGCTCTAAGTTAGAAACTACCATTAGAACTAACTTGAAAAATTAGGATGATGGTACATTAAATAGCATATAGCTTTTGGAAGTATTGCTAAAATGATGCTTGTCGATTGATAATTATGAGCTTTTATTTCTGAGGATATTGATAAAATCACTTTTGTCTGTTGATTTGAAATGACTCAGACAAAATAACATATTTCATTTCATTCTGTCTTATGTGAGTAAAAATTGTTTTTTTCTATTTGTCTAACAAGAAATGCTGCCTGCTTTAAAAGTGGGAGTTAAAGGAGAATGACAGTACTGAGTTTTCCATTTGGTTCCACAGAATGTGTTTAACCGGCAACTCTGTTTAGAACATGATGAGAAGCTGGTATCCTATTTGTCTCTGCTACGGGACATTGAAATGAGGACCAAACAGATTCAACCTTTAGAGCTTAACCTGGTAGAACTACAGGATCTGCTGTGTCAGGCCCAGGTAGGTTCCCAGAGACTTCCACAAGCCACTGACTATAAGGTAGTTGTCTCCATCTTCCTGGATTACAAGGTTTAAAAGAAACTGCTTAGCACTCCATTCCAGGGCAAACAGTCTCAGACCCTTGATAGATAATTGTGGCCTGGGTTTGAACAGATTAAGTAGAATTTGTAATGGAGAGACTTAAATAGACTTTGGATAGGCATTTGCTATATACATGATCTTGGGTTGAATGAGATGTTCAAAGGCAGAATGATTGGTCAAGAAATTGTTGCAGTAATTCAAGTAAGCAATGTTTAAATCTCTGTTATTTCCCAAAACTCCACCAAGAGATCAGGAGAATGCATTCTTTTTAAATACATAAACTTACAAGGAAAAAGAGCAAGAGAGAAAAAAGCGGCACTAGAATTTCGAAGTGAGAAAGCAGATGGATGAGGCAGTAACTACCTCAGCAAGTGGGAGAAAACCAGGACCTAACTGTGCAATGGAAGAAGCTAGGGTACAACTTAACTCACACAGCAGAACT
>NW_026000082.1:24898731-24916231 GCF_001458135.2 Marmota marmota marmota | reverse complement strand
TTTTTTTTTTTTTTTTTAATTTGAGACTGGTCTCACTAAATTTCCCAGGATGGCCTCAAACTTGAAATCCCTCCACCTTATTGGGCGTAGTGGTACACACCTGTAATCCAGTGACTTAAGAGGCTGAGGCAGGAGGATTGCAAGTTCCAGGCCACCCCAGACATTTTAGCAAAACCCTGTCTCAAAATAAAAACATAAAACAGACTGGGGAGAGAGTACTCAAAAAAAGAAAAAAAGACAGCTGGACCCACATGAGCCCCATTTCAATCAATCAATATTATCATTCAATCATTTAATAAGTGCCTTCAATCTGGCTTTTTTCACTTAGCATAATGCATCTGAGGTCTTTCCCTGTTGTATGTCTCTGTCATTCATTACTTTTTTTTCCCTTAGTACTGGGGATTGAACTCAGGGTCACTCAGCCACTGAGCCACATCCCCAGCCCTATTTTGTACTTTGTTTAGAGTCAGGGATCTCCTTGAATTGCTTAGCTGCTCCTTGAGTTGCTCACTGTTGCTGAGGCTGGCTTTGAACCTGCAATCCTCCTGTTTCAGCCTTTCGAGCTGCTGGGTATAGTTCATTAGTTTTTATTTCCGAGTAGTACTTCATTTCATGAATATGCTATAGTTTTTCTATTCACCAGGAAAGGGCCATTTAGTTTTGTCTAAATTTTAGTGATTATGAATAAGCCCACTGTGAACATTCCCATCTATTTACCTCTTAGGTAAATATTTGGAAGTGGGGCTACTGAGTCATGGGGTAAGTTTATATTTCATTTTATAAGAATCTGCCAAACCTCCTCCTCCTCCTCCTCCTGCTCCTCCTCCTCCTCCTCCTCCTCCTCCTCCTCCTCCTTTCTTCTTCTTTTCTCTCTCTCTCTCTCTCTCCCCTCACAAAGACTAGACAATCCTGGAGAGTTTATAACCTGATTTGCTGTTTATTACTTAGGCTTCAGTGTTAAATCAGCACATGCAACTAGAAGGCAAACTTCGGGGTCTGAGAGCTTGGGTTGGCAATACCAGTCTTATTCTGAACAGCAAAAGATATGACAGTGAGACAGATATTGACAGCCTGAATCACTCTCTCCAAGAGTATGAGGTAAGGTTTCTACCCATTCCCAAAAATGTTTTATTTTTTGTCCTTTGAGTTGTATTTCCTGCTAGGCAAACCACATCTTTTTTAGAAATAGAGTTTCAGAAATAGAGTCAACTATGTTTAGTTTTTAAAGTTACCACATCCCTGTAGCTTCAGTGATTATGATCATTTCTCCTTTCATCTATCTCTGAGAGTCTGTAGGGTGAACTATTACCAGTTTTACCTCTTCTTTATAATTAACATCTAGAATCTGTCCCTTGTTTCTCTTTTGCCCAAGACCTAATCCTGGACACACACACACATATACCAATTTCAGGAGAATATTGATCAGTAACCTAGAGCATGAGTTGGCAGACTTTTTCTATAAAGGGTCAGACAATACATATTTCAGTTTTGCAGCACAGAGTTAGCCAAAGGGACATAGTTTGCTGACCCTCTGATCTAGGGAGATGTTTTTCTTCTTTTAAGTTACAAATTAATTGATTCCTTTTATCAGTCAGTGTGAGAAAAGACTGTGAGATACATCTAATCAGAGAGATTTCCCCCAATATTGTTTTTTGTTGTTGTTGTTAAGATTTTGTAAGATATTGTTCACATGAGTTTTTCAACCCTATCTTAAAGAGAGATGTCCTTCTTTTGAAACTCTTTAGAAATTCAGAAGGAACTAGAGATGTCCCCTCCTCCTTTTCTGTCCTTTCCTCTTTCCCCAATCTTAAGAAAAGCAGACATAAAGGTTTGTCCATGATCAACCTTACACATAACCTTTTTTTTATCCTTCTTTTATCTTTCAAGAGTTACCCTGCCTCCTAGGTAGTGTAATGGTGCATGCCTATAATCCCAGTGACTTGGGAGACTGAGGCAAGAGGATTGCACATTTGAGGTCAGCCTCAGCAACTTACTGAGACCCTGTCTCAAAATAAAAAGGACTAGAGATATAGTGGTAGAGCAACCCTGGGTTCAATCCCCAGAACAACAACAACAACAACAAAAAGTTAGTTACCTGCCTTTTCTTTCATACCCTTTATCCAGAGATATCACTGGGGGAGAAAAAAGTGGACAGGCTTTATCTGTTCATTAAGATCTAATAAAGAAGCAGGGAATGAATTCCTATTATATTGAGATGTGAAAACAAATCTCATGCACTGGTACTCTCCCCTAGTTATAGGTTCTTCCAGTTCTCTTAGGAAGGAGAATGGTAGTCAAGGTAGTTTCCTAAACCCATATGCCCACAGATGAAGAAAGCATTCTCTTATGATAAGTATCCAAGATGCCCTTCTGCCTGCTCTCTAGGATCAATAACTCTCAGTTTCAGTGTGATAGAGATAAAAACATCTTAAATGTTTTGATTGCATCCAATATAACAGTGAACAATCACTAAATGTTTGGGGGAAAATTGCATGTTTTTGATTATCTGAAAGCAGATGACTTTACTGTTTGGACAGTTTTTATTACTTTAAGGGAGTGAAAATAAGAAAGTATGACTATAAAATATATAAATGGCATTGTTTAAAAGTCAAATTTTATGGGTCTGGAGCGGTGAGTTGCTTGCCTACACGTGTGAGGCACTGGGTTTGATTCTCAGCATCACATATAAATAAGTAAATAAAATTAAGGTCTATTAACAACTAAAAATATTTTTTTAAAAAATCAAATTTTAATGAATCACAATTAAATTTTATGTTCTCTTAGTACTGGCCTATCAGTAACTCTCTGTTGACAAATCCAGATAGATATTTGAACCTAAGAAAGTACAATTACATGCATCTTAGACTAGAAATTCATGTTATATATTCTAAAACCTTTTTAAAAATCATATGTATTTTGGATTAGTAGTAGTGTGATTCTGTAAGCATAAATAATTGATAGCTTAGTATTTGGAAATTAAGGTCCAATAAAGGAAACATGATTTATGAGGAGTTGGAAAGATAGAAAGTGAGAGAGACTTCCAGTGCTAGTTTGACTGTAGTGCCAGTTGTAAAAATAAAGGAAATTAACCTTTCTTTGATTCTTTTAAGTCTTTGATTTTCATAGAAGAATAGAAGTTTTATTTATTTGTTTGTTTTTCCCTTTTCCTGCTTGCCTTAGGATTTGAAACAGCTCATGGCTGAAAGGAAATCTCAGCTGGATGCTCTTGCTTTTGATATTCAGTTATTTATCTCAGAGCATGCACAGGACTTGTCCTCTCAGCAGAATCGACAGATGCTGAGGCTTTTGAATGAACTGCAGAGGTCCTTTCAGGATCTTATGGAACAGACTACAGCGCAGACAAATGCCTTGCAGGGCCATCTTCACCAAATGCAGCAGGAAACCTGGGTTAAGGTCAGACTGAACCAGCAACTGGGCTCAGCTTGTCTTTTGGGATGTCCTCTGTTTGGGGGTTTTCTGGCCAGCCTTCATGTATCAATGATTGCAGGAGCCTGGAGTTAGCAATTTTGAAATTTCTTGTCATTCAGGCCTATTTGGTTCTGATTGAGGAGGCAGCTGTTCCAGCTGTTTTCTTACCACATTTTTGGTTTTGTGTGTATGAGAGAGAATCTATGTGTTTATGTGTGATTTCATGTGCAAGTGTTCTCATTTTACTGAGATGCTACTGTCACTGCATCTCATTGTCTCTGACTTTCCAATAAAAATCACATAGCTAGCCCTTTCTCTCCATTACTTTCACCTTCATCATTCTTTTGAGGGCTCTGAAAAATATACAAAGACTCTGAGCTCTTAAGAAGAATGGTTCCGAAAATTAGTTTTATTCTAGGGCTTTCCATATGATTTCACAATAGATTTCTTTTCCTATTTTGAAACAGCTGATAAGGACATTTTTATCAGAATATTAATTTTTTAACTTTTTTCAGAGTGTTAATTTTTTTAAGCACTTTTGAATTATTGTTTTCTGGTGCCTTTACTCATGCTAAAGTGCCCAATGCTTATTTAGTCAATCATGGGAAACAGTGTTTTTAAAAAAGAAAAAAATCTAACCACACTACTATCTGCCATTCAAATCCTCTTCTTGTAAAGCTCAAATTGATCATAATTTCATTAATAGAAACATTATAACCTTTGAATACCTCAAATAGTGTGTTTATGATTTTTCTTTTTTGATACTGAGGATTAAACCCACGAACGCTCTACCATTGAGATACATCCACAGCCCTTTTTAGTTTGTTTGTTTGTTTGTGTGTGTGTTTGTTTTTGAGACAAAGTCTCACTAAGGGCCTCACTAAGTTGCTGAGGCTGGCCTCAAACTTGTGATGATCCTACCTCAGCCTCCTAAGTTACTAGAATTACAGGCATACACCACCACATCCAGCTGTTTATGGTATTTCTACTGCTTAAATAATAAGTTGGGATATAGCAAGGTGATATTAGAATTGTCATTATAATCAGAAATTGTATCTCAGGGGCTCTGTTTTAAAATATTGTGCAAAATGTAATTGAGCTTTTGAGTCAGACTTAAAAGAAATTAGGTTAGTCAGTGCCATATATTCCCAACTACTGCTTAGTTGTTTAAACTATATTGAGATTGAAATGAAATGCTTAAGGTTACCTCCCAAACCTGAACATGTGCAATGCCCTCATGTAGTAATTTATATAGCATGGTGTAGCAGTAGCATGTGGGTAATTAATGAAGTAATTGGTCTGAGCCACTTTAAGACCAAGCTCAGGTTCAGATAGGCCTATGATAGAACTGCATGTGAACATTCTCCCAGAGCATGAAATTAATTACACATTGTCTATTAACCTTGTTATTGTCAGAAATGCCCTGCTTCTTTCTATATTTGCCCTGAATGCGTGTGTATGTCTCTGTGTTAACTTGTTTGCTTTGCTTTTTTCAGATTCAGTCTGCACCCATCCTAACCCATGAAGATCCCGTTTTACAGCTGAAGAGCTCTTAGGAGTTCTCTTCCAGAGCCCTTCTATTTGTCTTAAAGAGGGGGAGAGAGGGCCAATTTGGGCACCTGTTTGTAAGTGCAGGTGACTAAAATGCCATCAGAAGGCAGAAACTGGTGGAAAGTGGTTTTAGAAGGATGGTTAGGAAAACACATCATGCTCAATTGCTCAATCAGGTGCTTCAGTGTTGTGCAGCTGAGATGCGATCTGGGGAAAGGATCAGGCACAGAAACATATACCTTCTCTCTCCTAGGGCCTGGCTTTTTACCTGTGATAAACAGTGTAGACATCTAAAGGACTGAGCTAGTTGCTATTTTGGGGAAGTTTCTTTCTCAAAATAGTTAAATTAAGCTCTTTATGCTTGACATTCAATCATTCTATTTAATGGGTCTCTACAGTTCTGAGACGTTTGATTTATAAAGTCAGCTTCATTATTAAGAAGCTAAATTAGCTTATGAATTATCCAAGTCCTTTATTTTTCTTTCAATTCTAATTCTTGTACTTTTCCATGTTTAGACTTCATATATAGCAAATCCTCTAGTTCCAGAGGAGGAATAGGTCAGAATCACTCATTTATTATCATCACCTTTGTCATGTTTGGATTTCAATATTCTCCATTTCCAAAGATAAGAATTGAATTCTGGCAAAGGAACTTCCAATTCCAAATCTGAACTGAAAAGCACCTCTGACTGTCAACTTGACCACTGGCCCAGATCAACACTGCCCAAATGAGGGGAGCTTCCTGAATATGATTTCTGTGCCTTTTCCCATTCTAGTCTTTCATCAACTTTTCCATCCTTAATCTATAACCTTCCTATTTTGCATTTCAGGGAATGGCATTTGTAAAATGGGAGTTATTAATTGTCTCTTGACTCCTTTGCATTTTAATTAGACTCTGCAGAAACAGCAAAGTACCTGTCATCAGAAACTGGAGGATCTTTGCAGTTGGGTAAAACAGGCAGAAAGGGCACTGGTGAGCCACCAAGGCAGTGCCTCCTGGCAAGATCTTTCTACTTTGCAGAAGAACCAAAGAGATTTGAAGGTCAGTGTGATTTCTGTTTTTTTTTTTTTTTTTTTTTTTTTTTTTTTTAATTTCTTCAACAAATGTTTAAAAAGGCTTGCTATGTGCCAGGAATAGTAGTAGTGTCAGCATCAATGTTGAACAAACATCATGAAGCTCACAGGCTGGTGGGGAAAACAAAACAGTTACACAGATTATCACAAAAATGAACATCTAATTATTAACTGTTGTATGTAAAAAGGTAAAGTTATATATAAACTTATACCAAACAGACCCAGTCTAGTCTAGAGTATAAGAAAAGATTACCTTGATGAAATATCACTTAAACTGAGCAGCAAAAGACATGTAGGGTTAAGTTTATGAGGGGATGAGAGGAAGAAAACCTACTGGCAGAGGCTTATACATCAGTCTTAAAGTGTGAGTGGGGCTGAACACAACATATTTAAAACTGAAAGACAGCTAGTTCAGCTGGGCTGCAAAGAACAAAAGGTGGCTTTCCAGACACAGTGGCACATGCCTGTAATCCTGTGACTCAGGAAGGTAAAGCTGGAGGATCACAAGATCAAGTCTAGTCTCAGCAATTTAGCAAAAGCCTCTTTCAAAATAAAAAATAAAAATATAAAAGGACAGGGGATGGGCACAGTGACACATGCCTGTAATTCCAGCAGCTTGAAAAACTGAGGCAGGAGGGTTGGAAGTTCAAAACCAGCCTCAGCATCTTAGCAAGGCCTTACACAACTTAGTGAGATCCTCTCTATAAATAGAAAGATAAAAAGTACTGGGGGGATAGGATTGTGGCTCAGCGATAGAGCCCTTGCCTAGCACATGTGAGGCCCTGGGTTCAGTCCTTAACACCACACAATAAATAAAGATATTGTGTCCAACTAAAAAATAAATATTAAAAAAAAAAGTTTTGGGGATGTGGCTCAGAGATTAAGCCCTTGTGTTCAATCCCTGGTACCATTAAAAAAAAAAAAACGAAAAACGACTGGGATATAGATCATATAGCTTTAAAAAAAAGAATGAAGAAAAGGACACTTAGTGAAAAATTAGGTGGGATCAATAAGGCCAGAGTGATAACCAAGAGAATACAATAGTCCCCCCATCTTGGGAGATATGTTTAAAGATCCAGTGAATGCCTGAAACTTCAAATTGTAGGTAACCATACATACTATGTTTTTCTTGTATATACATACTTAAGATAAAGTAGATGCAGCAATAGATTAAAACCAATAATTAACAATAAAATAGAACATGTGTAACAATGCACTGGGATAAAGAGCATTACTACTCTTATGCTTTGGGGCCATTATGTAAAATGAACCTTCTGGAAATATAAACACTATAACACCAGAACAGGTGATGTGATAACCAAGGTGGCTACTAAGTATATAACAGATGGCTCATGTGTACAACATGAATGCACTGGATGAAGGGATGATTCACATCCCAGGCTGGATAGAGAAGACATTGTAATTTTATCACATTACTCAGAATGGTATATAATTTAAAACTTATGAATGAATTGCTTATTTCTGGAACTTGCATAGATTTTTTTTGGTGGGGGGGGTGGCACACTTGACCTCAACTAACTGAAAGCTCAGAAATTGAAACAGTGGAGAAGGAGGCCTACTGTATAAAAAAATCTAACAAGCCTTAACAGTTAGAATCGTGCTAAGTAGCATGATTAGCATCATCACTTTGAGGCTAATTCATTGCAAAATGAAGATCTCTGCTATTCAGCATATTTATGGGCAATCTCCTTTTTGTCTACACTAAATATTTGCTTAGAAAATTAAATTTAAAAAATTTTTTACATTTGTTTAAGGTATAAAGCTTATATAAATTATGGTCAGGGACTACATGTAGATATGTCATCCTAGCCATTCCATCTTAGTACTTTTAGAGGACTTGCAAGTACTAAAGTTGAAGGCTCTGCCATTCCTGTTTTCATGTGTTAAGGATTTACAGGATGATATTCAGAATCATGCCACCTCATTTACCACTGTTGTCAAAGACATCGAAGGGTTCCTGGAAGAGAATCATACCAAACTGAGCCCCCAGGAGTTGACAGCTCTTCGGGAAAAACTTCATCAGGCGAGGGAGCAATATGAGGCTCTCCAGGAACGGACACGGGTGGCCCAGAAGGAGCTGGAGCAAGCAGTGACCTCAGCCTTACAGCAGGAGACTGAAAAGGTACCTTGACTGCTGTGATATTTAATGTTTTTCCAAATGAAAATTTTGTGCCTACATAAAAGATGAGAGACCTAGGTATGGTGGCACACACCCATAATCCTGGCTTTTCAGGAGACTGGCAAGATCTAGGTCAGGCTTTGCAATTTAGACTCTGCCTCAAAATAAAATATAAAAATGGCTGCGGGGCATAACTCAATGGTAGAGCACCCCTGGTTCAATCCTCAGTACTGTTTTTAAAAAAAAAAGATGAGGGGAAACTGCCTTCAGACAACTTAGAGTCATAAAAAGGGGCTGCTTCAGAAGAAGGTCTGTGAGCCAGTCTTTCTTTTTAAAAGAAACATCTAGAAGGACTTCAGGGCAGAAATGGTTAATAAAAACTGTATATTCCCCAAAAAAAGAGAGAGAAAGAAACAAACAAAAAACTTGCTATCTGTATTCTGGCTAAATGAAAGAATTTAGGGTATCATCAAAGGAGGAAAAAACAGAGAGTATGTTTCTAACATGAATCTAGACTGGTGAACTAAGATATTAAAGGAAAATAACTATGGAGTTCTAGGCCACAGGCTATTCCCAGGCTGCCTCTGTAGTTATTATGTGAATTGTGGTGGCAGGAAAAATCACACACAGGGTAAAGTCTTGAGTGGTCTTCTGTCTCCCACTTTACGCTGGCAGATAGATTGACTCCTTCATTCAGCCTTGTACTCTGACACTAATGAGGGATCAGGAAACATGGAAATTAGAAATAAGTTACCTGAAGATAAATTTTGAAATATATAACTTGGCATAACCTACTAAAATATTTGAAGAGCCAGTAAATGGAATTTGAGAGGCAAATTTAAAAACTAACTATTCTGTTTGGCTGAGATAAAAATGGGTGAAGTCTGTTTTTCCTTTCAGGAAGAGCAGCCAGATTATTGGATGTGACCCTGCTATTTCTTATTCTACCAAGCCATTGTATGACTTCTGCATACATAGGAAGAATTCTGTGAAACCTTGCTGGGGTGGCAAGACTAAATGATCTCTTAAGGACTTTAAATCTTGGAGTTCCCCCTAACTTTTTTTTTCTTTAATAATAAGATACAGATGCAATCTAGAGATTGTTTTAAGTAATTATTCTCAACAGATTGCAGAAGATAGTAGTAATTCTTTTTTTTATATACCCAGAATTAGAGTGTCTCTTTTTCTTTAGTATAACCCTTCACCCTTACCCCCCATATACCTTTACTTATCTGTGTTTTTATATTTGAGTATCTAAGGCCTTGTCACTGGACTACTTCTATGACTTTTAGAGTAAAGCAGCAAAAGAACTGGCTGAGAATAGGAGTAAGATTGATGCTCTCTTGGATTGGATGACATCTGTGGGACCATCTGGTGGACAGCCACAGACTAGTCTTTCAGGGATGGAGCAACTCTCTAGAGCTGGCCTGGAGAAAGGAGCCTTGGATACCACTGATGGTTACATGGGGGTAAACCAAGCCCCAGAGAAATTGGACAGGCAATGTGAGAAGATAAAGGTGAGGATGTTAGCTTGTCTTCACTATGCCAGAGGAATCTTTTCTGCCTTGGTGAAGGTATCACAATCACCTTGCCCCTGAATCCAGTGTCTTCTTTGATGTCTTAGTAGCTTTTTTTCTTTTTTTTTCTCAGTAGCTTTGATACTGTTGGCTGTTCCTCTTGAAATAATTTCTCCAACCAACAATAAAAAATTTAAAAAAAAAAAAAAAAAGAAATAATTTCTCCCTTAGTTTCCACAGCACTACTCTGCCTAATCATTCTGGTTTTTTTCACTCTGTCTAGCTTTTGAAACAGTTATGCTTATAGGTAAATCCCAGGCCTTGTTCTCCTCTTTCAGAATATACTTTGCTTGGATAGTCTGGTAACAGTTCTGTTACCAGTCTCACTAATGTGTATATTTCTCTCCACTTCTGATGCCAGACCAGAGCTTCAAACAAATACATAAATCCATCTGCCTCTTTAAGGCAGACTGAGACCACAATCACCTCAACCTAAAAATTAATTGTGTTTCCCTTCCTATATTCCCACTTAATTGCCTGAATTAAACGTCATCCTGGATTTACGTCTCTCATTCTCCTGTATCAAGTCCCATGCTTCCTATCTCTTTCAAAGTTATCCACATGGCTTCATCTCCATTGAGATATTTCTAGTTTAGATGACTTTCAACTTTCCCTTGTATTGTTTTAGCAGCTTCTGCTGGTCTCCTTGCCTCTTGGCTTTTATCCTTCACACCATTCCCTATACTTTCTAAAATGATCTTTCTAAAATGCTATATCCCTGATTAACCCTTTTAATGGTCCCAAGATTAACTACAAATTCTTTAACATGCCTTACTGTTCCTAGTATCTCCTTCCCCAGGATCTGTTCCTATTTTGTGTTTTAAAACAAAGCAAAACCCCACAATTATGTAGTGGAATAGAAAAAAAAGTGGTCATATAAGCCTGTAGACATAGTACATTACTAAAACAAAATACAAATTACCTATCCTATCTAGAAATACAGTTTACTTTCTATTTAATGAATTAATTTTCCAAGGTATTTCCCAGTAGAATCAATCTTCATGGCATATGAGTTGACATGTTTCACAGTTAAGTATTTGTACTTTTATATTGTCATACATATGACTCATCCAGTTACTTACCCCTTGCATTGTCATAGATGGTTATTAATTGGGCTTTTGTATATTCTTGTAGCCTTAGCTCTAGTGAGAGCATTAAGTTCTAGTCACAGTTCTGACCTTTAGCTGTCTGCATGACTTTAGTAAGGACACGTAACATCTTTAGGTATTCACATATCTCATCTTTAATATGGGTATTGTCTACCTACAGTCACCTATTGAGGTATAGGTAGAAATTTCTCTCTACCTCTGGATGTAGGCAGACAAATCATTTGGGTTTCCCTACTGATTATTCTTTATTTTGGGTGGTTATTCGCCAGGCCCATCACCAAGAATTGCTATCCCAGCAGCAAAATTTCATTCTGGCTACCCAGTCAGCTCAGGCGTTCCTGGACCAGCAGGGCCACAATCTTACAACCGAGGAACAACAGATGCTACAAAAGAAGTTAGGAGATCTTAAGGAACAATATGTAGCTTCCCTCGCACAGTCAGAGGCGGAGCTGAAGCAGGTGCAGACACTCCGGGATGAACTGCAGAAATTTCTGCAGGACCACCGAGAGTTTGAAAGCTGGCTAGAACGTTCTGAGAAAGAGCTGGAGAACATGCACAAGGGAAACAACAGCCCTCAAGCCCTGCCCTCCTTGCTGAAGAGGCAGGGAAGCTTCTCAGAGGATGTCATTTCCCACAAAGGAGACTTAAGATTTGTGACTATCTCAGGACAGAAAGTCTTGGACACAGAAAACAGCTTTGAGGAAGGCAAAGAACCATCAACAACTAGAAACTTAGTGAAAGAGAAGCTAAAGGATGCCACAGAAAGATATACTGTTCTTCACTCAAAGGTAAGGGGAAACCTGGCAGCCTTTGGGGAAACAATCATGGTGGCCCTCACACAACCATGGGTGGTTTCTAGAGCTTAAAGTAAGAACCCCAGAGTATGTAGGCAAGCAATATATAAACCACAGACAGAGGTTTTTCACAAACCATGCAAAAAATGCAGAATGTATAAGCCTGTGAACTAAGCCTGACCCGAGCAGTTTTGGGAATATGTCTCATATCAGTCGTGAAGGTGGAAGTACTCACCTTCTTGTATCCTGATCAGCATCTTTGGCTTCCAAGAGACATAGTGCAGGGAAATTTAAACCAATTGTACAATCTTAATTTTTGAACAGAGTATCGAGAGTTGAGTCCTAATCTTTTCTATCCAAAGAATTCCCTCTTCCACCTAAAGTTTAGAATCTAGTCAGTTCTTACCTGTTTTATGCTTTCTGCCAACATCTCCAGTTCCCAAAGGGGAACACTTTTTCAATCTATAAATCCTTGCAACGTAATGTTTATTTCTTTGGTGGCATGCCATTGAACTCATTAAGTCTTCCTGGGTATTTAATAAGGTTGAGGTGAATAATATGAGGCAAACAATGAGGACCCCACTTGCAGATGATTGCTACCCATCTATCCAGAGTAACTGGAACAACTTATATGTGAAGTTATAGTGAATTCTTTGTAGCAGAGTTGGCCCAGGGAGCTGTTCTTTAGCTGTATTAAAGCTTTCCTTTCCTTTCTTTCTCTGGTACAGTGTACTCGATTGGGCTCTTACCTTAACATGCTGCTAGGCCAATATCAGCAATTCCAGAGCAGTGCTGACAGCCTAAAAGCCTGGCTGCAGACTTGTGAGGCCAGTGTGGAGAAGCTTCTCTCAGATACTATTGCCTCTGACCCTGGAGTCCTGCAACAGCAGCTTGCAACAACAAAGGTAAGCCTGGACCCACCTGAATGCTATCAAGGCCTTGTGTTGTGTGATTTAAACTGCCCAGATTTAAGGTAATAATTGGGATGTCTTGGACTAGATATCTAGAGTCGTTCATTCTCTTGTCTATGACTACGGATTAACTGAGAATTATCCTAGAATGCTCCTATAGTTCTAGGTTCCTGGAATCAACTTTGATTACTCACCTAGATGTCTTTTTTCTTTCTTTCATGAACAAGCAGCAGCTACAGGAGGAATTGGCTGAGCACCAAGTACCTGTAGAAAAGCTCCAAAAAGTAGCTCATGATCTCATGGAAATTGAAGGGGAGCCATCCTTGGATCCTAAGCATGTTCAAGAAACTACAGGTATGAAGCAATAGTGCTTCCTTAATTCTAGTAAAAACCTCTGTTTGACAACATGTAGCACATTGTATCATACAAGTATCTGAAGCGCTAGGCTAGGGGCTGAGGATATAGACACAAGTAAGCATAAATTCATCAAATTGCCCATCACCCAGTGAGCTTTATTCTTGCAGTATTGAGAAAAGACCTTTACAATCTGGCTTCACCCTTTTACCCAGGCATCTACCTTCTAGCCACAACCTATTCCTTTTATTTCCCAAGCAACCCAATCATTTCTGCGTTACATTATCCCTGAAGTTCTTCCTATGTCTTAGCTGCTAACGTTTTTTCATGATGATAAACATGCATGATGAAGTCTTGCTTATTTTTCAAGAAGCAGCCAAGGATACCATGGTGACTATAATTAGTAACAATATTTTATATACTTGAAAATAGCCAAGAGAGTAGATTTTAGTGTTCTCAAGACAAAAAGTGATAAATACATGAGGTAAAGTGCATGGTAAATAATTTGATTTAGCCATTCTGTAATGTGCGTGTATCTTAAAAACATCATTTGTATACCATAAATTTATACATATGTGTAGTTTTTACTAAATATGTATATATAGTACACCATAAATATATAGTTCTTAATTGTCTTGAGAGAGAGAGAAAGAGAGGTAACTAAGAGATTACTTCCTTATAAAATCCTAACCACCATGCCCATTCCTTAAAAGAAATAAAAAATGAGAAATAATAATTGTTCCTTCTAGGCTTCTCTAAGACGTACTTCTCATACAAGTACAGCATTTATGACTTTGTTTTTACTTAGTTGTAATGTTCCTTCCTCTACCTGTGCTCTGTTTTAGAGTCTTAAGTTTGTAGAGAAAGAGACCTCATGTTCTTTTTAGTCCTCAGCATCTGTCACAATTTCTGGTTCTTAGTACCAAATAACTAAAGCTTATTGAATTTACCTCCAAAAATAATGCACTTCAGGTATATTCCTTCATTTTTCTTAATGTTGATTATTATTATCATTAATATGTACAACTTAAATACATTATTTTTAGAAGCACAACACAAAAAGAGTACCCACTCTTTCCTCTGATGGCCTTGGTTTTCTAGATTCCATACTCAGCCACTTCCAAAGCCTATCCTGTAGCCTGGCTGAGCGCTCTGCTTTGCTACAGAAGGCAATTGCCCAGTCTCAAAGTGTCCAGGAAAGCCTGGAGAGCCTGTTGCAGTCCATCAGGGAAGTTGAACAGAACCTAGAAGGGGAGCAGGTGGCATCACTCTCATCAGGAGTCATCCAAGAAGCCCTGGCCAATAATATGGTAAGACCTATGTTCCAAGAGTTACTATAAACAATGTTTGCCATGTTCCATAATTACAATTTTGAAAAAGCAACAGGAGAAAAATTTACATTCATAAATCTTCTAATAAGATTTAGAGGTGGCCATGCATGGTGGTGCATGCCTATAATCCCAGTGGCTCGGGGGGCTGAGACAGGAGGAGGATCGAAAGTTTAAAGCATGTATGAGATCCTAAGTTTGATCCTCAGACCTAAAAAAAAAAAAAAAACAACAGGTAATTCTTCTCAGTTTCAAAACCACTGTTGAGCCTGATGAAAAGGTGATAACAAAGTCACCTGGAATGGGTAGAGAACTATAGGGAATAAGATAGGTAGCATTCTTCAGGTTCTGTTGCCATTTTTCTTTGCCCTTGAGGAAGTGAGCATGGAGTTATTAGAAGGTTATTAATCTGTGGATCAGGTATCCTAGAATACGTGAGCCAAAAGCTGATAGGCCCTTTCTTGATGACAGAAATTGAAGCAGGACATTGCTCGACAAAAGAGCAGCTTGGAGGCCACCCGTGAGATGGTGACCCAGTTCATGGAAACAGCAGATAACATCACAGCAGCAGTGCTGCAGGGGAAACTGGTAGAGGCAAGCCAGCACTTTGAGCAGCTTCAGCTTCATCAGCAAGAAAAGGAGAGTACCCTAAAGAAGCTATTGCCCCAAGCAGAGATGTTTGAACAACTTTCCAACAAGCTGCAGCAGTTCATGGAAAACAAAAGTCGGATGCTGGCCTCTGGGAATCAACCAGATCAAGATATTGCACATTTCTCCCAGCAGATCCAGGTGAGTATATATCTGCCATGTTGGCAGAATAAAGGGGAGAGAAAGGCAAGGAGTGAACTAACATTTATTGAGCACATATTGTTGGACAGCACATATTGTTTATCTGCATCATTTTAGAGAATTATTACAGCCATCCTGTAAACTTTATGTTATTTATCCAGTTTTAAAAAGCACTGTCTAGGACTGGGGTTGTGGCTCACAGGAAGAGCACTCACCTAGCATGTGTGAGGCACTGGGTTCAATCCTCAGCACCACATAAAAATTAAAAAATAAAGGTATTATGTCCACCTACAACTTAAAAAAAAAAAGTTTAAAGAAAAAATACTGCCTAGATTTATTTTTCATTCATATTACATGTTCAGCCTAGATCAGCAGGAGTACTCTCAACTTATCCTAACCACTCAAGAATGCAGGTTGATAGAGATTTCAACCTGACCTAGTAAGTACTGTTTCCCCTACATTCTCACCAACAGTGTCTTAGCAAGTCTCGAAATTCTGCCAGTCTGATAGATACGACATGGCATCTAAATTTGGTTCTAATTTTTGTTTCTCTTACAAGTGAAGTTGAGTTTACTTTTTATACATTTAGGTATCATTTATTTGTGAACTGTTCATGTCTTTTCACATTTTTCTAACTAGTGTTTTAGTCCTTTTTTTACATTTGAATCTTTTTAAAAAAATTTTTTTTAGTTGTAGTTGGACACAACATCTTTATTTCACTTGTTTATTTTTTTATGTGGTGCTGAGGATCGAACCCAGGGTCTCACACGTGCGAGGCAAGCGCTCTACCGCTGAGCCACAACCCCAGCCCTCAAAATTTAATTCTAAAGTATGAGTCAAGTTTGTCTTTTCCCAAAGATCTGTCTAGTTGTTCCTACTACCATTTATTGAAGAGTCTGACTTTTCCCTAGAATTGAGAAGCCATTTTATCATATACTGAATTTCCATATATATTTGAATCATCTTCTAGGTTTCCTTTTCTTCTTCTTTTTTTATTTTTTAAAGTTGTTGATGGATCTTTATTTATTTATTTTTATATAATTTTTTTATTTATATATGACAGCAGAATGCATTACAATTCTTATTACATATATCGAGCACAATTTTTCATATCTCTGATTGTATACATAGTATATTCACACCAATTCGTGTCTTCATACATGTACTTTGGATAGTAATAATCATCACAATCTACCATTATTAATTACCCCATGGCCCCTCCCTTCCCCTCCAACCCCTCTGCCCTATCTAGAGTTCGTCTATTTCTCCCATGCTCCCGCTCCCTATCCCACCATGAATCAGCCTCCTTATATCAAAGAAAACATTCGGTATTTGGTTTCTTGGGATTGGCTAATTTCACTTAGCATTATCTTCTCTAATTTCATCCATTTACCTGCAAATGCCATGATTTTATTCTCTTTTATTGCTAATATTTCATTGTTTGTATATATGCCACGTTTTTTTTATCCATTCATCTATTGAAGGGCATTTAGGTTGGTTCCACAGTATAGCTATTGTGAATTGTGCTGCTATAAACACTGATATAGCTGTATTTCTGTAGTATGCTTAGGAATATAAACAGAGACCCTGCGTATAATAGAAGAAAGGTAGGCCCTAATCTCCATCATGTGGGATTAGGCCCAACTTCCTTAATAAGACTCCTGTGGCACAAGAATTAAAATCAAGAATCAATAAATGGGGGCTGGGGATGTGGCTCAAGCGGTAGCGCGCTTGCCTGGCATATGTGCGGCCCGGGTTCGATCCTCAGCACCACATACAAAGATGTTGTGTCCGCTGAAAACTAGAAAATAAATATTAAAATTCTTTCTCTCCTAAAATAAATATTAAAATTAAAAAAAAAAGAATCAATAAATGGGATGGACTCAAACTAAAAAGCTTCTTCTCAGCAAAAGAAACAATCTGTGAGGTGAATAGAGAGCCTACATCTTGGGAGCAAATCTTTACCCCTCACACATCAGATAGAGCACTAATCACTAGGGTATATAAAGAACTCAAAAAGCTAAACATCAAAAAAACAAATAACCCAATCAATAAATGGGCCAAGGACCTGAAGAGATACTTCTCATAAGATGATGTACAGTCAGTCAACAAATACATAAAAAACTGTTCATCATCACTAGCAATTAGAGAAATGCAAATCAAAACCACTCTAAGATTTCATCTCACACCAGGTGAGACCCAAAGGTCTTTTCTTCTTCTTTCTTTAAATTTTATTTATTTATTTATTTATTTAGTAGTTGTAGATGGACAGAATGCCTTTATTTTATTTGTTAATTTTTTTGCAGTGTTGAGGATTGAACCCAGTGCCTCATGTGTTCTAGGCAAGCGCTTTTCCACTGAGCTACAGCCCCAGCCCTAGATTTATTTTCTTTCTTTCTTTCTTTCTTTTTCTTTATATATATATATATATATATATATATATA
>NW_026000082.1:24894656-24897732 GCF_001458135.2 Marmota marmota marmota | reverse complement strand
ACATATATATATATATATATATATATATATATATATATATATATATATATATATATATATATGGATGTCCTTTGTGTCTTTCAGGAATGCTTTGTTTAGGTTTTATATGTTTCTTGTTACTTGATGAATAAGATTGAACCTTTTTATTTATATTGTAAGTGAAATTTTCATTCTTGATTTTTATGTGATTTTATACCCTGCGACCTTATTACTTCATTCTTCGAATCATATAATTGATTCTCCTGGATTTTAGAAATATACTTTCATATATAATCTGTAAATACAGTTTAACCTCTCCTTTTTTAGTTCTTATGCCACAAATTGTTTTCCATTAATTGTATTGACTAACATCTAAAAGTAAAGTGTTAAATATTGGTGGAAATAGTGTGCTTGCTCCATGTTATAAAAGAGACTGTGAAAGCTTAGAGAAATTTAGTGGCTTAAGATAATAAATGAGTAAGTGGTATAGATTGAATTTCAGATCTTTTTGACTCCTAAAACCTTCATTCTTTTGACTCTGTCATGCTTCCTTCCAAGTCTGCAAACATTTCTTTAAAGGAGACAAGAGTTTTTGCAATTCTTAGCCACTCTCCATTGGGTTGGAGAGGTTAATATTTTGATCTACCAGTTGGCTTAACAAGCATGACTCTTGCCCTCTCCTTTTCTCCAGAGTAAGGTGAATTTTCCCTAGATTTTCAGCTATCTTTCATCTTTTGACCATATTTATTTTCCAGGGTCAAAGAACTTAATACATTTTTCTTATTTGCTTGATAGGAGCTCACTTTGGAAATGACAGACCAACAGGAGAACCTGGATACTCTTGAACACTTGGTCACTGCACTGGGCTCTTGTGGCTTTGCACTGGACCTGTCCCAACACCAGGGTAGGGTACAGAACCTCAAGAGGGACTTTGCAGAGCTACAGAAAACAGTCCAAGAAAGGTGAGGTTGTTTTTTTTTTTTTTTTTGGGCTGTGTGATAAAATGATCTTCTGTTCTCTCCTGCTTTACCAGAAAAGATGGCATCCAGAACTCTGCCACTGAGCATTGGCCAGAAAGTGCCTTTTTAAGGCAAAGTTACACACTCCACTTGATGCTTAATAGTTTTTCTATTTCTAATGAATTCCTTTTCAATAACGGGATAAGTTCCTACTCTAGATGACAGAAAGCCCACGTCCCTGGACCAAATAGAACAAATTCAGGGCAGTAAATGGGAGTATGGCAGAATTTGAAATAAAGAGAAAAATTGTAGTAGACTTCCTAGACATAATTAGGGGCTATATTTGCACTTTCCATGCTTGTTTGAACCACATTAGATCGCTCTTCTGGAGGAGTATCCAGATATTTCTTTCAAGGCAAATAAGGAATTATATGATGAAGGTTGACTGATTTTAGCTCACTATCGAAAAACAAAGATTCCCTATTAGGAAACTTATAGGTATCAGAGCATGAACAAGACTTTTTTTTTTTTTTGTATCAGGGATTGTACTCAGGGGTGCTTAACAGGCAGCCACATCCTCAGCCCTTTCTATGTTTTGTTTTAAGACAAACACTAAGTTGCTTATGGCCTCACTAAATTCCTGAGGCTGGCTTTGAACTTGTGATTCTCATGCATCAGCCTCCTCAGCTTCTAGGATTACAGGCATGTGCCACCGCTCCCAACCATGAACAAGACTTCTTATCTTGGTTTAGCCATATATGTCTTGATCATATATATCTTTAGCCAAATATTATTTTTATTTACTCAGTGACTGCCTTAGTGACTAGAGGAAAGCAGTTGCTCCAACCAATACTAAGCAACAGGTTATGCAGTGAAGGGTTTGAAGACAAAGGCCACGAAAGCTTTGTTTTTCTTCTCCCTTGTTGATGGCCTTCCTTCTCTGTGAGGAACCAAGGTTCTGGGTTTATATCTGACTGGTAGCTGTGGCCATTTTCAAAACCTTCTCCTTGATTTATTTTATTCATAAATATGCTTAACCTAGGGCTAATCACCTAACGTATCTGTGCCTCAGATTCAGTGTTTGAGCTGGGCCTTGAAAGAGTCAAATACCTAAAATATATCAGAGCTAGAATTAATATTCAAAGCCTACATTCTTTCCATTGTATCATAATACCTAAATAGCAGGCTTGCTATAGTTTTTCTCACTTTTACTTCAGCATAGAGTAAGACTAAAGACTTTATTCCCCAGAAGTGTCCACACAAGGGCAACAGATTATGTAGTTTGGTGCTCTCCTACATTATATGTGGTTGTTCAACCAAACTCCCTATGGAACAGATTATGGGAAGAAAGGACCCTTTTAAGTTACTGATGCCTATGGTCCCAGAATGAACCTAGTTTTAGTTTAAGTTGATTTTACAAAGCTCTGTCTGGCAAGTAACAAAATGTCTTTTGTTAACAGAGAGAAAGATGCATCATCTTGCCAGGAGCAGCTGGATGAGTTCCGAAAACTGATAAGGACCTTCCAAAAATGGCTCAAAGAAACCGAAGGGAGTATTCCATCTGCAGAGACCTTCATGAGTGCTAAAGAACTGGAAAAGCTGATTGAACACCTGAAGGTAGGTCTCTAAGAATCCCACCAGACAGTAGTTTAGAAGCTTGTATGAATTGATCTCTAGCTGTGAGGGGAGGCCATATGAGAAATCCAAATTTTCCATATGCATCAGAATAGAAATTCCTCCATTCTCTTTGAGTGATTCCTACTTGCCCTGATCCAGCACTGAGCACCATAACATCTCCTACTTAAAGAAACAAAACCAAACAAATCATCTGGGAATGATATAGTTGCAACTCTTTCTTAGTTGCCTCCCATGCTGTGATGAATTGTAAAAAGACATCATTAAAAAAAAAAAAAATTGGGCCAGGAGCTGTGGGGCATGCTTATAATCCAAGAGGCTTGGAAGGCTGAGGCAGGAGAATTGTGAATTCAAAGCCAGCCTCAGCAACTTAGTGAAGTGTTAAGCAACTCAGTGAGACCCTGTCTCTAAATAAAATACAAAATAGGGCTGGGGATGTGGGTCAGTGGTTGAGTGCCCCTGAGTTCAATCCCCAGTACCAAAAAACAACAACAACAACAAAA
>NW_026000082.1:24861486-24894631 GCF_001458135.2 Marmota marmota marmota | reverse complement strand
TTTTTTTTTTTTTTTTTTTTTTTTTTTTTTTTTTTTTTTTGCCAGTGCTGGGGATAAACCCAGGACATTATATGTACGCCTAGGCCAAGTACTCTACTTCTGAGCTATATCCCTAGCCCAAGGATCCCTTTTGTACCATCTTTGATTCAGAATAAACTGGCCTCTACTTGTACCTCTGAAATATCTCTTCTTTTTGTTGTAATAAGCCAAATTTGCCTGTAAATAACTCTCATATATTCATCCATGTTGTCTTAATAAAGCAGAGTTTATCTTGAGCAGATGATTACTGTCACAGAGAGGTACCAGAAGCATTTCCTGTTGGAATTCCCTAGGAAAGAGGTTTCCCAACTTTCTTGGTCCACAGTGCCCTCAGCATTTTAAGAAACTTTTCATAGTACATCCAGGTCTCCTCCCTAAGAAAACCAAAACAACAACAAAATTCCCAAACAACCTAGTATTTCCACATGCTAAATATTTAGATTCAAACAACTAAATAGTAGTTGTTCGCATGTATCCAACAGATGTCATTGTATTTCCCTCAAAAACTTCTAATATCCTGCTTATAAATGCATAGTTTTGGACTGTGGCCCTTAGAAAACAAGTGGTTAATGGAAGATTTGACAAGCAGTGACCACAGGTTAGTTTGGAGTTAGGCCACTTGAGCTTGCTAGATATTGATATTTCTGTAATTCTGCTTCTACTCTGTAGCTTGGAGTTAAAAGAAAACTGATTTAATGATCAGGGCTTTTCATTGCAGAGCAAGGGGTTGAAGGCTAGAATGGGTACCCACTTTGAAAGAGGTATACTTGTACTGCTATAGCAAGCCATCACATCTCAGAGACTTAGCATGATCTGGTACTTTTGTCTTAGAGCAGATGCTCTTGTTCCTAATGACTTTCTATGAGAGCACAAGCTCTGTCTCAAACCTAAATTTGAAAAATGCAAAGTGTTGCCTATGAGTTTGTGTATTTATGTACATCTCAATATCTAACTCCTTGTTTACCCTCTAGTTATCATTTCTTTTTTGTTCTTTACATACATGTTGCTCACTTTTGTCCACCTGACAAATCTTGTCTTTTACTAGCTTTTCTCTCTCTTGGCAGTTAGATGTGTCTCTTCTTGTGCTCCAAGAGTTGACTGACCATATCTCTGTACTAACATTTATGACATTATAATGTGATGAATAATCTGAGCTCTTGGTTTGGGGAGCTATGTCAATCTTAATTTGTATTCCCAGTGTTTGGCATGGTGCCTGACCTATAGTAAATGCTTAATAAATTGATAAATGAAGCTGGGTACAGTGGCACATGCCCGTAATCCCAGCTACTTGGGAGGCAGAGACAGGAACATCACAAGTTCAGTGCCAGCCTCAGCAACTTAATGAAACTTTGTCTCAAAATAAAAAAGACTGAGAGGTGTAGCCCAGTGGTAACATGTCCCTAGGTTCAATTTCCAGAATGGGATTTTTCTTTCATTGAATGAAATGAATCAGAAGGTCCTGAAAATTCCAGGATAACTTTCTCCCACATCTTTGCTGCCAAGACCAAGATCTTGAAATGGCTGAATATGAGTATGATTTCTTGATGCTTGTCAAAACTTTAGGAAATATATGTAGAACAGGTGTCCCTGTATGAGGAGACCTCTATATGTTACATTGAGCTCTTTTGTTCTTTAAACAGGGTATCCTCATTGATTGGGCAAGTAAGGGAACTCTGGTGGAAGAAATCAATTGCAAAGGCACTTCTTTAGAAAATCTCATCATGGAAATTACAGCACCTGATTCCCAAGCCAAAACAGGTGAGTACAAATTCTTTAAAACATAGTGAATGAATATCATTCTTTGCTCTTGGCCTTTGGCGATAACTTTTTGTTTAATTAATGTCAAAATCAAGGGTGGATCTGAAAACAAAGAGGGTCCGCAAAGCAGTCTTCTCTCAACCTGATCTCTTTCCCTCTTTGCTATATAGCATTTTTTCACTCTGCAAAATTTCTTCTCATGATGGGAAAAGTAATTGGACTAGTTGGGCTACTACCAAATTAATACAGAAAATTTAAAAATAGGATTTTCATTTCAATGATTTCTTTTTCTCTTTTAAACATGTGGATGAGATTGCTATGCATCATCTTTAAGCTCCAGTCACCCTGGATGGATAAAAGCATTATATCCAGGGAGAAGTTTGGTATTTGGGAGTCAGTATTTGTACACCAGAGACAAATACTTGTATTTGCATCTAGATGTATGAATAATCTCTGGCTGTCAAGTCTTTCAAACAGAATTCGCTTGCTGGTTATTAATTGGAATCCATAGGTTTTATGACCAGACTATGATAGTGCACTCCTAAAGTCAATTAAATGCTTAAGAAAAAGTGTACTTTCTTTTATTCTCATGAGAATGGCTACTTTTCTTTAGTACTCTAAAGTTTAAAGATTTATTGGAATTCTCCAGAAGTGACAATATTTCAGAGAACTGGTGTCTTCTACTCTAATACATAAACCTCTAAGTTCAGCAGATTTTAGTGTGTGATTAGATCAGGAGTCTATAAACTTTTGAATAAAGGGCCAGATAGTAAATATTTGCATTTGCAGGCTATCTGCTTTCTGTCACAATTACATACCTCTTGCCATTGTGTCACAAAAGCAGCCATAGACAATATATAAATGAATGGCTGTGGCTGTGTTTCAATAAAATTTTATGTACAGAAACAAAGGCCCAAATTTGGCCAGTGGGCTCTGATTTGATGACTCCTACTTTAGATCAGTCATTTTTCACACTTTTTAAAAGTACTGTAGTTGTTTATGTTTTTCCTGATACTGGGATTGAGCCCAGGACCTTGCACATGCTAGGCAAGAAGTCTACCACAGCTATATCCTCAGCCCAGTCATTTTTGTTTTTTTTTCTTTGTGGGGTTTATTTTTGGTGCTGTGGCATGAACCCAGAGCCTATGCATGCTAGGTACACACTTAACACAGGATCTTTAAAAAAAAAAAAAAACACCTCAACAAATTTTGGTGATGTTGGTTTCCCTTATAAGCTGGAGTATTTATCTATTATGAAATCTATCAATGAGAATATTAAAACTACCTTAATGAATATAAAAATTTTTTAAGGAGGATTATTGGATGATGGCTTCATCACCTGATCTATTTCTAAATTTTGTTTAGGTGTTATATCCAAAAAATATGATTCACAGAGATAATCAATTGCAAATGATCACAGATTTTTCCCCCCAATGCTGGGGCTTGAACCTAGGGCCTTTTGTACATGCTAAGCAAGCACTCTACCACTGACCTATACCCGTAGCCCAATGACAAAAAAATTTTTTTTTTTTCCTTTTTACAGTACTGAGGATCAAACCCAGTGCCTCACACATGCTGGGCAAATGCTGTGCCACTGAGCTATATCCTCAGCCCCTTTTTAAAAAATTTTTTATTGTGAGACAGGGCCTCACTAAGTTGCCTCATCTGGCCTCACACTGTGATCTTCTTGCCTCAGCTTCCTGAATAGTTGGGATTGTAAGTGTATGCCACCACATCTGGTGGCAAATGCTTTTATTTATTTGTTTTATTTATTTATTTTTAAATATTTTCTTAGTTATAGGTGGACATAAGGTCTTTATTTTACTTTATGCGGTGCTGAGGATTAAACCTAGTGCCTCACACATGCTAGACAAGTGCTCTACCGCTGAGCCACAACCCCAGCCTGGCAAATATTTTTAAAAGTTCACTTTACAATCTCAGAATACTGTTTTTGTTTTATTGTTGTTGGATTTTTTTTCCCCTTATGGCAGGACTGGGGATGGAACTTAGGACCTTGCACATGTGAGGCAAAAATGCTCTACCACTGCACCACACTGGGGATGGGGCTTTAGAATTCTATTTGATCAAACTGAACTGAGAACTTAAAAGTGATGTATTAAGAAATTCTTGTTGCACAGTTAAGCTGCTAAGAATATTTGATGAGGGCTCACATTCTCAAACATAGGAAACACCTAAAACTGACATTGAGGACAAAAACTGCCTGTAAGCTGACATTTTTCTGACCTGAATGTTAAGAATTCCATTATTACACAATTCTGACCTCATGAGACTTTGCTCATTTTGACATACCTCAAAACTTTTATTCATTTCACTTAATGCATTACACATCTACTGTAGCTATTTTTCTTTGTACAGTACTAGACAGAAGTTTTCTGTAAAGCCCTTTCCAGTCAAAGATACTGAAAAAGAAACTTAAATAAGGAGCTGGGGTTGTGTCTCAGTGGTAGAGCACTTGCCTGGCATGTGTGAGGCACTGGGTTCGATTCTTAGCACCACGTATAAATAAATGAACAAAATAAAGGTCCATTTAAAAAAAATAAAGAAATCTCTTTTAAAAAAAAAGAAAGAAACTTAAATAAAACTTCACACAGAGGTGGCAAGATCTGTTTATTTGCCCATAAAAAGCAGCATAAGGGCTGGGGTTATGGCCTAGTGGTGGAGCACTTGCCTAGCATGTGTGAGGCACTGGGTTCAATTCTGGGTTCAGCAACACATATGAATAGATGAATAGAATTAACATCCATCGACAATTTAAAAAAAATTTTTTTTAAAAAGCATAAATTGGTAGTAGGGCTGGACACAGTGATACATGCCTATAATCCCTGCAGCTCAGGGATCATGAGGCAGAAGGATCATGAGTTCAAAACCAGCCACAGGGCTGGGGTTGTGGCTCAGTGGTAGAGCACTTGCCTAGCAATGTGTGAGGTACTGGGCTCAATCCCCAGCACCACACAAAATAAAGGTATTGTGTCCATCTACAACTAAAAAAAAAAAAGTTAAACCAGGCTCAGCAACTTAGTGAGGTGCTAAGCAACTCAGTGAGACCCTGTCTCTAAATAAAATACAAAATAGGGCTGAGGATATAACTCAGTGGTTGAGTGCCTCTGAGTTCAATCCCTGGTAACTGCCCCGCCCCCAAAAGAAAAATTGGTTGTAGGTAGTAAATTAAGATGTTAGCCAATCCCAAAAAAACAAATGCCGAATGTTTTCTCTGTCTTTTGGGTTTTAAAGTGCTTTCACCTATGTTATCTCATGGTGTCTTTCCAATAACAGCATGATTGTTGACAGGCTAGGTAATGTTATCTTCTTATCCTAGAGAAGAACCTGAGGTCTATTTGTAGATCGAGGCTTACATACTGAATTAGGGACAGTCTTGGTTAGGACCTTTTCTCCTAATTACTAGTCCAGTTTGCCTTTTGTCATCACTATGTTGTAATGGAAAGTAATTTTTCTGTTTGATCCATTTTTTAATTGAAAATACATTAACATTTTGAAGTTTTATAATTACCATCGTAACTATTTTTTAAATTATATTTTAGCTTTTTGCATAGTGTAATCAGTGCAGTGCACCTAAGAATTTTATTCTGTCCTTACACTCCACCCCCTTTTCTTTTTTTGTAGTGTTGGGGATCAGACCCAGGGCCTTGCGCATGCTAGGCAAATGCTTTACCGCTAACTGCATCCCCAGCCCCATTCTGTCCTTTCACTAGAATGCTATATAATGACTGTTCTTAGGTTCTGTATAATTTCATAACCTGGTTTTCACTTAACTTGGGAAGCTCCTCTGAAATATAGGGGACTAAAATGGGGAGAATGTAGGTGAAATGGTGATAATTAGAAACAGAACCAAAGGCCCAAAGCAGAATTTATGGGAATATTTATGAGCCACATTTATCAGCACTTTATATTTCTGTTTTCTAGTAAGGGAAGGGGAGCCAGAAGAAGTTATGAAAGAAAAATCAGGCAATCTTTCATGAATACCAACATAAAGGGGCTCACATTTATGTCTTTACTACTAAATGGAGTGCTTTTAAAATTTGTTCTATTATTTATTTTTATTATAATAAAAGATATTGATATTAAAGGTGACTCTCTTTGGGTTTGTTATAGATTCACATTCTAAAATGTGGCAGATACCATTCATTCTAAAGACTTAATAATTTCACAGTACTTGTGTCACAAAAATTAGAGAAGAGTCCAAAGAATTCAAGTTAGAGGTTTAAGAAGAATTGGAATTTCCTATAGAAAGGATTAAGAATCATTACCACTTAAGAGCTGAAATACCTCAAGTAACACTTTATTGCCTGGCAGCTAAAATGATTTGTCTCTTTCCATGAGTATGTTGTCTTGTGCTGTGTTAACTTCCTGATGCCCAAGCTTAAAGTGAATGCCAAAGAACAAATTCAGTGCCTTTATGTATTCCTAACACGTTGGTCTTGCCCTGTTTGTCTCCCTGTCCTTCTGCTCAGGTTCCATACTGCCCTCTGTAGGAAGCTCTGTAGGCAGTGTAAACGGATACCACACCTGCAAAGGTGAGAATGCCATTTCAACAGTGCCTGCCTCTTTGTTGGGTGTGTTAGGACAGTGTTCATGTTTGCATCTGTGTTTGTTTCAATATATGTGCAACTGCTGCCAGTTGGGGCATGAGGGTGAAAACCTGGGGAGGAGCAGCTGACTCTGGGCTAACTGGGTTGGCAGCCCTATATCTAAAGGGTACTGAGAAAATAAACAGAACTATCAGATAAGGCCAATGAGGAAAGACCTTGTAGAAAACACATGTGAATCTTTGAATTATAAAGAAGCTATTCTAGAGGTAATCTCTAGTGTAGTGTTTAACCTCCCAGCTAGGTAACCTCTCTAGTTTGGAGAAGGGGGAACAAAAGAATGCTCCAAGTCCATTAATTCCTCTGGTATTGTAAGGCTGATTTCTTACTTTTAACTCCCCTTAATTCTGTTGTAAATCAGAAAGCATGAGAACTCTTTTGCTTTGTGTATTTAAATAAGAATTTTTTGTGATCTAGGAGGAAGATACTCACTAGTTCACTAGGAGGAGTAGGAAAGATGCTTAATCCTAACAGATAATTTAGGAGTGAGAAACCAAGGGGAGAGCCATTCCCAGTCTGATTTCTGTTTCTGTGATACTAGATCTGACGGAGATACAGTGTGACTTGTCAGATGTAAACTTGAAGTATGAGAAACTAGGTGGAGTACTTCGGGAACGCCAGGAAAGCCTTCAAGCTGTCCTCAGCAGAATGGAGGAAGTTCAGAAAGAGGCACGCTCAGTGCTGCAGTGGCTAGAATCAAAAGAGGAGGTCCTGAAAGCCATGGATGCCTCTTTGTCTCCAACCAAGACAGAAACAGTGAAGGCACAAGCTGAATCTAATAAGGTATTGTGTTTACATTAGTTGCATCCCAACACTAAGAGGCATACTCTGCTGCACCTGTTTCTTTCCCTAGCCCAGGGACCTAAGAGTGAGATATGGCCAACCTCCCAGGCTGCGATAAACATTATATTTGACTTCCAAATGTTTAACATGCCCAACCTCTCCCAGAGAATTTTTTTTACCTGTGAAATTAAAAGTTATTATAAATTAGATTCAGAAACAAAATTAAAAGTTGTTATAAATTAGATTCAGAAACAAAACCAGTTTGCAGAAAGAGACTAGACTTCCCCCAAAGTATTAGCACATTGAAAAAGGGATTACTTAAAGATGTTTTATGTGATGCTACAAGAGAGCTAAACCATTCTCTGAAGCACTTTTCCAACTCTTAGAGGGACCTAAAAAACTGATTACAGGGTTGGGGTTGTGGCTCAGCGGTAGAACTCTCCCCTAGCATACGTGAGGCGCTGGTTTCAATCCTCAACACCATATAAAATAAAAAATAAAGACACTGTGTCTACCTATAACTAAAAATAAATGAATAAATAAATATTAAACAAAAAACAAAAAAACTGATTACAGTGCTTTCTTAAAACTGCAGGTGGTACCAGAAAATAATGCTCCAGTTGAACATTACATATCATTGCTAACTAATGAAATGTAGTCGTCATCACATCTTGGCACTTTTAGCTAATAAGAAGTGATAATTACTACTTACTGAGTTTCTTTGATGTACTTAAATAAACTTAAATCCTGCTATCTAGAATTTTTTTTTTTTTTTTAAATACTGGGACTTGAACCGAAAGATGCTTAACCACTGAGCAACATCCCCAGCCCTTTTTATTTTTTATTTTGAGACAGAGTCTCACCAAATTGCTTAGGACCTTGCTAAATTGCTGAGGCTGGCCTCAAACTTATTATCCTCCTGCCTCAGCCTCCTGAGTCACTGGGATTATAGGCATGTGCTCTCATTGCCCTCCTCTACCGCCCTGACTTTATTTTAAAGTAAATATTGAAAGATTAAGTACTATTGGGCATGGTGGTCCATACCTGTAATTCCAGTGGCTCAGGAGGCTGAGGCAGGAGAAATATGAGTTCAAAGCTAGCAATAGCAAAAGCAAGGTATTAAGCAACTCAGTGAGACCCTGTCTCTAAATAAAATACAAAATAGGACTGGGGATGTGGGTTAGTGGTTTACTGCCTAGTACCAATCCCTAGTACCAAAAACAAAAAACAAAAAAAAACCCCACAAATCAAGTCTGGATAGAATCAGAGAAGATCTTTCTGCCCAAATAAATAAATAAATAAAATCATCAGAGAAGAGACTATAATTGCCACCCAGTCAATCTTCTATTCTAATCACAACTTTGTTTCCTGTCTAGAATCTGATGGTATGTGTGATATTTCTCTTAGGCCTTCCTAGCTGAATTGGAACAGAATTCTCCAAAGGTCCAAGAAGTGAAGCAAGCTTTAGCTGAATTACTGATGACGTATCCCAACTCACAAGAAGCAGAAAATTGGAAGAAAATTGAAGAAGAGCTCAGTATGTTGTCACAGGGTTGTTTCACATTCACTAAATTGCTTGTGTCTAAAGCAAACAGAATTTCAGCACATCCTATAAAGTAGGAATTAATTTTAATTAATTTTTGTAAACAAGAGGCCCATGCAGTGTCAGAGAATGAATCTGAATAGGGAAAAGTTTTAGAAATTCTATTCAGAGTTGGAATTGTGGCTTTCTAGGGCAGTCAAATTGGTAGTCTACTCTCATCAAAAACTAAAGAGACCACTGAAGATAGGAAATCTACATATTCAACATCATGAATAATAATATATGTTCATAACATAAATCGTAAATAGTATAAATGAATATTGGCATGAAAATGTTTATTATACAGTAAATTTTAAGCAGGCAATAAAATAATATATGCAGCATATTTTGCATATGTGTATGGTTTTGTGCAATTTTATTACATGTAGTTTCATGTAACCACTACCCCAATGAAAATACACAATTGTTTGTATTTCTTTAGTTAAAATTTTTAAAGGGTTATTTTTTTATTTTAAAAAATGTTAAATAATACTCCTGGGGTCATTTCTTGTAATATATTAGGAATTTAATTTAGGGATCGTATCAGTTACTGATGATAGTAAAGATCTATATTATCTCATTTCTTCTCTACAGATTCCCGATGGGAAAGGGCCACTGAGGTGACTGTGACTCGGCAAAAGCAGCTAGAGGAATCTGCAAGCCATCTGGCCTGCTTCCAGGCTGCAGAATCCCAGCTCCGGCCCTGGCTAATGGAAAAGGAACTGATGATGGGAGTCCTGGGCCCCTTGTCTATTGACCCTAATATGTTGAATGCACAAAAGCAGCAGGTCCAGGTAAGCAGTGTAGCTTAATGCTTTAGAGCACGGAAATTTGAGCCATGTGAATTTGGGTTTGAATCCTGCTCCCAGCAAGAAAATTTCATATGACCCTGTACAAGTCACTTAACTTCTCAGTGTTTTCCTCAATACTTTTTTTCCTAGTACTGGGGATTGAACCCAAGGTCACTTTAATACTGAACTACATCCCCAACTCTTTTTATTTTTTATTTTGAAACAAAGTATCATTAAGTTCCCCAGGCTGGCCTCAAACTTGCGATCCTCCTGCCTCAGCCACTAGAGTCATTGGGATTATAAGCATGGGCAACCAGCCTGGTACTTTTCCTCAATTTTAATGAGATGCTTATGAAGTGTTTATCATAGTAAATAGTCAATAACTATTATTAATATCATTAATAGAGGCAGTAAGAGGTAGATACAAGAATGAAAAAACGTTTCCTGGTGAAATTATAGAATAATTTATTTTTAATCCTCAATGGTAGTAATCCATATTACTTAATATAATATATCTGCTGGTTTTAAAGATTTTTTACTGGCCAAACCTCAAAAAAGTTGATTTATATTATGCCTAACATTATAGAATTTAGGTTGATCAAAATCATGTCACTTCCAATGAAACTCTGCCTAGAATTTTTTCCTAGTTCTACTTCTTCCCCAAATTCTTATATTTCTTCTCCCCTCCCACCAGGTTACCTAAAACTAAGAGTACTTTCTGAAGGAAACTTTTTGGGCTCTGCATTCAAATAATTTTTGAGCCCTGGTTAATCTACTTACAAATATTTTTCTAATTCAGTGGTTTTCAAGGTTTTTGTTCTCAAACTCTTTTATACTCTTAAAAGTTATTGAGGATTGCCAGGCGCGGTGGCACATGCCTGTAATCCCAGCAGCTTGGAGGCTGAGACAGGAGAATTGCGTGTTCAGAGCCAGCCTCAGCAAAAGCAAAGCACTAAGCAACTCAGTGAGACCCTGTCTCTAAATAAAATACAAAATAGGGCTGGGGATATGGCTCAGTGGTTGAGTACCCCTGAGTTCAATCCCTGGTACCAAAAAAAAAAAAAAATAGATATTGAGGATCTATAGAGTTTGTATTTTATCTATTGATATTTAATTTACTGTATTAAAATAGTAATTTTTAAAATATATATTCATTTAAAAATAGCAATGATAAAACCATCACATTAACATACGTAACATGTTCAGTCTGTTGTAATATTAGACATCAGGTAGTCTCTGAGAAATTTTTTTTTTTTTTTTAATTTTTTATTGTGGGTTGTTCAAAACATTACAAATTTCTTGACATATCATATTCCACACTTTGATTCAAGTGGGTTATGAACTCCCACCTTCACCCCATACTCTGAGAAATTTTATTGAACATTTATGACAGTTAACATCTTAGTATTATTATGAAAATAGGTTTGACCTTGTAGAATTCTTGGGGTTTTTTTTTTTTTTTTGTACCGGGGGATTGAACCCAGGCATGCTTAACCACTGAGCCACATCTTCAGCCCTTTTTTATATTTTATCTAGAGATAGGGTCTCACTGAGTTGCTGAGGCTGGATTTGAACTCGAAATCCTTCTGCCTCAGCCTCCCGGGTTTCTGGGATTATAGGTGTGGGTCACCACACCTGGCTTGTGGACTTCTTGAAAGGGCCTAGGCATTGCTGGGGTCCCTGATCCGTATTCTGATTTTTTTATCCATCCTGTCATAGGCTTGCTCTCTGGACTATAACATAAGAAGAGCCTCCTAATGGGCTTTCCCTCCATCCCACCACTGGTTACCAAATTATCTCCTTAAATCACATATCTGGGGATATTAAAATGCTCAGTGACTCTTGGCTGGCTATTAAACAAAATCCAAATAACTAGGCTTTCGTAGTCTGGCCCCAGCTTGTCTAGTTTGTCATTTCCAGCTCCATCCTCATATGCCCAGTCTTATACCTACACCAGATAATTTTCTCAAACATGTCACACCCAGATGGCTCTGTGCCTTTGCTAGGCCTTCCCCTGGAGGACCCTTCACCAGCCTCTCTGTTCTGCTTGGGAAATTCCTATTCACTATGTGACCAAGGCTGGTCTCAAATTTAATCCTCCTGTCCTGAGTTGCTGGATTATAGGTGTTCCTGTTTATTCTTTTGTTTTTTAGAAATTATCTAGTTTTGTTTATTTATTTTTATGTGGTGCTGAGGATTGAATCCAGTGCCACACACATGCTAGGCAAGTGCACTACCACTGAGCCACAACCCCAGCCCCTGTTCATTCTTTATTGTCACTTATGGAACATCTCATTCTTCCTTTTGTCATGACTAGTCTTAATCACTCTTACTCTGTGCTTTCATAGCAATTTGTTATATTATGCCAATGTTTTTATCATTTTTTAATTTTACTGCATTTTATTAGTTTATTTTGTGGGGGCAGGTACTGGGGATTGAATTCAGGGGCACATAACCACTGAGCCACATCTCCAGCCCTATTTTGTATTTTATTTAGAGACAGGGTTTCAGTGAGTTGCTTAGTGCCTCACTGTTGGTAAGACTGGCTTTGAACTCGTTATCCTCCTGCTTCAACCTCCCAAGCTGCTAGGATTAGTTTATTCTTTACATATTTGTTTTTCTTGATCATGTCTTATTTTTGTATTTTGTAAATGCTGAGTGCTTTCCACAAATTATCTCACCAGCCATGTTAAATATTTTGCTATCCCCATCTTACTAGTAAGGAAGCTGAGATTCAAAGAATTTCTAAAAACTCACCTAAACTTATACAGCTGGTGAGTTTAGAGAGTCAGGATTTGAACTCAGGCACTCTGGCACCAGAGCCTGTAATCCTAATATCTTTTCTGAGATGGGTAGAGGATAGAAAACAAATTAGAAGACATGTGCCTTGCTTTATAGAACCCTTTATCTAATTTTGCTACGTTGTAATATATAGATCACAGGTACTGTAGGAATTCCAGTAAAGAAACCAAAAAAAGCAGTGGCATTGAAAGTAGAAATGGCAAGCCCAACCAGTAATATAGTAGGTCTGGGACCCACTATTCCAGACTCCAGATTCAGAGGACTGGTATTTGCATGGCAAAGCTGATAAACACCAGTCTGGTTTCCTAGCCCAGGCCGACCTTAGTAAAACAGAGTAGGACAAATAAGGGAAAAAAATAAAATAATGCAATCAATGATCCTTTCAAAATATTTATTTATGAAGCAGTTGTTAAAAGTAATACTGCCTCAGCCCGTTACATTAAAACAGTAATTTTTGCCAGGTGTGGTGGCACATGCCTTTAATCCTATCCACTCAAGAAGCTGAGGCAGAAGGACTGCAAATTTGAGTCCAGCCTCAGCAAATTAGTGAGAACTTGTCTCAAAATAAAATAAATAGGGAAATTTTTAAAAGGATTAAGAATGTAGCCCAGTGGTAAAGTGCCCCTGGGTTCAATCCCTAGTACACCTTCCCTCAAAACAAAACAGTAATTGTGACTGGCTTAAAAAAATAATAATGATAGCCTGGTCCTTATTTTCTGGCTTATTTTTAGAAGGGGCTATCACAATCCAGAATCAGTTTTTGTTTTGACACTGCTTTTAGGTGTTTTCTCTGTCTAAACATCTTGATGTCATTTCTGTTTTAGTTTATGCTGAAAGAATTTGAAACACGCAAGCAACAGCACGAGCAGCTGAATGAGGCAGCTCAGGGCATACTAACAGGTCCTGGAGATGTATCTCCATCTACCAGCCAAGTACAGAAAGAACTCCAAAGCATCAATCAGAAGTGGGTTGAGCTGACTGACAAACTCAATTCCCGTTCCAGCCAAATTGACCAAGCTATTGTTAAAAGCACCCAGTACCAAGAACTGCTCCAGGACTTATCAGAAAAAGTGAAGGCAGTTGGACAGCGACTGAGTGGCCAGTCAGCCATCAGCACCCAACCTGAGGCTGTAAAGCAACAATTGGAGGAGACCAGTGAGATTCGATCTGACTTGGAACAATTAGACAATGAGATAAAGGAGGCTCAAACACTGTGTGATGAACTCTCTGTGCTCATTGGTGAGCAGTACCTCAAGGATGAGCTGAAGAAGCGTTTGGAGACAGTCACCCTGCCACTCCAAGGCTTAGAAGACCTTGCAGGTGAGTTAGGGTGAGGAACATACTCTTGCCATTATTAGTGGCAACAGAAAAAAGGAATGGCTTAGTAGTAGATCCAAGAATCTAAAATGACTTGGAGTAGCTCTTGGATTCAGAATAGTGTTAACCTGTTCCTTCTTCCAGTGACAGTGAGAACTGCTGTGGTTATTGCACACTGAACTCTGGCAGTATCTGGAACTTTACATAGCACAGTCCTAGAGATAAAAACTCTGATTCAAAGTCAGCCAACAGGTAGCCTCTCATGCCCATAGATGTACTAATAGGTAGAGTTACTTGCACACTTTCACTGATACTCACTTCTTTTCTTTATATTACAGGTACACACATACTTGAGCTCATACCCTATATATGCAAAGTGAAAATGTACTCTGGACTTCTTATGATGACCTTACATAAGACAAATTTTATCATTGATTTATTGCCTCTTTTTCTGTAAATTTTTATGACTTTCAGTTTCCACTAGCTTAGAAGTAATCAAGTCACCTTACAAAGTTGATCTTAAATAAGATATAGTGTGTGAAGGAGCCTAACTGTATGTCTTTTTTATGGTAGATTCTCAATTAACCTTTGTTTCCCTTACCTTAAGATTAGACCGTTTACTCTCAACAAACATTTTTAATGCCATGTTCAGGCTTGATTGATTTCAGTTTTGTTTTCTCATTTCAGCCGATCGCATGAACAGACTCCAGTCAGCTCTTGCCAGCACCCAGCAGTTCCAGCAAATGTTTGATGAGTTGAAGACCTGGTTGGATGACAAACAAAGCCAGCAAGCAAAAAGCTGCCCAATTTCTGCAAAACTGGAGCAGCTACAGTCTCAACTACAGGAGAATGAAGAGTTTCAGAAAAGCCTTAATCAACACAGTGGTTCCTATGAAGTGATTGTGGCCGAGGGGGAATCTCTGCTGCTTTCTGTACCCCCTGGAGAAGAGAAAAGGACTTTACAAAACCAGTTGGTTGAACTCAAAAGCCACTGGGAAGAGCTTAGCAAAAAAACTGCAGACAGACAATCCAGGCTCAAGGACTGTATGCAGAAAGCTCAGAAGTATCAGTGGCATGTGGAAGACCTTGTGCCATGGATAGAAGATTGTAAAGCCAAGATGTCTGAATTGCAGGTCACTCTGGATCCAGTGCAACTAGAATCCAGTCTCTTGAGAGCAAAGGCTATGCTGAGTGAGGTGGAAAAGCGCCGCTCCCTGCTGGAAATACTGAATAGTGCTGCTGACATTCTGATTAACTTTTCAGAAACCGATGAGGATGGTATCCGGGATGAGAAGGCTGAGATCAACCAGAATATGGATGCCATTACAGAAGAGCTGCAGGCCAAAACTGGGTTGCTTGAAGAAATGACTCAGAGGCTCAAGGAGTTTCAGGAAAGCTTTAAGAATATTGAAAGAAAGGTTGAAGGAGCCAAACACCAACTTGAAATCTTTGATGCTCTGGGCTCTCAAGCCTGTAGCAACAAGAACCTGGAGAAGCTAAGAGCTCAACAGGAAGTGCTGCAGGCACTGGAGCCTCAAGTGGACTATCTGAGGAATTTCACTCAGGGGCTGGTAGAAGATGCCCCAAATGGATCTGATGTGTCCCAACTTCTACATCAAGCTGAGGTCACTCAGCAAGAGTTCCTAGAAGTGAAACAGAGAGTGAACAGTGGTTGCATGACAATGGAAAACAAGCTGGAGGGCATTGGCCAGTTTCACTGCCGAGTCCGAGAGATGTTTTCTCAGTTGGCAGACCTGGATGATGAGCTAGATGGCATGGGTGCTATTGGCAGAGACACGGATAGCCTCCAATCCCAAATTGAGGATGTACGGCTATTTCTGAACAAAATCCAGTCCCTCAAGTTTGACATAGAGGCCTCTGAAGCAGAGTGCCGACAAATGCTAGAAGAAGAGGGGACTCTGGACTTGTTAGGTCTCAAGAGGGAGCTGGAAGCCCTGAACAAACAGTGTGGCAAACTGACAGAGAGGGGGAAAGCTCGCCAAGAACAGCTGGAGCTAACATTGGGTCGAGTAGAGGACTTCTATAGAAAATTGAAAGTACTTAATGATGCAACCACAGCAGCGGAGGAGGGAGAGGCACTCCAGTGGATAGTGGGGACTGAAGTGGATGTCATCAACCAACAATTAGCAGATTTTAAAGTAAGTCTCACCCTTATTTTTTTTTTCTTTTTCTATCTAATACATATATTTCCTTGCTTGTAACTTCAATTCTAGCTGAGTGAGACAGTTCTATTGTCTCATTTGCATTACTGCCAAAGTACGCTGAAGACTGAACAGTCTCTTGGACTTCTATGGAGACTGTTTTGAACATGTTTCTATTGTGGTTTGTTTCAGTTTTTATAACAAAGTAAGGATATAGAAAGAAATATATAAGTCTTAATTCTTATGCTAAGAATCTCCTCTTAGGAGTTCTTGAGATGCCAAATTAATTGTTTTGGTAACTGCAGTGAAGGTATCTTCTGGTACCTATTTTTCAAATTGAGCTATGAGAAACCATAAGATGGACAAGGGCTCGTTTTCTAAAGTGTTGATTTTACACAGATTTCAGGGGAAAGTATTGATGTATTCTGGAATAAGATGTAAAATTCTCATGAATTGAAGTGAATGAGATGTGACACTTCAAAGAAATTTCCCATTTAACAGAAAGCAGCTTAAAAATATAGCTCAGGCTCCTCAAGAGTACACGTTCTTTGCCTGTAGGAGGTTTGAGAAATACTACCTTAATCACAGAAATATTTTAGTTCTTTACCTGAGTCAAAATTTCTAGCCCTGAGATTTAAATTTAAACAACAGGTCAGGCTCAGTAGCACACAAATGTAATCCCAGCTATTGAGGAGGTTAAAGCAGGGGAATCACAGGTTTGGCCAGCCTTGGCCGCTTAGTGAGACCCTGCTAAAAAATAAAAAGGGCTGGGGTTGTAACTCAGTGTGAAGAGTCCCCCTGGGTTTAATCTCCAATACCACTAAATCAATAAACAAATAAATAAAGCACAGTGATTAGACAGCTGGACCCCAAAGTGTCGATCTGCTGGCCAAGGGCCTGCCCGTCTAGACTAATAACTCTTAAGCCTTTTTTTTTTTTTTTGTACCACGGATCGAATTCGGGGGCACTCAACCAACTGAGCCACATCTCCAGCCCTATTTTGTATTTTATTTAGAGACATGGTCTCACTGAGTTGCTTAGCACCTCACCGTTGCTGAGGCTGGCTTTGAACTCAAAACCTTACTGTCTCAGCCTCCTGAGCCACTGGGATTACAGGCAGGCACCACTGCACTGGGCAACTCTTGAGCCTTTTGCCCAAGAGTTTCCTTTGTTATTAATACTTAAAAATGTCTCACTCAGCCACTGTGTCTTTCATGGTACATGGAATAGATTTAGAAAGGATACTCTCAACAGTTTGTTCCAGCAGCTTAACCCCTGAGCCACATCCCCAGCCCTTTTTATTTTGAAACAGGGTCCTGCTAAGCTGCTTAGGGCCTCACTAAGTTGGTGAGGCTGGTTTTGAACTCATGATCCTCCTGGCCCAGCCTCCAAAGATGCTGGATATACAACCACTGTGCTTGGCTAGAATTCTTCTCTTTTAGAATGTATAAAGAGGGGATGTTGACATCAGGTCTGAGCCACATGTTTCCTGGAAGGGACTTTGTAGACAAAATTGAAGTGCAAAAAGGTGACTGTTTCACAAAGGCCCCACTAGGAGCTTAAGGGACATTCTGTATGAAATGGGACACTAGTTGAAGGCCCCCTTATCACATTTGGAGATAGTACAGTTTGAAGCAACAGAAGTCATCCTATTTGATTTCTTGGAGCACCCTGATAAGAAAGAATAAATAGATAAAATTCAAGCCCATAAGGCAATGCTTATTCCTTTTCAAAACACCCACACCTCTTCTCTGGTAGCAGTGTGGCCTTCCCTCTGTCATCTTGCATGCTTTTCTTTCCTTTTCTGCTGTAAGCTCCTGGAGAGCAGAGACTCTTCTGCAGATATGTGTCTGTTATCCAGTTGACCTGGCTGGGTTACTGGAATTAATAGTCTAATTAACTAAATAAATTTTTTAGACAACTGAAGCTTATCCCTGTAGGTTCAAAAATAGTCTCATTTAACCAGATTCTAATTTATGTAGAAATTATTTTAAATTTTGTTTGACTAATTTTCACAATACTGTATTGTAAGTTTTTCTTAATGAGTACAAGTTAATGTTAAAAATATTGTGCAGTTCTCCCCTATGAACATATTCTCAAGGCTATTAGAGAGGTTTGGGGCTGCTTTGTGTTTCTAAATTGCTGTGCAATTTGAGAAATATGTTGAAGTGCTTGTTTGGGGCCTCTGCAGTGTTAAACTGTTCAGATTGGCTATACGTACAGGTGCATAGTGAGGAGGTAATTTCTGTTTTTTTCCCCCAAGACTTATTCTTAGAAATCAAGAATAAAGTATTTTTTCCCGTGATGGCAAGTATTACAGTTGGCTCTGTGCATCTGCAGGTTCAACCAATCATGTATTAAAAATATTTCAGGGGGGGTGGAATAATAAAAAATAGCAATGCAAAATAATACAGAGTTAAATAATACAAATTTTAAAACAATATTGTATAACAATTTGCATAGCATTTACTTTGTATTAGGTATTATAGTAATCATCCAGAGATGATTTACAGCTATAGGAAGATGCAATTACTATTCATTTTATATAAGGAACCTGAGCACGCATGGATTTTGGTATCTGGGGGCACAAAGGATCCTGGAACCATTGCCCCAATGATACCAAGTGTATTACTGCTATTGCTTTGCTCTGCCATTACTGGGTCTGCCTGTAGCAGTCTATCCCCTCTTTTCTAATAATTAGTGAGCTAGAAAATGAAGTAAATAAGGCTGTTGAAATTTTATTAACTATGAGGTAGACCTCCTGGTGCTCAGGAGCTCAGTAGCTGCTTAGTTGCTTGTCACAGCCAACTCAGTTCATTGGTTTCTAAGAATAAGCCTCCTACCATGAATACCATGGATATGAAGGCTGGGACCAGTCAGCCAGGCACTGGCAGAGTGTGCAGTAGACTGGTGTTGACAACCCTGTTATGACCCATCATTAAGTCAATAGCTAGTTACTATTAAATGATTAGGGGGCTCAGTGGTAGAGCGCTACCTAGCATGTGCAAGGCACTGGGTTCCATCCTCAGCACCACATAAAAATGAATAAATAAAGGGGTTAAAAAAATCAGTATCCTTCCAAGAGCTGATGTGCAAATCAGAAGTTCTGCTTTACCAGTCTACCTTTAGGGAGGTCAAAAGTTTGGTGAAGTTTTTGCCTCCTCCCAGCAAAGGTCTTTGGTCTGGAGGGGAGGGGAATATTCCTGGCTGATCTGCTGAACTCATGGGAAGTGAAAACAATGAGAGGGGAAAACTGTGTCAGTTCCACAGCCCCCTAGAGGCTATAAAAAGGGAAGATCTTGGACCCATTCTGAGGACTGAGTCATTTTCATGTTGTGAACGTCAAGTTCCTGGGTTAACGTGATGTAGTCCAGCAGTAGACCAGACTCATGACTCTTCTTTTGGATTCAAGAACCATCCCCCCCCAAATGACAATAAATATTTAAAAACAACATTAAGTTTTCAGCTCTTCTCCTCCTCCTCCTCCTCAATGGGATCATACTCTCAACACAAGAATCTGCATAAGGGAATAGTATATGGATATGTGAGACAGAAACACAGGCTCTGCTTTGACCTAGCTAACTCCACTGGGAATGGTCAAAACACAAGGACTAGTCAGATCTGTGGAGAACTTCCAGGCTTGCTTGGAGCTGTGCAATAGGGCTGATAAATCCATGCAGCTGTATTTAGTCTATGGGAAAAAAAAAATTTTCCTCCTTAAGTGAACACAGAAAAACTAAAAGTCATTCCTAGGAAAGGCTTTCCCTTGGTTCCTCTGAATAATTTATAGAATCTGGTCAAGCAATAGAACCTCTCAGATGGGAATGAGAAAGAGTTCTTTCCACTCTAAAAAGGCAAAGACCTCAATCTTCCTGAGTTAGGGCCTTTACTGGGTTCAGCTCTCAGTTGAAAGTAGAAAGGAAAAAGCCTTTCCAGAAATCATAAGGAAAGTAAGTAGCATGTATTCAGAAAATTGGAAGAAAAGACTAAATAATCTCTTTAGGAAATTCCATTTCCTAAATGAGTCTCTGATTATTGAGGAAATCAAATTGTATGTGCCTAACAGGAGACTAACAAGAAAGGAGGGACCCTTACATCACTGAAGCTTGAGCAAAAGAATTCCCCCAGTATGACATTAGTGGGAAGGGTAGAAAGAAATCTATTAGTTCTTACAATAGCTAGAGGCTTTCCTCATTCTGAAATTCCCTGGGTAGATTTTACTTGTTAAGAATTGAGATTGGGCTGAGGTTGTAGCTCAGTGATAGAGTGCTTGATTCTTGGCACCACATAAAAATAAAGATATTGTGTCCATCAACAACTAAAAAATTAAAAAAAAAAAAAGAATTGAGATTATTCTGAGTCTTAACTCTTTCCCTCCCTTGCACCTCTGCTACTCCACGGGAACCATGTTGACTTCTTAGTCAGAAAGGATGTGGGTGGTACTTTTAGCATCATATTGTCAAGCAGCATCAAGAAGCCTGGCATGTGGTGGCACTTTCCGGTAATCCCAGCTACTGGGGATGCTAAGGCAGGAGAATGACAAGTTCCAGGCCAACTTGGGGAATTTAGTGAGATCCTGTTTCAAAATAAAATTTTTTAAAAAGGGCCTAGAATGTAGCTCAGTGGTACAGCAACCCTGGGTTCATTTAAAAGAAAGAAGGGCAGGGAAGGTGGAGGAGGGTAGTCACAGAAAGAAAAGAAAAAAGAGAGAAACATGGATGAATTGGGCTGCTGGGATATAGGTGTGGTAGTAGGCTTCCCTTGGACTATTCCACTCCTAATTCAGGCCAGCAGAGCTCAAGGTCAGGGACTCAATACACTGCAGCTTTTATCTGGGGGAGCTAGATACCCTAGTCTGAGACCAGAACAAGAAAAGTCCCTAAGCTGGGTATGTTGGCAAATATCTTTAATCCTAGCTACTTGGGAGGCTAAGGCAGTAGGATCTCAAGTCAAGGCTTGCCTCTGTGAAATTTAGTGAATCTTGTCTCAAAAAGGGCTAGAGATGTAGCTCAGAGCATGAGGTGCTGAGTTCAATGTCCAGTACACTGAAAAATAAGATTAATTAAATAAATTATTTTTAAAGTCTTTTAAGTCTCTTAATTTAGCTGGGCATGGTGGCACACACCTGTAATCCCAGCAACTGGGGAGGCTGAGGCATGAGGATTATAAATTCAAAGCCAGCCTCAGAAATTTAGCAAGGCCCTAAGCAACTTAGTGAAACCCTGTCTCAAAAAAATAAATGAAGGAAGGAAGGAAGAAAGGGCTGGGGTTGTAGGTCAGTGGTAAAGCTCTTGCCTAGCATGTGTGAGGCCCTGGGTTCAATTCTCAGCACCACATATAAATAAATAAAATAAAGGTCCATGGATGACTTTAAAAATATATATGTGTGTGTGTATGTATGTGTGTGTGTGTGTGTGTATATATATATATTATATAAGAGAAAAGAAAAATAAAAAAAATTTAAAAGGTTGGGGAAATTAAAAGGGTTCAGTGGTTAAGCAACCCTGGGTTTAATTCTTGGTACAAAAAAAAAAAATTTTTTTTTTTCATTTAATTTTTTGCCTCAAGGTTAGCAAACTTAGGTGCTCCTGTAAGCACATTTGAAAAACCCTTGGAAGACAGGGCCCAGCGTGTAGTAGAAAGACTGCCAATTGGTATGGAGGTACTTGCCCCTTCCTTTCAAATGATTACAAAGGCAGTATCAGCCCATCTATGGTTTTGCCAATTAGTACACCTGCCTTGGAGCAAGTCACTAAAAGATAAAGCAAATGAGGTCAGCATTATCTACCTGCCCCAGGAGAGAAAGAAACTCAAACTTAGTATGGCTTATCACTTGCAGGCTTAGGTATCCCTGGATTTATAGCAGCCAAGATAAGTAGGTACCCTTTGCCCTATTCCCCTGCCTTGTGCTGACCCTTTGGCCTGCCCCTTCCTTCTTCCCTCCCTTCCTCCCTTTCCCCCCATCTTTCCCTCTCCCTCCCTCCCTCCCTCCCTCCTTTCTTTCTTCTTCTTTCTTCTTCTTCTTCTTTCTTCTTTCTTCTTTCTTCNTTCTTTCTTTCTTTCTTTCTTTCTTTCTTTCTTTCTTTCTTTCTTTCTTTCTTTCTTTCTTTCTTTCTTTCTTTCTTTCTTTCTCTTCCTTAAACAAGGCTACTTCAATAGAAACTAAGATCCAAGGAAGTAAAGAAAATAGCCTACAACAGGCTTTCTCAACTTCAGCATTATGAGATTTTGGACTGGGTTTTTTTTTTTTTTTTTTTTTTTAATTTAGAAGACTCTTTTGTGCATAGGATATTTAATAATATCTCTGACCTGTAACTACTAGAAATAGTAACTTCCCAGTTGTGACAACCAAAAGATGTCTTCAGACATTGCCAAATGTCCCCTGGAAGGCAGAATCGCCCTTCTGAGAACCACTGCCCTGGAAGAAAATTGCCACTTATGTATGGAACATATAGGATTCGGTTAGAATGGGTACTACTTGATTAAATTAAATATTTATATAGCAAGCAGTCTTCCCATAATCTGATTGTGACTCTGTAGTAAGAACTGCCTCTAAGTCAACCTTCCTTTAGCCACTGGATTCTTTATTTTTACTGGTGCTAATCTGTGACTGGCTCAAAAAGCTCTAGTCACTTTCCCTGGCATGTGAAATTTGTGTACAGTTGTTGATGGAGGTGTTTGGCTGATGATACGTTTCTAAAGAGAAGAGGAACTTCCTTTGTGGAAATATTTCAAGGAGCTCCCTTGTTCTGTGCCTTTAAGGGGAGGCGATAGTATGTCAGTTGTTCTCTGCAGCCAACCCAGTTTGGCCACTGATATTTATAACCCTTATGTGAGCCCCCACCCCACCCCCCCAAAGAATTCCAATGCTCTGTAATAATCTTCTCCACCCCCATCATACCAACTGCCTGAGGAGAAAGCAAAGGAGCCTTTGAGGCCTTTAAGTTTTTCCTTCATATTGAACCTTTTCCAGCTCCCTTTTAAAGTATTGCCACTTGGTATTTTAAATGTAAGCATCACAAGGAAAATCCCAAACTTGCAGCCGTTACATCATCTTAAAGAAGTCCACGCCTCAGTGAAGGTAGTGAAATCAAATGGAAAGTTGTCAAGAAAGCATTGATAGATTTCACAAAAATCTGTCTGGAAATTTTTACAGCAAAGGGAGATTTTTAAAGCAACAAATCAATATATCCTCAACCAAAGAAAATGAGCAGTTTAACTTGAGTTTACCGAAATCCTTCACATACAGTATCAGCACCTAGCATTCACAACTGAGATTCATCATATGATTTTGTACAGGAAGGAAGAAAAGTCTGTTTTCAGAAAAATACTACAGTGTACCCTATGCAGAACTTGTATTGATTGCTGAGTATTTGATTAATGGACATGGTTGAGATCAGCACAGATTAGACTTTCTTGCTGGATCTAGAAGTAATTGGTAAGTGATCTAACTTAGTTTGACCTTGAAGCCAAGTACAATGGCATGTGCCTGTAGTCCCAGCTTCTAGTGAGGCTAAGGCAGAAGCATCACATAAGGCCAGAAGTTCAAGTCCAATCTCACCAACATAGCAAGACCCTGTCATAAGGATCTTGTGCACTTTCAAGCTGACTGGATAGTGTATGAGCTATAAGCCATGAGCCTTTGGGAAGTGTTGAGTTACTCTGAAGGCCCTTGATTGTTACTGTTGGCTACTTTACCAGGAAATAGGTGAATCTCACTGGTAGTTGAGTCAGGACATTGCACCAAAGCATCACTGCCCCAAATGGCTGTGTCTTGTCTCCTAAGACCTGCCCAAGTCTCAGCTGTCCTAGTTTCAAAATGTAGCTATAAAGAGAATGTTTTCCTCCCCACCTTCTTTAACACTTTGCCACAGTGGCACACACCCATAATCCCAGTGATTTGGGAGGCTGAGACAGGAGGATCATAATTTCAAAACCAGTCTCAGCAGTTTAAGGAGGCCCTAAGCAACTTCGCAAGACCTTATCTCAAAATAAAAAAATAAAAGGGCTGAGAATGTGGCTCAATGGTTGAGTGACTCTGGGTTCAATCCCTGGTACCAAAAAATAAAAAACAAAACTGCCACAACCAGGTGCTTCTGAGTCTCTGGTATTGGCTGTGCAAGATTAATGGGACACTCTTAATCCCAGGCCCTCACAAACCAGAATTCCTATTCCAAAGGGGGATCTCTCAGAACTTTGAGCTACCCAGAGATGAGAAAATTGCTACATGATGATGTTGCATTGATCCCTTTGTGGGGATTAGAAGGAAGGGATTCCATGTTCCTTTTAATCTGTCTTATTGAGCACTTACTGTGCTAGTCCTTGGATTGTTGCTGGGTTGCAGACAGTCTCTGGTTAACAATGTGAAATATACACAAAGAATCATAGAGGTAGTGGTTATTTAAGTGCTGCAAGAGAGACCTGAGTCTAAATGACCTCTAGTAATCCTGTTGTAAATCAGACATTTTAAATGGGAGATTTGAAAAGGTAAAAGTAACTTCTTCAAGCCATTTAGCAAGTCAATGTTTAAGTTGGGATTGAAAGGTCTATTAGGTACCAAAATTCATGCTATCCCAGTGGTTCTAACACAGGACAGTTTTCCCCTTGAGGGACATTCTACCACATTTAGTTCAGAGATATTATTTATTGTCACAAATGTAGAAGCTGCTTCTGGCATCTAGTGGGTGCTGCATACTGCACAGTGGGTGTTACAACATACAGATAGCCCCTTAACAGTAAAAGACTTATTCAACCCACTTCTAGAAAGATAGGAAATTAGATTTTTGCCTTTTTTCCAGTACAAGAGTTCCAGAATGCTGCCTGGGGAAGCTTCTGTGGTTTTCCTCCCCCTTTCCAGAAATCAATTAAGAAATAGTGTTGCTTCCAAGAGTGACTTATACAGATTTGTTGGATAAAATCGGATCTTGGTGAACTAATTTGAGTCAGTGGCTAAAGAATTCCCTCCATGCTTGACCAGTCCCCACCCCACTCTGCCACAGGGATCCTGCTGTGGAAATCAGTCAGCTGTGTATCTCAAGCAACTTCCTGTAGGGTGTGTTGTGGAATGGCATCAGCCCCTGCACCAGCTGGGAGTGCTGATCTCAGTGTGATTTTTATCAGACTGTCTCTTTTGAGCTTTGCTGTTTGGAACAAAGGACCCTCTGTTAGGAAAGCAGAGCCCTGGTATGATTGGACAGCCAACATATATGCACATGGTTCCCACAGGGGGAAAAAAGAGAGAGACAAATTATTCTGTACCTTCTATAACTTGGGTCATCACCAAGGTGAATTTCCTGAGCTTTTGTATGTATTCATCCTTCTTTCTGTGAGTGCTTATCCTTCCCCCAAATTAATGCAGGAGCCACCTGATCTAAAGAATTAAGCTCTGATTTCAATTCTATCTACTCTGTAGGAGTTGGTGTTTCCTTGTGTGTCCTGAAGGAATTATCATCTTAGCCCAGTTTCCTCACCTCTCCATCTTTCCTTCAGAGCTTCATTTCTTCTCTACTACTAGTTGGCATATGTTAAGAGCACACAATCTCATTTCAAATATTAGCCCAAACACAGCAAAAACAAAGCAAAAGAAATTTGCTGCCTCACATGCATTTGAAGTAAGCCAGACTCTGAAAGATTCTAAATGCTAAATCATACCTTTAGGGGTTTTGTGAGAATTAAATGAAGTTATATAGATAAAAGCATTAGTTATTAGGTGCTCATTAAATGAAAATGTCCTTTTTTAAACAAGCTTATTCAAATATACAAATGAGTTTTGTGAAATTTCTGTTCCCCCTCCCCCAGTACCAGGGATTGAACCTAGGGCCTTATACATGCTAGGCAAGAGCTCTGTCATTAAACCATAGCCCCAGCCCTTTTATTTCAAGACATGTTCTGACCATATTGTCCACAGTGGACTCAAAATTGTGATCTTATACCTTAGCCTCCCCAGGAATTTGGATTACAGGTCAGGTGTGTGCTATCATACCTAGCTGTGAAATCTTTTTAATAAGAACCCTCGTCCCCTTTTGTGCCTAGGGACAATCATTCTTCAGAAGATTTGATCAAAAGTACAGCACTAGATTAGATTAGCACTTTTTCTTAGAAAATTGGAAATTATGAAGATAAAGTAAAATTTGTTTATGGCAGCAGTAAAACAAGTGGATGGTCAGACAGCTTTTCTGAGTCATATTTGTAGGAACAAGTTTAAGAGTTGATTCTGGACTGGAGTTGTGGCTCAGTGGTAGAGCTCTTGCTGAGCATGTGTGAGGCCCTAGTTTCAATTCTCAGCACCGCATATAAATAAATAAAATAAAGGTCCATTGACAACTTAAAAAAATATATTAAAAAAAAAAAAAAGACTTGTTTCTGATCCCAGTGTAGCAATGCATAGTCAGGTTTAGGTCATTACTCCATAATACAACTTTAAATATTTTTATGTACATACAAAAACATACATACACATATACATACATATGTCCATGTTCACTTGTTCATTCGAATTTATTCTTATATGCATCTTATCAGAATCCCACAGTCAGCAAGTTTTTCTGAGACCATTTTGGCCTTGGCTTATGTGCTCTACAAATCAATATTATTTTCATATCATTAACCAAAATTAACCAGAAGACATTACCAGCTCAGTGACTTGCCCAGACAGACTCAGTTACCCATTAAATCAGCTATAATGATCTCAGGGTCCTTGGCCTAATTACATAGACCATGTTATCGTCCTCTGTTGTATTGCAATGGCAACTACCACATCAACATCTTTAGGAAATATATAAATATATCTTTTAATTTTAATTAGTCTTTAATTAAAATATTGAGACGTAAGGGGGAAAATATCAGCATAGTTTCAGAAGAAATCAGTTTAAAAACACAGATATAATTCATTTCCCTGCCAGTTGCATACCAGATTCAGATATTTTACAGAAATATCTTATCTTTATCCTTCAATTATTTACAGTGTTTACAAATACATGTTTTGTTTTTTGTTTTTGTTTTTCTTTGGTACCGTGGATTGAACTCAGAGGCACTTGACCACTGAGCCAAATCCCAAGTCCTTTTTGTATTATATTTAGAGACAGGGTCTCACTGAGTTGCTTAGCGTCTCACTTTGGCTACGGCTGGCTTTGAACCCTCAATCCTCCTGTCTCAGCCTCCCGAGCTACTGGGATTATAGGTGTGCACCACTATACCCAGCTCAAATACATGTTTTTAATATTTGATTATATGTATATGTGAATCAAGTGGCAGGGAATTTCATTGTGTCTATTCAATTGAACCATTTATATCTTTATTATCTATTATATCTTTTTCATTTCCAAAAGATAAGCTCTGTTATGAGTCAAATTCTTTAAATTCAAATCTGTTTGTCTGTCTGTAAATAATGATAAGAATTACTTTAGTAACACAATGAGAAGTTTTAAAAAAATCTCTGTATTTTTTATTCTAACTCCTTTTCTAATGCACCCTTGCAGCATTCATTATTCCTTAAATATTCAGCCCAGATTCAGCCTTGTTCCTTGAAAATAGCCAAGCAACTTTGTGATAGTCATGCCACCCTGAAATTAGAAAGCCTGTCAGTCCCAGCAGAATGTCCACATCATCATTTTCTCAGGAAAGTGCCCCCTAAACTTCCAGGCCAAGTCTGGCCCTCTTGACTCATGGTCTTGTACTGTTGTCTTTTCTTTAAGAGTACTTATGCAATTAAAGTGAAATGAACCTCTGTCTCCATGGCTAGCATGTAGGCTCCTGAACATGTCTTGCTCATCACTCTGTCCCATGGTGTCTGGCATATTTATGACAATAAATATTTGTTGAACAAGCTGAGCATTATGGTCACGCTTTTAATACCAGCTACTTAGGAGGCTGAGGCAGGAGGATCACAAGTTCCAGACTAGCCTCCACCATTTAGCAAGACCCTCAGCAATTTGAGACCCTGTCTCAAAATAAAAAGGACTGGAGATGTCACTCAGGGCTGAAACACTCCTGGGTTCAATCCCTAATATAAAAAAAAAATTTTGATTGAAAAAGAGAATCAAGTATACAACTTAATTACTTGCTTCAAGTGGACAGAAAGAAGACCCAAGGAGACCAAAGAGAGACTGGTTAGAAAGGTAGATTTGGGATAGCACTGGTTCATAGAAGCCAGAAGAACAATCTCAAGAAGGAGGACCCATACTCACTCCTTATCTTTAATACTCGGTCATCTGACCCAGCACCCATCATTGTGCTGAAACTGTTTTTGTTTTTGTTTTATTTTTGGCAAAGTGAAGGGGGTGAATCAGAGATTGAACCCACAAGTGCTCAACCATTGAGCCACATCCCCAGCCCTTCAGCCCCCACCCTTTTTTTGTTGTTGTTGTAGGTGGACACAGTACCTTTATTTTATTTTTATGGGGTGCTGAAGATTGAACCCAGTGCCTCACATACGCTAGGCAAGCGCTCTACCACTGAGCCCCAGCCCTTTTTATTTTTTTATTTTTTGCTAAGTTGCTTAGGGCCTTGTTGTTGCTGAGCCTGGCTTTGAACTTGCCATCGAACTGCCTCAGCCTCCATGATTACAGGAGTATACCACCACACCCACCTAAAACTGTTCTCTTAAAAGTATTCATTGACTTCCTAGTTGCCAAGTCTAGAGGCTGGTCTAAATCACTGATCTCCACTTTCTTAAAATCATCCTGTCCTTTTACTTTCATGACATGGTTCTCTCCCTGTCTCTTCTCTGGATGCTCCTCTGCTTTCCTTTTTGTTTGTCTTCCTTCCTATTAAATATGTGTTCCCTTCTGCCCATCTCTCCTCACTCTGCACTCAGCCTCTGAGATGGCCAGCCCTACACTGTTACATGAAGGAAGGCTTTCACATCTTTGTCTCTAGCCCACCTTAGAGACTCTTGTCTAAGGATCCCTTCTGGAGACCTCCACACAAGTCTTTGGATGCTCTACACTTGAATTCAAATAATTTCTTCCCCTTGCTATTGTTTCATAATACTTCTATGCCTGTAGTTACCCAAGAGTAATACTATAATATTATCTTTTTAAAAAAATTTTTTAGTTGTAGATGGACACAATACCTTTCATTTTATGAATTTATTTTTATGTGGTGCTGAGGATCGAACCCAGGGTCTCGCACGTGCTAAATGAGAGCTCTATCACTGAGCTATGGCCCAAGCCCTAGTATTATCTTTATTTTTTATTTCCCCTCTAACCTCTACCTTCTAGCTGGTTCAGCTGTAAAGTCCAGACCTGCCTCTACAGTTTCTTTCACAGCTCATTTGCACTAGCTGTTATTTATCCTAGTATGTTTAAGACCCTAAAAGCTTCATTTGTTAAGTTAAAGATGTGTGTTTTTAAAAATGAGATAAATGACATTTGAATGAACACCCTGTCCCATAATCTTAGGAAACTTCCCACACATCACCCCTGGTCATGACCTGCTGATCAGTTTCAATTAGCTAAATCTTGAATGTAGTATTGGTTTTGAATAAAACATAATTTCCCCAGCTTGCCATTCAGAGGCCTTGGTTAAAGGACCTTTTAGCTACTTACCATTATGACCTCTCCTTTTTCCCTTTCATATGCCCACAACTTATGCCACACTGAATTAGAATTTGCTTCTTTAGGGACTATGCCATACCTGCCTCTAGAACTGTACTTTAGAAACACTGACTTTACCATCTGTGTATATCAAAATCTTAATGGGTAGATGTGGTTCTCTCCATGAAGCCTTCCTTCCTGCCTCTCACCCTTCCTTTAGGCCTTCCTTTAAGCCCCATGTCTTTTTCATCTCCACTGTCTTGGCAACCACTAATCTAAAAGAGGAACTGACATACAGTCATTTGGAAAGTCTACAAGAAGGAAAGGGCTTACAGGGGTCATGAGAGTTCCTGCAGAGTGTATGGAAAGTTTTCTCATGGGTTTGGGAATACATGAGAGCACAAAAAACATCAAAATCCCTTTAAAATAAACCCCACATCATGCTGTTTTGCTCTATGGAGCCACTCTTTAGCCATCTTTATAATAATAAAAGTACCAGAGGTATGGTAATAACTGATGTTTAACAGGTACAGACTAATACTGTGGAGTTTCTACTTGCCACTAAATAATGCTTGCAAAGTCTATCTAAGATGAAAGACATTTTATAGTTTTAAAATTGAATAAGATCCATTTTTTTTTCTCTATTCAGCAGTAAATCCTCCAAGACAAAGCCCCCATCAAGGTGGATGAAAAGGCATTTTAGAATCTAAGGAGGTGTGGATGTTGGGTCTCTAGATTGTCCTGAGGCCAGGCAGTTCCGATCTGGAGCAGACCATGGCAAAGTGCCAAGTCCAAAACTTGGAAAGGGAGGTGTATAGGGTGTAAGGAGACTCCACCCAACTGCCTTTAAATAGGAAGGAGCTAGAAGCGCCAGGATTGTTTTTCCTTCTAGATTCACTAAAGGAAAATCTGACACCAGATTCTGTTCTTAGGAATTTCAAAAGGAGTAGAGAATTCTTTGAGCTCAGTTATCATCTAACTAGAAACTAATTTGAAATTTGGCTGAGTGCTTATGCTTGTGGTTTCAAGGGTGGGGAAAGCATCCAAAGAGATACTCCGGAGCTGTGTTTCTCTTTTAAAAAGTTTACACACAGCATGTAAAATGAACAGATGCTTTTTTTGTTGTAACTATCAGGGCAACAAGAGGCTGAAAGCTGTAAAGGTATTTATTTCAGTCACTGAGATACCTATTGGCAGAGTTCCACATTCCAAAACTAAGGAGAAACTTATAAACAGATGAAAAAACAAGATGGACCTGAAGAAAAGAGACCTTGTGCTTCCTCTCTTGATTTCTTTCTGAACACTTACTGATGATTAAAAAAACAACAACAAAACAAGCCACTTATCTTTGTCTTTGTTTGGGAGGAGGAAGCATTGAGATACACACACACACACACTCACACATACATATCCATCTTTCTCTTTTCAACAGCCTGAGTTTAAACTTTGGGGGAGTTTTTCTTTTTTTCTTCTGATCCTGTGAATTAAACTTAGGGGTAAGCTACTACATTCTCATCCCTTTTTATTTTTATTTTGAGCAAGATCTCACTAAGTTGCCAAGGTGGTCTTAAACTTGCAATTCTCCTGCCTCAGCCTCCCAAGTAGCTGGGATTACAGGCATGTGTCATTGTGCCAAGTTCTCTAATATTTTCTTAGCACCTTAATTAGAGTATGACTACAGCTGATAATTTGAATCTCAACTTCAATAGTTGTTGGAATGCCCCATTTATTTATTTGTATGGAACATTGATGAGAGGGGCAGAATAAAGTAGATCTAAGTATGGGGAGGGATTAATTAAGAAAAGGCTGAATTGATTGGCACCTGACTTGGTAAGGAAATAGGAAAGGAATTTCTGGCCATGAAGTTTGTGATTCCACTCGAGATCATTCTTTATAACAGAATAATCATCCGCCCTTAGTCCAGAGCCAGAATTCCTTAGATTCTTCCAACCAGAGGAGCCCTGGCATGCTAGTCTGTTATGATATCTGAACACTTAAGTGAATGTATTTGGCCAGAGATTTGCTAGTGATATTGATCTTGCTTTCCCTGGGTTTTTCCAGTCGTGGTGAATAATTAAAAGAAAATTAAAACCCAGATTCCCTGATCAGTTAAGAATCAGATCTATAAACTAATCAATACTTAGGGTCACAGTATGTTAAAATTAGGAAACTCATCCTGAATAAACTATAAAGGATTTGTATGTCTGTTTCCCCAGATCTCTGCCAAATGATTGCTTGAAGTTTTGCTCAAACACCTCCAAGGTCAGGAAAGTTACCCCTTTCCGGTACACCCTATTCTTTGAATAGCTGTGAGAAGGCTCTCTGTTGGCTTGAAATCTGCCCTTGGATCTTAGTGTGCCAGCTTAAAGAGACATCCAGAACAAATTTCCTTCCTCCCACATACCAGCCCTTCAGATACTTCATGTCGACACGCCTCCCAGAAGGAACTTTCTCTAGGTCAAGCATTCTTGGTTCTTTCTATTATATATATTCTTCTTCATAGAACAGGGTTTCTAATGTCTAGGACCAAGAGGACACAAGATTTGGGGCAGCTCCTTTAAAAGTTTTAAAGCTAAAGAATATTAAAACAGGAAGGCTGTAGAAACAGTCTAGTCTTGTCTCCCACACCCTCTTTCAGTTTACAGATGGAGAGTCTTTTGTATTTGAGTGGGTAGAATTGATCAGCAGCCTCTTTTGAAGTAAGAAAGGGTGAAACATTTGCCAAAGAAAGGTCTTTTAGTTACCAAGTTCTCATCATCAACTTCAGCCTCCATCTCATTTTTGCCAAGGATTGCTTTGGTTACCCAAGTGAGCCTAAGGTTCAGCTCAGGGGTTCACTGACTGATCTCCATACAGCAACTACTGGCTTCATTTTCTGTTTGTTTAAAGGATAGAAGTAACTTTTCCATAAATTTCACCAGCTATATTGACCACAATGTCCAACAGGGATTCAGACATTTTAATAAACTTACTTTCTTTTTCTTTTGTAAAATCAGAGAATGACCATCACAAAAGGAGCAGGGCTTTGCACTTCTTAGACTAGTGGACAGTCTCCTGAGTTGCCCTTTGTAATACTTGAAATACAGACACATGCTTTTCATCTGGCCCCAAGGAGGCTCAGGTTTCCTTGGATGCTAAGCAATAAGGAGCCCAGGTGTTTGGGCATGGAGCACCGCTGCCGGCTTCGCCACCACTTCCTGCATCCCATTTTCCACAGTCATCAGGTTTGTGGGCCAAGAATCCTGGTGGGGGAATGGATCAAGACTCCATATACCTGAGAAGGGGTGGGGGGAATGTAGTGTGCCTGTAGTTTATCCAATAACTTGGTCTCTGAGCGTGACCGAATTCCTCGGGATACCAGTTATGTGCTGGGTTTCAAGCTGGAGTGGTTTTGGATCGGCAAGGGGCGCGCTAAAGGTGACATTGTAAAGACTAAGGATAGCTTTGGCGGCAGAATTGGAGCCGAGGGCGATGAAGGCGGCGCGACCCTGACGGCAGATGGGGCCCCAAGTAGCCCCCTTCCCAGAACCCGCTGGCTAGGGAGAGGCGGGTGCACCGGTCCTGGGCTCGTTCGCCCTTGGGCTTGCTGGGAGTCTGACCGGAACGAGGCGGGGGCGGTAGGGGGCCGGGTCAGCAGGAGGAGGGCGGGGCTTTCCTTTGTCAGGGGATTTGCGCGGCGCAGCAGATCCTCGCGCTGGTGCGATTTTCCTAGCTCGGCCTCTCAGGTGGGCGGGGCTTATTTGGCCCCGGG
>NW_026000082.1:24845138-24861462 GCF_001458135.2 Marmota marmota marmota | reverse complement strand
CCTCCTCCCCTTGGCTTTCCGCGCCGCGCGCTCCCGGGCTTTCAGGGGGCTTCCCGGGCGGGGCGGCGCGGCGCGGCGCAGCGCAGCGGCGACGGCAGCGCGGGAAGGGGGAGGAGAACCACCAGCCAGCCAAGCACTTCCAACAAGCCGCGAGCGAGCGGGCCGCGCGGCACGAGGGAGGAGGGCTCGCCCCCACCCGCCCGGCCCGAGCGGAGCCTTTTGTTCCCAGCCAGAAGTTTGCATGCCGGGGCCGTGACAGCTGCGGGCGGGGAGGACCGCAGGGTAGTAGGGCCGGCGGCGCGGCGGAGAATAGAGGCGGCTGCTTGTCATGCAGTCCACGGCGCGGCGGCTGCGGGCTGAGGACTGGCGGCGGCGGGGGAGGCGGCGCCCACAGCACACGGGACTCAGCTGCCGGAGGAACAAACTAACTTCCTGAGCGCGGGACCTGAGCCCGGCGCGGCCGGGAACCACCTGCCAGCCTGCGGTGAGGTGACCCTGGTCCTCGGGGCGCGCGGGGGAGCGGGCGGTGCTGAGCTAGCCCCTCCGACAGCCCCTTAGCGGCTGCAGCTTGTCCGCCTCCGCCTTCAGAAAGGCCCGGCGCGCGGCTCCACTCGCCTTGTTTTGCGGCCACAGCGCAGGTCTGGCCTGGGAGCCACAACAATGCCATGATGTTTTGGAGACAGGAAGCCCCAAACTGGCCCCGAATGAAGGACTTCCTGTGTTTAAAGTTGCAGGAATATCCTCCGACCGGCCCAGTTCAAATGCAAACACCCCAACTAGGGAGAACGGAATGGCTAATTCAGACCAGCTGGACTCTCCTGGGCTGAAACGGAGGATAAAATGAAAAGTATTCTTAGGAGCTTGGGCCATACTTGAAGACTAGAGGCAGTGCCATTGTTATTAAAGGACACAGTCGGTATAAATTTGCTGCTTCCAACTCTTCTTCAGTGAGAAGTGAGTGGAACTATATATTGAATAAGACTTGTAAATATCAAATGATTTTTGTTGACTGAATTCAAAAGAGCAGTGCTCTTTTAAAAGTAAAACCAGAAGCCATACAAGGAATTACTTTATTGATTAAATTATAACATTTATCTGTCTGCAACTATGAGGCTGCTAGCTTATGAGGAAAAAGCTGTTTGTCTTAGAGCTTCATCCAGAATTGTTTCAAAGTGGGACTCTAGGTCTCTATTGAGGGCAGATGCAATTGGTGGTTTGGAGTATGAGCATGTAAAAGGATTTATAGCTCATGTAAAATGCATTTTGGGGGAATTTGTGAAAAAACTTTTGAAAGATTGATGATTCATCTTGATTGAAAAAGTATGGGTAAGCCACTCAGCAGGCCAGACTGTTTAAGGCGCAACCCCACTTGCCTGGGGAAAGGGGAGGATGAGGACGGCTATATAGAGGATTGCTATGTTCCACAGCGGTCTATATATGATACAATGAGGATAAATGAACAGATTGACCAGGGATCAAAGCTTAATCAGACTTCAAAAAGCACCATGGAGAAGATGGAAGGAAGTACCATATCCAGCAATGGTACATTAGGAGCAGCAGCTAATGTTTTTGAATCGAGAGCACCAGAAAGCAAAAAGCTGGATGAAAGAATAATCTTTGATGCATTAAAGCTAAGCAGTGACGTACAGAAGTCGGCACCTGTGCCACCCAGACGGCGGCCAAATGCAGAGCGCAAAGACAATGTTAACAGAAGATCTTGGAAGTCCTTCATGCCTCCCAACTTCCAGGAATTTGCAGAAAGAATGGAAGCTTCTCTCAGTGAAGTTTCAGAAGCTGGTGCTTCAAATCCTTCTTTGCAAGAGAAGAAAGAATCCAGTTCTGCATTAACAGGAAGTTCTGGTAATTTGGACCACAGGGAACCTCAATCAGAGTCACTAACTTTGGAACATGTGGCCAAATCTACAGGTATTCCAGGAGTGCAAGATATGAAAAACTTAAGTGGAGACTGCCAGGACTTCAGATTCCAGCACCACAGTGAGAGCTCTCCCCAGGAATTCCATCCTGTAGAATCAGAAACTGCAGCAGCAAGTGGTAACACAGATGTAACACAGGAACACAGATTCTCAAGTGCAACCTGGCCCAGGGCCACAAAAAGTTCTGCTACAGGAAGCTTTAGTGAGAAGCAGCACCCCCTTGGGGACACAGCCTGTACTGTGGAAATACCACCTCTCTCACCTTGCCTCAGTGAAGAGCTGTTGGATCCAGAATTGCATATTCTCGTAACCCCCAGTCTTAGAGAGAAAACAGAGTCTGAGCTAAAGTTTGAGGAGGATGAACGATGGATCATGATGGAGGCTGAGGAGGAGTGGGAGGAAGAGAAACTGTCAGAGAGAGAAAAGGCTCTTCTAATGGCAGATGAGAACAGCTTGGCAGATATTTTGGAAGAAAGAGAACAAGCAAATACTGTAGCAGTAGTAGAGGATGGAGCTAGTTGCTTAACTGCCACTTTGGGGACTTTTGACTCCCTACCTCTTGATCAGATTTGTTACTCTGATAACCCACAGACAGCTAGGGAACATTTGGCTTCTAAGCCCAAGGATGCACCCCTGGTTTGTAGTTGTGTTCCTGCAGGTGAGGATGCTATTGAGAGGAAAAATGGAACTGCTCAAGGGCTAGAGCATCTTGTTTCAGAATTAGAATGTACTGTTGGGCCTGTAGATGCAGAGCAGCTCTCGGATACAGATTCAGAGCAGATGTTTCTTGAACTTGAAAAGGAGTGTTTATGTGAAGAAGGAGTAGTTGAGCCACAGAATCAAGCCTCTTCTGAAGGGCTGGCCCCATCCCAGGATGCAGAAAATTCACTTGTAATTAGTCATTTTCCAGGGGCTGCCTTAGAAAAAGAACAACATTTAGGCTTTTTAAATGTAAGAGTAAAGGATCATGCTACCGGATTGGATTGTGAATATTTTAATGCCCTGGATTCTTCTCAGATGCCTAATGCTAGAGAACTTGTTGCCTACCCTGAAATCATGAGGGACAATTCCACAGTTAGCAAGGAGTATGAAAAAGTGCCTTTTAGCCCCAAGACTGGGGAGGAATTTAAGTCTCCAGTTGATCTGGAATCACTGAGAGAGCTGAACCCAGGAGGATTGCTTATCTCTGATCACAGGGCTTCTTATGAACAAAAACTATCAGGCTTTGTTACTTCTGAGCTAGCCAAAGAAGATGGTAATTTGTTCCAGGTAGACTGCAATCAAACTGAGGAAAATGTTGAGTGTATTGAGAGTGTACCCCTCAGTTTTGCTTCTAACTATGAACTAACAGTTGTAACCTCAGGACCTAAAGTAGAAGTGTTATTGTACGATTCAAATTTATTAACAAATGAAATTCATTTGGAAAGTGAGAAAGGAGCTATTAACCAAGAAAATAACAGTCTGGCATCCTTAGAAAATGCAGTCCCTTGTGAATTGTCCATACAGAAAGTTTGTAATGAGGCTAGTGAGGCAAAAGAGCTGGATTATCAAGCCAAGTTTGGGGGGGATGGAGCCCCAGCACATTTTCATACAGATTTCCCAGAGCAGGTCTTCCAGGATCTCCAGAGAAAGTCCCCAGAGTTAGAGATTCTGAGTCTGCACCTGCTTGCTGGAGAACTGAGACATGGTAGTGATGGAGTGGAAACTCTGAATGATGTAAAGCCTAAGCCAAATGTGGTGTCATCACAGGGAGAAATGGAATTGAGAGATTCAGATCCATTCCTGAATATCTTTGCAGAGGAACAAGTTACCAAAGCTGGTAATACTGAACCAGTTTTAGAGGAATGGATACCCAGCCTACAGAGACCTGCCCCAACTGCTGCAGTGCCTGCTGTAGAAGAAGATGCCCTTGATGCTACAGTGCCCACCCCAGAGGGCACTGCTATAGCTGCTGATGTTGTGTCCTTTCCAGAGGCTAACATCCCGGTTGTGTTAATGGTCACCCTAGAGGAGGATGCAACAACTGCTGAAGTCTCAGGCCTAGAGGTGGCTGCTGCTCCTGCTTTTGGAGTGCCTGTTCCTGAGGAGTCTGTTCCAATTGCTGCAGTGTCCTCAGAGGGGACTGCTGTAGTACCAGTCAAAGAGAATGACACCCCAGAGGAGCCTGTCTCCCCAGCTCCTGCAGGGCCCACCACCCCAGAGGAGCCTCCTTCTCCGACTCCTGCAGGGCCCACCACCCCAGAGGAGCCTTCTTCTCCGACTCCTGCAGGGCCCACCACCCCAGCAGAGCCTGTTTCCCCAGCCCCTGCAGGGTCCACCACCCTAGAGGAGCCTTCTTCTCTGGCTCCTGCAGGTCCCATCACCCCAGAGGAGCCTGCCTCCTTGGTTCCTGCAGGGCCCACCACCCCAGAGGAGCCTGATACTCAAGCTGTTAGAGTGTCCACCCCAGAAGGGCTAGCCACCCCAACTGCTACAGTGCCTGCTCTAGAGGAAGTTTCCCCCACTAGTGGACCCTTCCTGAGAGGTGCTGTACACAGTGATTCAGTGCCTATTGCAGAAGGCGGTACTTCTGTTCTGGGGGAGGCTTCTGCCACTGGAATGTGGATCAAGGAGGACCTGGATCCTTCAGCATTTGGAATAAAAGAGGTGCCTGGCACATTGCTACATGGGAAAATGCCTCTGACTGCAACTGGTGGATTAAATTCAAATGAGGTAATTATTGCTTATTTTGTTGCCAGAGAGGGTCTAGAGAGTAAAATGAGATTGGTGAGTTCTCAGACTTTGTGATAATGAGAAATGGCAGGTAGTCATTTCTTTTGTTCTTTTTTGCCTCACCCCACCCAGAATTATAATTTCCAGACTTTCTATTGAGTTTTTCCTAGTGAAAAAACTTTATAAATCATACTCTTATTTTTTATTCAGATAAGACTAAGGATAATAGGGATGTAAGTAGTTATTGATTTACATTTTTTTAAAAAAGACCATTAATAGGAAAGGATGATTCTGGTTTTGAAATAGATAGCTGGCTTGCTCCTTCCTAAATTTAGAGACTGCCTATTAATCAGTGATGTCAGCAGTTAGGTGGAGGCCCGAGTGTGAGCTTTGAGATGTAGAATAGCTCTTAACCACTCTGGGAAAATTATATTTTCTGAGCCTTAAGTTTCCTCATTTAGTAAGGCAGAACCCTTTGACGTTTGTAAGGATAAAATGAGATAGCACATGTAAAGAACCAAGTGTGTAAGATGTCAGTTGCTAACTGTACCCTCCCTTTCCCCTTCAAATAGATTGGTTAGGTAGAATTCGCCAAAGCAGATTGGGGAAAAGCAATATAAAGATGTGTGAGTAACAGGCTTTTTAATGCAAATGTGTTTCTTAAAGCCAGAGGTATTATTTAAAAATAAAAAAAAAAAAAGTAGAAGTATTTTAGTAATCTTGTGAAATTGCCTTTGTGTCGTTAAGCAAGTCACTTTGCTTTCCTGGACCTCTTGTTTCTTGATGTGAAAAAACGAGAATTGGGCTAAAGTGATCTCTTGTATCTTTCATAGCTCTTAAGATTTTAAATGTTAGCAGAATATGTGGGAAAATGTTCTACATCCTTGAACCCTCTAAGTTAAAGGAATTTGAGAACAGCATTCTGCAGTTTACCACCCAGGTATCATTTGGAATAGGTGAGAAGTAAAGGATTTAGAGGTTTAATCTAATAGGGATAACCAAATGAAGAGGTTGTTGTGATCTTACTCTGTCCCCAAGACCTGAAACTGCCTTTTTTACATTAGGCATTCACCATTGACTGAGTTAATGAGTATCAATCTCCTGGAGTAACAACGAGTGCTTCAATAAAGATGGGTCCTTTCCTCTACCCCATTGCAGAGTCTTTCAGGGCAGCTGTAGTCTGGTAGGACACCAATTAAATGTACAGTTGCCATCAACAAAATAATTTTTGATTGCATCCCATAAGCTGCCAATTTTGCCACAGATCTGCTTAACTGAGTTGTGGTTTCACTTTGGGCTTCACCAATTATTTTGTAATGTGGGATTCTATCAAATTAGAATGTATCACCTTTCAGATTTTTGGATTTTTTTTTTATTCTATTTTCTGAATGTTATTGAAGATAGGATTGACACTGACTTCCCAGTATCCTTTTCAAAGTCAAGACAATAGGTCAGTGGCAGAGTAAATTTCTTGTACTGACATTCTCGATAATACAGACTATTTCTATGGGCATAAAGCCTACAGCAAAAATCAATGAAGTACAGGGATTAAATTTGTAAGGAGCCAGTCAAATCTGTATAAAAACTCAGAGAAATTCTTAGTATTATTCTCCAGAATCTGTTTCCTTAACTGCAAAAATTAGTAGATGGGACTAGGTAATCTCTTAGGATCCTTCCAGCTGCAGGAGTTAGTCATTTTATGAAATACTGACTGATAAAAAGGACAGGGTTGTGGTTCAGTGGCAGAGCGCTTGCCTAGTATGCATGAGGCAACACATAAAAAATAAATAAGCTGGGCACAGTGGTGCATGCCTATAATCCCAGCATCTCAGGAGGCTGAGGCAAGAGGATCATGAGTTCAAAGCCAGCCTCAGCAATTTAGCAAGGTCCTATACAACTAGGTAAGACTGTCTCTAAATATAAAGTACGAAAGGACTAGGGCTGGGGCTCAATGGTTAAGTGCCCTGGGTTCAATCCCAGGTAATAATAAATAGATGTATTGTGTTCATCTGCAACTAAAAAATTTTAAAAAGAAGTTGGGCGCAGTGGCATACACCTTTAATCACAGCATTTGGGAGGCTGAGGCAGGAGGATTTCAAGTTCAAAGCCAGCCGCAGCAAAAGCAAGGTGCTAAGCAACTCAGCGAGATCCTGTCTCTAAATATAATACAAAATAGGGCTAGGGATGTTCAGTGGTTAAGTGCCCTTGAGTTCAATCCCCAGTACTCGCCCCCACCAAAGGAAAAAAAAAATTAAAAAGGAAATGATAGCTTTCCTACAAGATTGTCCATTTTTGAAGAACAGTTATTTCCTGGAATATGTGGAAGCAAGCAGATGTCTACATCTGCACAGAAAAAGACAGATCTAAGCCTGAGTCCCAGCCAAGAATGTTAGCCAGTAAGAATAAAGAGTGGCTATTTTAAAAATATTTATTGAAACAAATTGTTAGAGTTAACCAAAGTATAGGATTTTCTAAATTGATGAAATATTTTTAAAAGTTTTATAAGATAAGAGATGTTATGAATTTTATTTCTTCATTTTTAGAGGGTTGTTAGAGGCAATTGAACCTGTCATTTCTAAGCACACTTAGAACACAATAAGTGATCAAGCCTGTAATGTGATTTAGAGTGATCCTCTGTGTACATGTTATATATAAATGTACACATTTATACCTGGTTAAAAATATAGAGAGACTTTAAAAGTCAGTAACAACAGTTTGGTAGAGAAGCATAATGCTGAAACTTGTTTGCCATTTCTGTAGTAGGAGCTGAGGCCCACTAAGCACAAACTGTGAGTCACTGGTTCAATGAAAGGGAAAAAAAAACAAAAAACTTTTGTATAAAGTAGAGATTCTTTACAATTAAAATTTGTCAAGGAATCTTTTTAAGTGAAAATTGGGAAGCAACACAATCTGTTTGGTGTTTGAATGCTCACCTGATTGTCAGAAACTTGATGGGTTTGTTTGTTTTTCCTAATAACAGTTTCTATAATTAATTCATTCATGGAATAAATATTTATTGAGAACCTACTCTGTGCCAGATACTGGGTTCCCGCTCTGAACAGAATTAGCATGGTACCTGCCCTTGTGGAACCTAAAGTAGAGTGGGGGAGGCGGTGTCAAGCAAAAAATGACTCATCTAAATATACAGTTACAAACTATGATCGTGCTTTTTATTTAAAGATATCAGTAGATTTGAAGGTAATTTGATAGAGTCAAGAAATATTTTGGAAGTAGCCAACAAGACCTGATAATGACTTTTTTGTTGGGTGTGAGGGAGAGGGAATCAAGGATGACTTGTACATCCAAGTGGATGAGGATAATAGTTAATTGTTGATTTAGAGAAAAACAAATTTTAGGTAACAGAAAAGTAGGAGATACTGATTCATTTTGGAAGTTAGGTTCAAGATGGCTATGAATCATTTGTATATAAATAATAAGAAAGCAGTTGGATATTTAGATTTGAAAGATGAGAGATAATGGAGAATCATAAGCATTTTGCAGGACTAATATTTAAAGCCATGAGAATGGACGGAATTGCCCAGGAAGAATATGGAAAAAAAGAGGTCCTAGAATTGACATTTTCCCCTCATCCCCACCCCCAAGTACTCTTAACTTTAGAGGTCTAGAAGAAAAAGAGGAGAACAAAGGACATTTAAAAAAAAAAATAATGATCAATCAGGATGAAACTGGAATGATGTGATTATCACCAAAGATAAAAGTGTTCTAAGAAGTTCTTTGGGAAATTTTTTGTTTTATGTCCCAGTTGCATCTTACAACAATTTATAAGTGTGCAACTCTGGAAAATGTCTGCCAGTGTTGCTTATTTAATAATATGGCATGGTCCCATTTCACTGAACTGTGAAATACTAAGGAGTAGAAATTTTAATGCATCTAATAGCACAAGTTCTGCAAAACAGTTTTAATTAGGAGTTGAGAGAAGAAAACAAGTGTTTTTAGATTTACTTTATTTAATATTATTTGCTTGGGTTCAAAATAAATACCTTGATAATACTTATTTAGAGATACTTTCCTATGTTTTTCAACTTCTGCAAAATGATGGAGACAAATGCCCATTGTCCCTGTCAACTTAATCAATCAAGTGGAGATCAGAAACAAAGGAATATCTAATCCTTTATAGGAAATGTTTGTAAACAAAATCCAAATTTTTAAAGAATTAGTTGTATTTTATGAAGAGATTATTAAGCTTTAAATATATTTTACTTTTCTGTATCATGTTCACTGTCCAATAGAACTTCTGCCTAGATAGAGATGTTCTCTATTCATGACCATATACAATAAATAGGCACTAGCCACATGTAGCTGTTGACCACATGAAATGTGGCTAGGAATGGAATTTTTATTTAAATTTAACTTGAAATAGCTACTTGTAGCTGCTGGCTCCAATGTTAGATAGCACAGAAAGAATATAAATGCCACCTATAGTATAAGACAGAATTTGATTATTGGGTAAAAAGGGATCTTCCCTTTGTACCTCTGGTGCTCTTCTTTGCCATCATCACCACCATTGCTATATTGCACCAAAGTTACTTTAAATGTGGGAGAAACACACATCCGCTGGCTTCTGCTTATTTATCTTCAATGATAACATCTTTAATGTTACAAAGAGGAATTATAGCACTTGCATTTTCTGAGAATCATGTTGTTGGAGAAAGTTATTTAGCCTAACTGCCATGGAGTGTTGCCTAACAAAATATGGTTTAATCAAATTATAATAAAAAATGAAGTGCACTGATAATTACCTTTGTAACCTTCTCTTTTCAGTGTTCCGCTGGGGCTTTCCCTTTCTACTGACTCACTTATCCAACCATAGACCATTCTTCCTGGAATCAGATTCCTAATCCTAGTGTGATCTGTGGTCGCTCATGTAGTCCAAAATTAATTTTACCCAAACTTATAATTTTCTTTTGTCTTCTGTTTTCTCTCATCCTCTGGTCTTAATTGACCCACCTGTCTCACTAAAACTGAAGGGACTTTTTATGGAAGACCAGAAAGGAAGCCACTGTAACCCCAGCTATTTGGGAAACTAAGGCAAGAGGATTACAAGTTCAGGGCCAGAATGGGCAATTTAGAGAGACCCTGTCTCAAAATAAAATTAAAAGGGCTGGGGGTATGGTTCAGTGACCGAATACTTGCCAAGCCTCTGGCAAGGCCCTGAGTTCAGTACTGCAAAAAATAAAAATGGAACTAAATCCAGGCTACTGGAATATGGCTGGTTTTACCCTTTTGTAAAAGCTGAGAGAAATTTGATTGTAGAGACAAAATATTTTTTTTTCCTTATGATCAAAAGTACTGTTTTCTTATTCTTTTTGATTCCTTTTAGAAATATCTGAGTTGTAATAGAGCTTTGACTGTAGTAGGGAAAAATATGCACACTACTTATTACACTTGTTAAAATTGTTTTACAAGTCTGTTTCAGGATGAACATGATACACAGTCTCGTCTTTTAAGAAAGTATTCTTTGTTCCTCAGAATGTGTGTCTGAAATTGTTAAGGATGTCTCCCAATATTAAGGGGCCATTTTCCTTTGTAATCAGAGTACCCTTTCAAGATTATTGACTGTGTGTGGTCTGTGGCCTTGGAACAGAATGAAGTTAACTGCCAACAGGGGGATTAAACCACGAGGTTGGCATTTTTCCGAAGTGTTAGTATGTTTTGACTAATTGAGTTATTCTTACTAGTCAGAGAAGAGCATTGTCTGTTGTCAGCGGTCAGTTGAATCTATTCTCCAAGATATTTTTCATCTTAAATAATTGTTATTTAGTATCATTTTTTCCTTTTAAGATTTATATACATTGCACTTATTATATAATATTTGAGGCTGATGCTTCTGTATTCCCTCTAGCTTTTTCATTAAGAGTTCAGCAAAAATTAAAAAGAAGAAAGCAAAACCAGGAATAATTGGGTTAAAGAGCTAAGTAGTACCTTAACTCTGTAATTATATGTCAATGAGAGCATATATTGAAATATGAAACCACTATTTCTTTGATACTTATGTAGATAGCTAGCTTGCTTGCTTGCTTTTTTTTCCTAGTTCCTTCTACACTAAATCATAAATTTATCAAGAATATGCAGTTGCAACCAGGCACAGTGGTGCATGTCTGTAATCCCAGCGGCTCATGAGGTTGAGGCAGGAGAATCACAGATTCAAAGCCAGCCTCAGCAATTTAGCGAGGCCCTAAGCAACTCAGTGAGTCTCTAAATTTAAAAAAAATAAAAAGGACTGGGGATATGGCTCAGTGGTTAAGCACTCCTTGGGTTCAATCCCTGGTACCCAAAAAAAAAAAAAAAAAAAAATACCCTGTTCCTCTATGGGGTCTAATAGCCTTTAAATATTCTTTGGTTTGCAATTATCCAGATGTTTCAGAAAGAACAAGTGGATCCTCTTCAGATGAAATTGCAGCAGGTTAATGGACTTGGCCAGGGACTCATTCAGAGTGCAGGAAAAAACTGTGATGTACAGGGTTTAGAACATGACATGGAAGAGATCAATGCTCGATGGAATACACTGAATAAAAAGGTGAGTGGCAAAGGGGTAGGTAACAATTGTTCTGGGACCAGAAGGCATAGAAGAGAAACATCTACATCTAAAGTTTCTCTGGAACCTGATTGCAAGTAAATATTTGACCATTGCAATCTATAGGTACTAAAAGGGATCAATAGTAATTTAAAAAACACTCTTTCCTTTCTCATAATGAGCCTCTGTGACTGTAACACAGGTTGCACAAAGAATTGCACAACTACAGGAGGCTTTGTTGCATTGTGGGAAGTTTCAAGATGCCTTGGAGCCATTGCTCAGCTGGTTGGCAGACACTGAGGAGCTCATAGCCAATCAGAAACCTCCATCTGCTGAGTATAAAGTGGTGAAAGCACAGATTCAAGAACAGAAGGTGAGTGAGAATGTTGGGACAGTGAACTGAAACAGCCTTAGGGAGTGGTAGACAACACATTTGCTTGTAGTTTAAAGAACAAGTCAATTCTAGTAGAATCTTAACCTACTTTGTGTCATCCTGAAAAGAGAAGCAGGAATTCATTTTTATCATGTTACTCTAACCTGCTAGTTTGCTATGGCAGATGTTAGACTAAACAAGTTTACTTGTTCATTTTTTTTTATTTCAATGTTTCGTTCACAGCTTTATGTTAAGTTTTTGTTTCAGGATCAGCAATATTCTAAGTAAAATTACACATCATGTACAGAGTTTTATCTGTATTTGTTGTTGTTTTTAATTTCTTTTTCAGTGCATTTTTCCTTTATCCCAAAGGAAATTTTACTTCCTTTTATTTTTTCAGTTTTACTTGAGGTACAATTGACAAAATAAAAATACATGTATTTACAACTTATGATGTGATGTTTTGATAGATGTATATATTGTGAAATAATTCCCTTGATCAAGCTAACACATCCCTCACCTCACATACTCACTATTTTTAAGTGCACTTTTGTCTTGGTCCAGAGGAACTCCCCTGTTAATGACATAAGAGCAGTCATAGATCCATTTAAAAGCTCTAAGTGTATAAAAAGTTTGGGTGGTAGTGGTAGGAACTATGTTGTATCTCATGTTTTTGCCTCAAGGGTGGGAAAAACTTGTATTATCGACATAAGCTTGGGATTTAGGACAGTAGGGTTGTTTTGTTTTTTCATCCTACTTGAAACTTGAAACTGAGCAGGTGTTGTTGCTTTTCATTTTCTTTAAACTTATAGTTGCTCCAACGACTCCTAGATGACAGAAAGGCCACGGTAGACATGCTTCAGGCAGAAGGAGGCAGAATAGCCCAGTCAGCTGAGGTGGCTGATAGAGAGAAAATCACTGGGCAGTTGAGGAGTCTTGAAAGTAGATGGACTGAACTACTCAGCAAGGCAGCCGCCAGGTAAGGCCAAAGGAGTTTTAAAAGAATGGGTCAGGGGTCTGTTTTGTCCTTTGTTTGTCTTACTGTCACTGATGTTTTAAGAGGTCCTGGATGATTCATATAGAGCTTCGGAAGGTGTTTTAGATCCTCATAACCAGAATCACTCTGAGAAAATGAGCTTCAGCTACTTATAAGTGGAAGATTCACTGATCTATGTAGTGGTTCTGCTGCACAATAGTTGTGGTTCCAAAGAACAGACACAGACTTCTGTAATCCAGCCAAGTTATTTTCTCTGAGTTTTTGAAACAGATTTTTCTTCCTTCATGTTTATAAATAATGCTTTTGCTATTTGGAATTGAAATTTGTCATGCTGCTTTTCTGTTAGCTTATCTTGATTTTAGATGTCTTTGCCTCTAGGAGCTAGCCTGTGATTCTGATAAGAATATGGCCATTCAAGAAATGTATGGATATTCTTTACTCATTTGCCAAAAGACCGAAAGTGTACTTTCTCCCTCCAAGGAAGTAGTTCTCTTTCCATAACTAACCATCATGTCTCTTAAGCTTAATAAATCACATGGATGTCTTTACTTTTAGCTTATACGATCCAAAGTCTTAATAAATGCCAGATTATCAGATATCAGTAAGAATAGTAGAGCTGATAGTTTTCTAGGTAGATACTGGCAGTCTTCAAAGGACTACCTCATTAGTATATTTCTTCTACCTGCCTATGACTTGGCTTATTTATCATCTGAGTTGCAAAGTACAGCTTGCCCATTTTAGTGAGAAAAATAAAATAGAAAGAATTTAACTTATTTCCAGATTTACATTGCTTTTTTTTTCCCTTTTCTTTTTGTCCATTTCCATTAATGGTTTCCTGGGCCTAAAAACATCAATCCTGCCATGTACAATGGTGCATGTCTATAATCCCCGCAGCTCTGGAGGCTAAGGCAGGAGGATCCTGAGTTCAAAGTCGCCTCAGCAAAAAGAGAGGCACTAAGCAACTCAGTGAGACCGTGTCTTTAAATAAAATTCAAAATAGGGCTGGGGATGTGGTTCAATGGTTGAGTGTCCCTGAGTTCAATTCCCGGTACCAACAAAAACAATCCTTTTAGCCTTCTTTTATGCCCCATATGTACCAGGTTGCTGAATTCTGTCCTTTTTACTTCTACAATGTCTTTCCTTTCATCTGTTTGTCTAATTCTCACTCACCTACCTTAGTTCATGATTCATGAGCTGTCATCTTGGGCTGTTAAGGTAGCTTTCTAGCTAATCACTCTTCTACTTATCCTCAGGCCTTTTTCTCTTCTCATCTCCCAGCTGCAGGTATATTTTTTTCAAGTACATGTTTGATCATATCTCAAAGACATTTAAATGCTCCCTGTTGCCTATAACATAAAATCTAAACTATTTCACTCAACATTCAAAGCCTTCTATTTGACCCTAACTACCTTAAATTTCACTGTTATTATTCTCACTCTTTATTGGTAAAATGTATTTTGTTCTTTAACATCTTCTTTCAATTTTCTACTCCTGTCATTTCTATTGTTGTTACATTCTATATGAAATGCTTTTGTCCCTCTCCCCTTCCATGAAACCCTTTGTTTTTTGTTTTTTAGGTCCTGGTGATTGCACTGAGCCACATTCCCAGCCCTTTTTAAGTTTTATTTTGAGACAGGTCTCACTAAGTTGCTCAGGGCCTCGATAAATTGCTAAAACTGGCTTTGAACTCATAATCCTGCTCCAGCTTCCCAATCGCTGGGATTACAGGCATGAGCCACCATGCCTGGACCCCAGGCTTTTTTATTTTTTAAATTACTGAAACTGACCTCAAACTTGCAATCCTCCTCTATCAGCCTCCTGTGTAGCTGGGATTACAGGTGTTGGCCACCAGGCCCAACAACTCTACCTCTTAACTGCCATAACTATATCTGCACCTTGCATTGTGGCCATTCATTTTATGTATTTATTTTCATGGTCCATAAGTTCCTTAATGTCATGATTTTCTTCTTTGGTTCTCTCATTCTACTGTACTTGCCTCCATCCTTCTGGCCTAATACAGTTTCTGAGCCAGTATAAAGATAAGTAACAATAGTAGTTTCCTTTGTTATAGTCATTCTAAAGTCTTTTATCTGAATTCTTTAATTTTGGATATTTGATGCTTCTAAATTATTTTATCAACTTTCTTAATCCCCCAAATTTTATTATATTGACTTCTTCAAACTTTAAGATTCCAAGATCAGAGATGAGTCAAAAAGATAGAAATTAGATAATATTCTTAAAATGAAATTCTAGTTTAATAATAATCTTTAAGATACATATTTCAGTTGCATTGATTCAAGATGTATTTTGAAGGCAAGGAAATGGATTTTTATAGGAAAGGGATTTCTGTAATACTTAATTTGTTATTTAAAAAATGGTAGTGGGCTGGGGTTCTGGCTCAGCAGTAGAGCACTAACCTAGCATATGTGATGCCCTGGGTTCCATCTTTAGTGCCACATAAAAATAAACAAATAAAATAAAGGTACTGTGTCCAACTATAACTAAAAAATAAATTTAAAAAAAAAAAATGGTAGCATCTGCCAGGCGCGGTGGCACATGCCTGTAATCCCAGTGGCTTGGGAGGCTGAGGCCATAGGATTGCGGCGAGTTCAGAGCCAGCCTTAGCAACGTCAAGGCACTAAGCAACTCAGACCCTGTCTCTAAAGTTCAAAATAGGGCTGGGAATGTGCCTCAGTGGTTGAGAGCCCCTGGGTTAAATCCCTGGTACGGGGGCGGGGGGATAGCATCCAGAAATGTGTTTTTCTTTATATTCAAATATAATTTCCAGATAACTAAAATGCTAATTCTTTTTATTTGAATCATTTCTCTCTTTTTTTTAAATAAATATTTTTAGTTGTAAATAGGAACAATGCCTTTATTTTGTTTATTTAGTTTTCTTGTGGTGTTGGGGATCAAACCCAGTGCCTCACACATGCTTTGCAAGCACTCTATCACTGAGCTACAATCCCAGCCCACTAAATCATTTCTTATTAAAAATAAGTTTGTCAGGATGTAATCAGCATATGACTTGGCACAAAGCAGGTGTTGAGTAAAGTTAACCAAAGCACATCATATAATCCCAGGCCTTTTCAAATGGATTATTATTGAGTCTGCTCTTAGTAATTTAAAGTTAGGGCCTTTCATTATTAATCTGTGAGCTAATATAGTTCTGTGGTTGTTTTTGTATCTCTTCCTGGTCAAGCTGCCTCCAACAGACTTTATTCCTCTCTGTAATTTGCTGCTTTTAATCTATAGTGTACTTGAAATCCAAACTTAGTATGATGTTATATTAAATAAGAGTTAAGATTCTAAGTAAACTATGGAGTCTTTTCAGCACTTTTGCCTATTTCTGTTGACAAATTCAGCCAATCTAGGGTGTTTGTTACTGTGATTTTGCCTTAAGTCTGGATTAAAACTTATATTTTGGGCTTGGAATTGCCTGGTTGTATTTTTGGGATATGGAGAGGGAGTTCTATCTCAGAGAACTGTATTACCTTTGTTCTTAAGATACTTTCCTTAGCTCACACATGAAGGTACAGTGACAAAGACAGGAAGATTTTTTTGACCCCTTTAAACTTTATTTTGGCCATATTTAGGTGGAATCACATTACATTATATTTTAGAAATGGAATGTGCATTGTACATAATAGTGGGTTCATTTTGATGTATTTACATGCATAGAATATAATTCACTGCATTTCAATCCCCAGTCTTTCACTTTCCCTCCCTCCTTTCCTCCCCCCCCCCCCCGCCTTTCCTCTTTCTCTTCTTCT